>NW_023270503.1:4287868-4674955 GCF_011800145.1 Mirounga leonina
CCAGGGACTCCAGGATCATGACCTGAGCCGAAGGCAGTCGCTTAACCAACTGAGCCACCCAGGCGCCCAATTAACAACAATTCATTGAGCATTTACTATGTAAAGGCTGATGTGCTAGGTGTTGAATAGAGTACTGATTTTAAACCTACCATCAAGAAACTTGTAGACAAATTGAGGAAATGAGATGTAGGATAATCCAGAGTAGCCTGTGATAAGAATAAGACAGTCTTCTATTTCTAGCCTTACCTTGATGCTCTCATTCATGGCTTCCTGTGTCTAGATTCTCTGAGGAAAAGAAAATATTTGGGGCAAATCTGAAACACAACCAGATTCTCAGGGAATTCTCTGGGCTAGATATGAACTTGTTTTAAGCCCCTCTGCAGCCTCACCTTGACCCAGACTTTAGGAGCAAGCTGCAACAAGACTAGAGCTGGTTTGGGTGAAATTTGTAATTTTCAAAATGGCAAATTTTGTGTTATGTATATTCTACCACCACAATAAGAAATATGTGTAAAAAAATTAGCAGTTTATTTATTTATTAAAATATTTTATTTTTAGGTAATCTCTACACCCAACGTGGGGGGTCAAGCTTAAACCCTGAAATCAAGAGTCACATGCTCTACTGACTGAGCCAGCCAGGCGCCCCCCCAATTAGCACAGTTTAAAAAGAAAAAAAAAAACCTGCCATGTTCAGTAGATGTTCAATCATTGTCTTCTCACTCAGATCCATTTTTTAGTGAACTTGTCCATCCCACATTCCCTAGGAGAGGGGGTAACCTGAAGCAAACTGGACTAATCAGATTCCCTCTCCCAGGAATTTGGAATTGAGGAGCTGAGAGACTGAGGCAATTGGTGGATGGTGTGTGCTTAAACAAAAAGGGAGTGTAGAGGCGAGGCCATGGCAGACCAAAGCCATGTGCAGGCTAAAGTTCGGTGATGCATAGAAGCTCAACTGCAGAGAAAAAGGAGACAATAGCCCAAGCGTGGCTAGGAGAGGTGGAACAAGAAGCCTCGGTTACCACTTCATAGCTTGTCTTGTTCTGAGCTGGTAGCATTTAACTTCCTGGGGGTAGTCTTTGCCTTAGACTTCTTTAATATCAGGAATCTGTTAACTTATCTCCATTTTGACTGCTGCTACCCTGGACTAAAGCTTCATCATCTCGCACCTGGATTGTTCCAATAGTATGTTCATTGGTCTCCTTGCTCTACTCTTGTCCAATCCATTTGACATATTATAGTCAGAGTGAGCTTTATAAACATAAATTAGGTCATGTTATGTCTCTGTTTAAAATTCTTTTTTTTAAAGATTTTATTTATTTATTTGTCAGAGAGAGCACAAGCAGGGCGAGTGCCAGGCAGAGGGAGAAGCAGGCTTCCCGAGGAGCAGGGAGCCCGATGCAGGACTCGATCCCAGGACCCCGGGATCATGACCTGAGTCAAAGGTGGATGCTTAACTGACTGAGCCACCCAGGCATCCCTCTGTTTAAAATTCTTAATGGCCTCTATTGCTTTAAAATGAAATCTAAGCAACTATATGACTTCAAGCAACTATATGATTGGGCTCTTGCCTCCCTTTCCAATCGCATCATAATATATCGCTTCCCCCCCCACACTTCATTATCTTTAACCACTACAGTGTATTTGTGTGTGTATTTGTGTGTGTGTGTGTGTGCACGCGCACCATGGTCTACTTTCCTAACTGGAATACACTTCACTAGTTGTTTTTTTTTTTAATTTATTTATTGAGAGAGATAATGATAGAGAACATGAGAGGGGGGAGAGTCAGAGGGAGAAGCAGACTCCCCAGTGAGCAGGGAGCCCGATGCGGGACTCGATCCCGGGACTCCAGGATCATGACCTGAGCTGAAGGCCTTCGCTCAAACAACTGAGCCACCCAGGTGCCCTACACTTCACTAGTTTTGAAGGTTTATTTTTGTCTTGTCTTTCAGGTCTCAGTTCATGTCACAAGCTCAAAGAGGCGTTTACTTTAATACAGTGATTCTCAACTGGGGGTAATTTTGCACACCTCCCCAATAGATCTGTCAATGTCTAGAGACATAGCTGATTGTCACAACTGGAGGGGTTGTATGTTACTGGCATCTAATGGGCACAGGCCAAGGATGCTACTAAACATTCTAGTATGTACAGGACAGCCCCCTGCAAAAAAGAATTATCCAGTCCAAAATGACAATAAGTACAGAGATTGAGAAACCCTACAAATAACGCCCTATTTAAAGTGGCTTTATTTCAGTGCCATGTTTATTTCCTTCACAGCACTTATCATAATATGAATTTATCTTATTTCTTTGTTTGTTGTTTGTTTGTTAATTCTCTGCATGTCCCATTAAAACATGAGCTCCATGAAGTCCAGATTCTTACTTGCCTTGTTCACTGCTGATTAAATGAATGAATGAATTCCATGAACCTGTAACTACTCAATTTCCCCACTAATTTTTTTTTTCTTGAGAGAGAGAGAGTGCATGCACACAGTGTGCAAGTGTGGGTGGGGGTTAGGCAGGGGGAGGGGACAAGAGAGAGAGAGAATTTTAAGCAGGCTCCACGCCCAGTGCGGAGCCGGATGTGGGGCTCAATCTCATACCCCTGAGATCATGACCTGAACTGAAATCAAGGGTTCGGCGCTTACCTGACTGAGCCACCTAGGCGCCCCTCCCCACTAATTTAAAGTTTTATTTTACAAATTAATCTAATTCATTCCCAAACCAGTATCTACTTTTAGTCATTAATTCAACCATTATTTTGTTTTGAATACCAACAATGTGCCAAGCAATGAGCTAGGTGCTGGGTGTATAATAGGAAGTAAGACATGGCCCTTGGTCTTAAAGAGCTTATAAATCAAGCATTGGTTGGGGAAGGATACGTAGAAGTAAAAAGGCCATGTACAGTTTGGGATGCTATGGGGAATTAAGGAGAATATATGGTCTCTGCTCTCAACAGGCTTTATCTCTTCCAGGGGTGGATTTGTGGAATGAAAGATGCACACAAACAACTACAAATAGCAGAAAAGGACACAAACAAGAAAAGCAAAATCTGCACCAGCTATGGAAATCAGAGAAGGCTTTGCGGAAGAGGTGTTACTTGACTTGAGACATATAAGAAGGCAGATGAGAGTTTGATAAAAAGGGAGGAAGAAATGGAAGAAGGGGAGAGGGCATTCCAGGCAGAGAGAATGGCAAGAGCCAAGGCACAAAAGTGTGTGTGCCAGGAACAAGTAGACGTGTTTGGCTAAAGCACAGGAGACCAGTGAGAGCTTAGGCTGGAAAGGGAGTCTGGGTCCAAACTGGGTCAGTTGAATATGAATACAAATGACCCAGATCTTGTCCACATTTCCTATAATTTAGAGCAGCATTTCCTTCATGCACACTGGGAAAGAGAAGCTTGGAGAAATCTGGTGACTCACGAGTCATTAGTAGACCTTTATTGTTTTGACTGTCAGGATTTGGGGGAGGTTCCTGGCTTACCAAACCTCCCAGGACCTTGGTATGATGACACACGTGAAGGGACAGAGCTACTGGTTTATAATAGGAACACTTCCTGTGTCAGTGTATAAACAATGTGTTGCCAGATTTAATTTTGGGGGTGGGGGATTAAAAGGCTCAAAAAGGAGTACTTTTCCTTTTATTCCAAGGTATGATAGGAATGGGTGTACACTAATGAAGGAGGACAAGGAAACAGGAGGGGGACCAAATAACGGAAAGAATAGGTATGTTTGTTTAAGAAACAAGCTATGCTGAAGTATTTATTTGCAAAATTCCAGTTGCCGTAGCAATTGGATGCTGTTCTTTCCACTGTTCCTCCTCTTATCCTTTGCACGGTCCTCAAAGAAGTCATTTCCTAGACAGATGTAGTCCTTGCCATTTATCTTAAAGATTTTGGAACATTTATTTCCACCTGCTTTCCCTCTTCCCTTTTAACAGTCCAAATCCAGCCACTCACCTGGGAAGAACTGGATGGTGCTGGCTATTTCAGGAGCAGGATCTTAGGAACAGAGGAGCTTTACCCAGCCAGATCCTAGTGGAAATGCCCAACTGCTGCTTTCTGAAGCATCCCAGTGTATAAATAAGTGATAAGTATAGGGACTAAGTAAAATGTAGAATGGCTAGGGGAAAAAAAAACCTTGCAGGTTACAGACAGAATAGTCAAAATTCTTTAAAACCCGGAGTAAGAATTATCCCTTATTGGGAGGAAATGTTATCATTATGGTTATGAGTTTCATATTGTCTTATTCCACTCGATCCTCCCAACAACCCTGTGAGCCAATTGTAGCTAATATTTACTGAGCACTTATTTTGGGCCACTCTTCAGACCCTGTGTTATCTCATCTAAACTATCACAACAACCTTTGTTGCAGATGATAATCATTATTTCAAAATTGAGAAAAGAACATAGGCTTAATTATTGGATACAGATGATGTGCCAAGGTACTTGGTAAGCACTTGGCATGCACTTTCCTGTGGCAAACCCCAGAAGTGAGTCTATATTTTACTGAGGACCAAGGAGATTAAATAGCTTGTCCAAGTCTATATAGTGAAGAACAGGAAGAAGAACGATTCAAAGCTAGGCTTTCTTATTCCAAAACCCATTAACTTAAGCACTCCAAAAATAGAAATGGAAGTTCAGAGAGTTTAAAAGACTTGCCCAAATTTACCCAGCCAACAAGTCGTAGACTGATAATCTCAGTCCAGGTTTGTCTGACTCCATAGGTGAAATGCTGACATTTCACAATAAGGAAGGTAATCAAAAATAATTCAGTTCTTTCATCTGAAGCTAACTCTGGACGCAGAGCCATCGAACTGGGTTGTATTTCCCTATATGCTTTATTTTTAAAAAATTTTAAAGGATTTTATTTATTTGACACAGAGAGAGAGCGAGAGAGTACAAGTAGGGGGAGCGGCAGAGGGAGAGGGAGAAGCAGGCTCCCTGCTGAGCAGGGATGTGGGCCTCGATCCCAGGACCCTGGGATCATGACCTGAGCCGAAGGCAGACGCTCAACCGACTGAGCCACCCAGGCACCCCTCACCGTACTCTTTAAATATAGTTCCTTTAGAAGTTAGTTTGTGAATCACCAGCCAGACTTTTTGGTATCTGGCTACTAAACTGTAAACTTATGGGTCAAATGGTTCCTATTCTAAAAGTGTTTTTACTACCTGTTTAGGGGAACTAGACATTTAAAAAGGAGAGAAGGAAGGGAGCAGACAGGCAGATAGGCAAGGAAAAGGAAGTGAGGGAATAAAAATTATAGTATAGGAGGGGAGATAGATGGAGTATTTTTTTTTAAATGGTGGGCTTTTTTTTTTTTAAAGATTTTATTTATTTATTTGACACTGAGAGAGAGACACAGCGAGAGAGGGAACACAAGCAGGGGGAAGCGGGAGAGGGAGAAGCAGGCTTCCCGCGGAGCAGGGAACCTGATGCGGGGCTTGATCCTAGGACCCTGGGATCATGACCTGAGCCAAAGGCAGATGCTTAACAACTGAGCCACCCAGGCGCCCCTGGAGGATTTATTCTTATCTTTAACTTCTGGACCTAATGAAGATTGACTTTCATTACATACGTTTTGTAGGTAAGACCAGGATGGATTTTGTTCCTAATTGGTGAATGTTCAAACTCAGTGCCTTTCAAACTTTAATGTACAGATTAATCACCTGGGGGATCTTGTTAAATGCAGATGTTGATCGAGTCCTCTAGGGTGGGGTTGAGATTCAGGATGCCAGAAAATGCTGACGCAGCTGGCTGAGGATCACACTGAGTAGCAAGGCTCTAGCTTAAGTGATGTGACTCATTTTAATGTAAAAATGATGAACATAAATTTGTAGAAGAAAAAAACCGAAATCACATTATACTGTTAGTATTTATACTTACCTTCTTATTTAAAGACCATCATGAGGATCTGCTTCCACCAAAATGAAATTTCCACTGGCCTGTCACAGCACCCGACATTTTTCACTCATAGTTCTTTGAGTTAAAATATCTCTCCTAAGGGGCGCCTGGCTGGCTCAGTGGGAAGAGTGTGGGACTCTTGATCTCAGGGTCATAAGTTCGAACCCCACATTGGGCTCCATGCTGGATGTGGAGCCTACTTAAAAAAAGGGGGGGGGAGAGAGATATCAGGGATGCTGAGAGAAATAGCTTATTCCAAGGCTGGGATATGGAAAGTACAAAATAAGCTTGGGCTATCTTATTGTGCCCCCCACAAAAAAAGTAGTACTCAAAAGAATGGGGTAATTCAAAAGGACACAGAAGCCAACTCAAAGGAGCTAAATCTGGGACAATTAGAGCATCAAAACAAAAAATGATAGTAATGGATTATAAAACATAGGAATCTATGAGTCCATATTGATATAAATAAATAAATGAATAAACAAGCAGTAAAACTAGAAAGATTTTCTTTGCACTTGAATGCTAACTAATAATCACAGAAAGAAGACTAGAATTAGAAAATCATCATTTGGCAACTAGTAGTCATCGTTAATTCAGCCAAGAAACATAGTGAATACTAAAATTAATGGGTGAAAATTTGATGAGGAACAGGATATTTACATAGTCTTAAAAATACTTCCCCACAAAATACTTAATTACAAAGTAAAAAAGAGAAACTTTACAGTGGAGAAACCTGGCAAATACAACATTAATCAAGTGATCAAAGTTACCATCACCAGTCATAGCACAAATTGAAATTGTGTACCATTTGATGGGACACAGTGAGAGAAAAATACAGCATTGCTTCTTTGATAAATCTGCCAAAAATGCATCACCTGAATCTAATCATCAGGAAACATCAGACAGGGGCCTGCCAACCCGGCCCAGTAAGGAAAAAAAAAAAAAAAAGAAAACATCAGACAAACCCAACTTAAGAGATAGTCTAGGGGCACCTGGGTGGCTCGGTCGGTTAAGTGTCTGCCTTCAGCTCAGGTCATGATCCCAGGGTCTTGGGATGGAGCCCCATGTCTGCTTCTCCCTCTCCCTCTGTGTGCTCTCTCTCTCTCTCAAACAAATAAATAAATTTAAAGGAAAGAGAGAGATAGTCTACAAAATAATTGGCTAGTAGTCTTCAAACGTGTAAGGTATTGAAAGTCACAGAAAGATTAAAGAACTAGTATTACAGATTGAAGGTCACAACTAAATGCAACATATATCTTAGATGGAATCCGTAGCGACAAAGGACATTATTGGGACGTTTTTGAAACATGAATAGATTCTGAGTATGATATGGCAGTCATGTATCAGTTTTGATGGTTGTATTGTGGTTATATAGAAGAATACCCGTGTTTGTAGAAATTACACTCTGACGTATTTGTGGATCATGGGACATCATGCTGGCAACTTTCACCCAAATGGATAGGGGTGGGGAGGGGTTACTCGTATTATCTTGCCAAAAAAAAAGTAAACTTATGAGGTTGAAGAAGTGATTCATTAAGGAGCTCCATTATCAATTAATAACATCTATTAAGTGTATAGGATATTAGTATCCAAGCAGTATATTTTTTGACTCTAACCTATGGGCATGATGACATTAAATAATCACTATTTAGCAGTGTGGTTGACCCTGTTTGTTGCCTTCCCAACTGCTGCTCCCTTCTCCCATTTTTTATTGCTAACAGAAGCCCAATTTTATTGAGATATGGATACCTCGGTCCTTCCTATCCCCTGAAGGTGAATTTTATTTATTTATTTTTTAAGATTTTTATTTATTTATTCATGAGAGACAGAGAGAGAGAGAGAGGCAGAGGGAGAAGCAGGCTCCCAAGGAGCAGAGAGCCCGATGCGGGACTCGATCCCAGGACTCTGGGATCATGATCTGAGCCGAAGGCAGACGCTTAACCATCTGAGCCACCCAGGCGCCCTGAAGGTGAATTTTAATTTGGTCTAAGCCAATCATGGTTTAGGCATGGGCAAGTAATATAATTCTTTTTTTTTTTTTTTTTTTTTGACAGAGAAAGACACAGCGAGAGAGGGAACGCAAGCAGGGGGAGTGGGAGAGGGAGAAGCAGGCTTCCCGCCGAGCAGGGAGCCCGATGTGGGGCTCGATCCCAGGACCCTGGAACCATGACCTGAGCCGAAGGCAGACGCCCAAAAACTGAGCCACCCAGGCGCCCCTAATTCTTATTAATGATACATGAAACAGGTCTGCTGGGATGGGCGGGAGACCCTTGGGAAAGATTTTTCCTTGCTAATAATAAGACATACAGAATGAAACGGTTCCTCTTGACGTGGTCATGTCTACATGAGATATCCTGGAACTGCAGCAGCCATCTTACAACCATGAGGAGATAAGCCTGAGGATACAAGCCAACACGCTAAAGATGACAGAGAAGAAAGATGGGGGAAAAAAGCAAAAACCCCCAAAACCTCCTACATCTGTGATAATGTCATTTGCTGCTAAATTCACTGACTTAGTAACCATCCTATCTCCTGTCCATTATGTGAGATAATAATTTTTTCCTTATTTATTTAATTTTTAAAATTATTTTTATTATTTTTTGTGTGTAAGCTCTAAGCCCCAACGTGAGGCTTGAACTCACGACCCTGAGATCAAGAGTTGCATTTTTTACCAACTGAGCCAACCAGGCACCTGTAAATTTTCCTTATTTAAGTAATTTGAGCTGGAGTTTTCTGTTACTCGCAAACCAAAAGCAGCCTAATTGAGAAAAACAGCCTGGAGAAATTTTTAGTCCACACATTTTCTAAGATAGACCTAGTTCCCCTAAGAGGAATAGCCCTCTGCCTAGGTAAACTAACGTGTACCCCGTTTCCACAAATGTGGATGGAGTTTGAGCTCATGGAAGAAGACAGTGAGCTGAAAGCTTCTTTAGCTTACACACGAAGCTTGACATGATGTTTCTGGAAACCTAATGGTGTTGCACTGGCTGGCTGGAGTATAAACCTTTGATTTGACAACTTCCCACCATCTGGACCATTCTGCTTGATAGATTACAAAATTTTCCTCAAAGATTCATATGGAACATTCCATTCTTTAGCATAATCCCAATGATATATGTTATTGTTTATTCTTTCTCATCCTTTTATCTAGTAGCAAAATTTAATGTAAGGGGCAGAAATTAAAATGTTGTGAAAATCTCTGCTAACTGCATGCTAAATAGATTATCGCTGAATAAGCACATCCTTCCCCTGCCCTTCCTTCTTAGTCATATACTACAAATGCTTGAATAAGCTTTGTGTTTCTGTCTTATTTTTAAAATAATCTTTGTTTTATCAGATTTTTCCCAATGTTCAATTTCTGTCTCTTTTTTCCTCTTTTGGTCACATGCTCATTCTTGGATTTTGAATAATATGATGGTTAAAAGCTTGAGATGGGCCTTTCTTATTTGCTATATGATTTTTTTTTTTAAGATTTTATTTATTTGACAGAGAGAGAGATAGCGAGAGCAGGAACACAAGCAGGGGGAGTGGGAGAGGGAGAAGCAGGCTTCCCGCTGAGCAGGGAGCCCGATGTGGGACTCGATCCCGGGACCCCGGGATCATGACCTGAGCCGAAGGCAGACGCTTAACGACTGAGCCACCCAGGCGCCCCTGCTATATGATCTTAAACAAGTTATGTAACTCCACTGAGCCTCAATTTTCAAATCCATCAAATGCGGATTTGGACAGCAGCTACCTCACAGGTAGGGTAATTGTTAGAATCAAGTGAGAAAATGAATAGAAAGATCTTTGTATAGTACCTAAGACTTCATTTGGTAACTCATTAAATAATAGGAATGTAGTACTAAAGTATCATCTACACATCACCTTACATAACTTTCTGTAGAATTTGTTTAACTAGTTCCATATTTTAAAAAAGATTTTATTTGTTTATTTGACAGAGACACAGTGAGAGAGGGAACACAAGCAGGGGGAGTGGGGGAGGGACAAGCAAGCTTCCCACTGAGCAGGGAGCCCGATGTGGGGCTCGATTCCAGGACCCTGGGATCATGACCTGAGCTGAAGACAGATGCTTAACGACTGAGCCATCCTGGTGCCCCTTAATAGCACCTTCTATTTAGACATAAACTATTTGTTAACATCATCATTTATTTATTTATTGTTAACATGAATTCATAGCAAGTACGCAATTGCTTTTGTACTCGAGCAAATCAGGAAATCAAGACACAATTGCCATCATCAAATCTGAATCTTCAGAGAACAACATCTCCACGAGGTTGGCCTGAAGACACTCGGATTCTACCAGTTTTTGAGGTGTTCCGTAGTTAAGGACTGTAGACACTGCTGTTACTTTCAGGTTTTTTCTGAAGTCATTATTTGGATTTATTTATTTATTTTTAAGATTTTATTTATTTATTTGAGAGAGAGAGTGAGCGAGAGAGAGAAAGAAAGAGAGAGATAGCACAAGTTGGGGGAGAGGCAGAGGGAGAGAGAAGCAGGCTCCCTGCTGAGCAGGGAGCCCGATGAGGGGCTGGATCCCAGGACCCTGGGATCATGAGCTGAGCTGAAGGCAGCCGCTTAACTGATTGAGCCATCTAGGTGCCCCTATTTATTTATTTTAGATTTTATTTATTTGAGAGAGAGAGAGAGAGAGAGAGAACGAGAGAGCTGGGGTAGGGGCAGGGAGAGGGACAAGCAGAGTCGGCACTGAGCGCAGAGCCCAATCTGGGGGCTCCATCCCACTACCCAGAGATCACAACCTGAGTTGAAATCAAGAGTCAGCTGCTTAACTGACTGAGCCACCCAGGCAGTCCTATGATTTTATTTTGAAGTAATCTCTACACCCAACATAGGGCTTGAATTCACAACCTGAGATCAAGAGTCACATGCTCTACTGACGGAGCCAGCTAGGTGCCCCTACCACTTTTTATTAGAATGATCTTGGGGAATGAGAAAAAAAAGAATCTGAAATTCCAGCTGGGGACCCACATTCCAGTAAAGGCCTTGGTCTTACATCATATCACCAGACTGGTGAATGAATGTACATTTGTATGTTTTACAAAGGGGAATCTTTACCTCTCTGATCTTTAGTTTCTTCATAAACCTAGTGTAGACCCTCATTATTTACAAATTCTATATTTGTGAATTAGCCTATTTGCTAAACTTTCTTTGTAATTCCCAAATCAATACTTGTGGTGCTTTTGTGCCTCTTTGTAGACAGGTGCAGAGCAGTGAAAATTTTGAGTTGTCCAACTTGCACGTTCCTAGCTAAGGATGAAAAAAGCAACACTTTACCGTCTTGTTTCAGCTTTCATACATAAACAAGTGTCCTTTTTACAGTCTATTTGGTGTTACATCTTTTGTATTTTTATGCTTTCTGTTGGTGATTTCACCAATTAAAATGGCCTCCAAGCATATTGCTGAAGTGCGATCTACTGTTCCTAAGTGCAAAAAGGCTGCCATGAAGATGGAGAAAATATGCAAGTTAGATAAGCTTCATTCAGGCGTGAGTTATAGTGCTGTTGGTTATGAGTTCAAAGTTAAGGAGTCAATATATATTAATATGGTGTCTTTAAACAGAAACACACATAAAACAAGGTTATGTATTGTTGAGCAGTTGACAAAATAGTTATGACCAGAGGCTCACGGGAACCTAATCTGTTATTTCCCTTAGGAGCAATGGTTTGTTATTCACTAATTAAGTGTTCAGGGTCATATTATAGAATAACTACTGTAAATAATGAGAATTGACTGGCTCTCATAGGGTTGTTATAGCAAGGCTTAACTGAACTACTGTGTGCACATGTTCAGCATTATGCCTGGCACATGGGGTTTAGGCCCAGTGCAAGGTAGGGATGGGCAGGGGAGAGATTCTGGATATATTCTTGTCAGTTTGATCATGACACTTATCTAAGCACCACATGGTTTAAAGCAGGATTATATCTGAGTTAAAGCCATGAAGATCTAGAAACTTCACAATGAAACTCTCAGGCTAAGCCACTGGATTCCCCTTGACAAAGCACCAAATAGACCATTTCCTTGTAAATAAGAGTTTACTTCTACAAAAATAGATGACCTAGCTCATGATCATAATTAGCCTTCTGGAATTGAATGACAATTGCAAATGAGCGAATATAGTTCCCTCTTTC
This sequence comes from Mirounga leonina, assembly GCF_011800145.1. Lineage (NCBI taxonomy): Eukaryota > Metazoa > Chordata > Mammalia > Carnivora > Phocidae > Mirounga > Mirounga leonina. Next base: position 4,299,916 of record NW_023270503.1, read on the forward strand.
ACTTTCCTAAACTGGTGGAGAGTTCCTACTCCTTGTCCTTAGAATGGGCATTTTAAGAGTAAAAATACCACATTTTGTTGATTATTCCATTACACATATGCTTAAGTAATCCATAAAAAGGGCAAGTATTTTACAGATGAAATATAATGCATTTTCACAAGAGGTTCCAGAAGGAAACCCATTAATTCTCATTTCAAGGATGTTGAAACTAGGCCCAGCAATAAAGTAGAACAGCTAAGTGACAGACCTGAGTAAGACCTGTGCATTGTATCATGGCTCTGTGCTCTGCAATTAGCGAGATTAGGAACAGTGGAGCCTGGACATGCCTTTCCATAAGAAACTGCACTGATCTTCTGATTACCCCAAGGCTCCAAACTTTTTTTTCTACCTTATGGCCTTTGCATATGCCATTTTCTCTTCCCGGAATACTCTTCTCCAGCCTTCCCCTAACTCTTACTCATCTTCTGGGTTCTGGGTGAAATGTCACTTACTCAGAGAGGTCATGTCTAACCACTCTCTTTGCCTACCTTAAAACACCCCCTCCCCCAATTCTCTTTCATAACATTCTGTACTTTTCTCCATAGTGCTCATCACAATTTGCAATTATATGTCTATTCGTTTTTTAAAAAAGATTTATTATTTATTAGAGAGAGAGAGGCAGGGGGACAGCACGAACGGGGGAGGGGCAGAGGGAGAGGGAGAGAAGCAGACTCCCCGCTGAGCGTGGAGCCCATGCAGGGCTCGATCTCACCATGGGCTCAATGTCACCACCCTGAGATCATGACCTGAGCTGAAATCTAGAGACAGATGCTCAACTGAATGAGCCACCTAGGCGCCCCATTGTATGTCTATTTGTACAAGTACTTGTCTGTCTTCTTCACTAGGGTCTCAGCCCTATGCATGCAGGGCCCCATTCTCCACTGTAGATCCACTGTGTAGTACAGGGCTGTATGTATAACAATAGGCTCATAAATAAATATTAGTTGAAAGAATAAATGAATGAATGAAAAGTCATGTTTCATATACTATTCTGGTGAAGGATAGCTTGGAGTGGAAATGGATCTTACTAATAATACTTTAATGATTGGTGGTGGGTTTCATCACCCTCTACTCTCACCCTCTCCCCCAAACCTCTAACCTCACCATCAAGTAGTAATTGTCTAGCACATCTTAATCTCCTAGTGCCAGACCTGGTCTCTGTAAATTTAGAGACTGGTTTTTGGAACAGATACATGTACCAGGACTGATTCAATTTGTTGGATTTTAGGCTTAAAAGTCCTTACTGAAATAAAGTTTGATTTCATATTATTTTGGAGTAACTCCAGGCATTCACCATTCAATGTGAATAATTCAATATTAGTCTGGAGTAACTCCAAGGCATTCACCATTCAGAGAAAAAGACATTTGTTTTGTTTTGCTGAAAACTGAACTCAGGCTATATGAAAGACATTGCTGCGTTTACAGATAATTTGGTGCATTTTAGGTATCTAAGAAAGGATATTGCTTTTGGATGGTTATAGTGTATTCTCTCTATTTGTATTGCTACCGTACAAACTTTTTACTATATATTTTAATTATAACTAATAACTTTTTTTCTAATTGCAAAAGCAAGCATATTCTCTATAGAAATTTTGGAAAATGCAGAAAAGCAGGAAAGAGAAACAAAAAGTATAAACAAACAAATAAACAAAAATCACTCAAAATTCTACCACCTAGAGATAACCATTGTTAACACTTTGGTACAGTTTCTCTCGGGCCGATTTCTATGTGTATGTGTGTGCAGACCCAAACACCCATATTATATATAATATATTATACATAACATATATACACATTATACAATATGTTGGTATATATATACAATACATGTACATACATATATATAATCCATATAATATATAATCTCTCTATTTAACACACACACATATATAATAGTTATCATTTACTGAGTATGCCAGATACTTTGGTTTTCTTCTTATGCATATTGTCTCTTATAATCTTCTCAATAGTTCTCTGAGAAGATATTATCATTCTCACTTTACAAGTGAGTAAATTGAGGATGAGAGTGTTAATTTGTTGGTCTAAGGTTATTAGTTGGTAAATGGTAGGTCTGAGTACAAATCTAGATCCAATTCTAAAGTTTATAATCAACCATTATGCTGCAGGACTGCCTGTCCATTTCTACACCTTCAATCAAATTGGAATTACTGTAGAAATAATTTTGATTACTGTAGAAATAATTTTGTAAAATATATAATTCTATAACATTTCATATCCTTTATTAACCTAATTTTAATGGCTTTATGATATTCCATAAGATTATGAAATAATAAATGAATGAAATACTGTTTATCATACACTGCTTTGGTAAAGGACATATTGAGTAAATGCTCTAATGTTTCAGACTCTGTCATCTTATATTCTTAATCTTTTTTTTCATATTCTGCATAATTTTCTCTTTTTCTTGTCTCTTACTACATGAACTATGTATTCTTTGCTTTTTAAATCCTGTTTAATGCTTTGGAAGTTATATATCCTGGTTTTTTTTAAAGATATTTATTTATTTATTTGAAAGAGGGGTAGCAAGAGAGAGAGAGAGAGCACAGAGGGAGAGTGAGAAGAAGAAACAGATTCCTTGCTGAGTGGACAGCCCAATTTGGGGCCCGATCCCAGGACCCTGAACTGAAGGTAGACACTTAACTGACTGAGCCACCCAGGCACCCCATATATCCTGTTTTTATTATAAAATTGTCTACCTTGGGGCACCTGGTGGTTCAGTCAGTTAAGCGTCTGCCTTCGGCTCAGATTATGATCTTGGGGTCCTGGGATCAAGACCTGTGTCAGGCTCTCTGCTCAGCAGAGAGTCTGCTTCTGCCTCTCACTCTCCCTGTGTGCTCTCTCTCTCTCAATTAAATACATAAAATCTTTAAAAATATATATAAATAAAATTGCCTCCCTTTAAGTTAAAGAAAAACACCTTCTTTTCAATATCACAATGAAATAATAGCTCTTGATTTCTCCAGTGCAAGTTGTGGTATTCAGCATACTTTTATTTCCCCTCATTCTCTTTTTTTTTTTAAAGTAAGGTCTACACTCAACACAGGGCTTGAACTCATGACTCTGAGATCAGGAGTCGCATGCTCTATCAGAAGTTGCATGCTCTACTGACTGAGACAGCCAGGTGCCCCTCCCCTCATTCTTTACCCTCATTCTTTACCTCCCACTGTCCACCCCTCCCTGCTTGGTTTTAGTTCATGCAATCTGGTCTTTTCTTTTTTTTTTTTTTTAAGATTTTATTTATTTATTTGACAGAGACACAGCGAGAGAGGGAACACAAGCAGGGGCAGTGGGAGAGGGAGAAGCAGGCTTCCTGCGGAGCAGGGAGCCCCATGTGGGGCTCTATCCCAGGACCATGACCTGAGCCGAAGGCAGACGCTTAACAACTGAGCCACCCAGGTGCCCCTTAACTAGTTCCCTATTAATAGCCTTCAGGAGATAATAGTGGTTTGGCACATTTGGCTTTGGAGTTGAGCAGAACTGTTTGAATCCCATCTTTATCACTATTTATTTATTTATTTATTTATTTTTGAGGGTTCATGAGCATTTTTTTTTTAAAGATTTTATTTATTTATTTGACAGACACACAGTGAGAGAGGGAACACAAGCAGGGGGAGCAGGAGAGGGAGAAGCAGGCTTCCCGCTGAGCAGGGAGCCCAATGGACGCGGGACTCCATCCTAGGATCCTGGGATCATGACCTGAGCCGAAGGCAGACGCTTAAGGACTGTAGCCACCCAGGTGCCCCGGGGTGATGATATATTTTACAGAAGTGGAATCTTGAACTGGCCCTTCCTTCTAATTGAGTCCTTTTACATTCTAACTAGCAGAAGTTCCTCAAAGTTTCTGGCACGTGGAAGGCTTTTCCTCTGCTTATTCCTTTGATCTTCTCTATGTAAATTTAGAATGAGGCAACTTAGAAGCCTGTCCTCACAAAGCCATTTTATTAAAAACCCCACAAAATAACATTTTCCCCCTCTATGTTAAGAGGGTGATAAAAAAATGCTCAAGACTCGTCATTATATGTGGTTTTGAAATGTTTCATAAAGGGTCTCAAACCCCATGTGGGAGTCAGGAGAATGGAATCTGATTGTGATAGGTCATTTCACTTGTGGCTTTGAACAAACGATTTGAACGTCAGGTTCTCTAATCTCAGATCTTCCTACGTCATAGTGTTACAGGGAAAGCACCAGAAAAAAACAAATGTGGAAGCTCTTTGAACTGTTCAAAGACAGACACTAAGGAAATCTGAGGATTTTTGGTTATTTGAATGCTATGATGGCTTTGGGGTTTTCAAGCTAGCCCAAAGGGTATCTGCTGGAGGGCTAGCAAAAGAGGTCTGGTTGCTGCGAAGCCCAGATATGGAAAGCATTTCTGAATTGTAGCTGGGAAGGAACACTGCTTTGGACCTGTGGCGTAAGACCCACGAGAGTAGTAAATGTGGACCCACTTTTCTATTAGGTCAAATTACCACGCATGGCTTATCTGAAATGAATTTGCCTCTCCTTTTCATGAAAATGAAAGCCTCTGGGTGGGTGAATCGTGCCTTAATAAACAACTTCAGTACTTCTGGCCAGCCTAGGCAGCACCTGTCTTTGTGAGATGATTTGGAAGTGTGCAAAAAGAAATATCCATACAGTTACCTGGGAAGCTTGAAGAAAATATCTTGTTGCCCCAGGGGAAAACTTTGCAGGTTCTACCTCTTCACAATGATTAATTCTTTTTGTATTTTATGATTCAATTTCTTTATGAAATTCCTATAAAATTCAGTATGAAATTTTCCGAATCATGGGAAAAAATATTGTCTTTGCTAAGATCCATGACACTGCAGCTGTTTCTGCACTATGGAGATAAATGGCTCCCTGTGTCATTTGTCTCAGACAAATGATTTCTTTTTTTTAAAGCAATGGACATGAAATGGAGAAATAAGAATTTCTCCCTTCTGTGCAATGTCATTCAAATTACACTTGTAACACATAGGCTAAAATAGAATAGGGCAGCTTAATCCGTTCAACAATTGATTAATCCCCTGCCAGGTATCAGACACTGCACGAGGAGCTAGAGGTACATCAGTAAACAAGACATAGTTCCTGCCCTCATGTAGCTTCACATCTAGTGGGAAAGACTAATCAAGTATTTTATTTTACTTTTTTTTTTAAGATTAAGTCAGGTGGTCTTTTTTTTTTTTTTATTGAGAGAGACAGAGAGTGAGAGAGAGCACAAGCAGGGTGAGGGGCAGAGGGAGAAGCAGACTCCCCACTAAGCAGGGAGCCTGACGTGGGGCTCGATCCCGGAACTCTGAGATCACAACCTGAGCTGAAGGTAGATGCTCAACCGACTGAGCCACCAAGGTGCCCCATTTTATTTTACTTTTTTTTTTTAAAGATTTTATTTATTTATTCATGAGAGACAGAGAGAGAGAGGCAGAGGGAGAAGCAGGCTCCCAAGAAGCAGAGAGCCTGATGCGGGACTCGATCCCAGAACCCTGGGATCATGACCTGAGCCGAAGGCAGACGCTTAACCATCTGAGCCACCCAGGCGCCCCTTATTTTACTTTTTAAAGATTTTTATTATTTATTATTTATTTGAGAGAGAGCACGAGAAGGGGGTTGGGGTTGAGGAAGAGGTAGAAGCAGACTCCCCACTGAGCAGGGAGCCTGATGGAGGGCTCGATCCCAGGACCCTGAGATCATGACCTGAGGCTAAGGCAGACGCTTAACCGACTGAGCCACCCAGGTGCCCTAATCAAGTATTTTAATTGGGATAAGATGCTATGAAGGAAATGTATGGGATACAGTAAACACAAATAAACGTAGGAGAGGAAAAATCTACTTAAATAGGGCAGGAAGGGAGTCTTTGAAGTGAAACTGACATTAAGGTTTAGAACAAGAAGGAACCTGCTAACGGGAAAGGCTGGAGGAAAAACATTACACCAGAAGAAACAGAATGTGCTAAGGTTCTTGACTTGTGCAAAGAAGTGAAAGGCACAACGGATGGTGTAACATGATGGTTGAGTAGAGAGTGACATTAACATGAGTTTGGAGAGAAATGCCATGATAGGATTTATATTTTAAGGTTACCCCACCTATTTTGCTAAGAACAGAAGTAGAGAGACCGGTAGCTTAGACTAGGAAGTAGCAGAGAAGGAAAGAAGTAAATGCAGTTCAAATATATTTGTAGGTCGAGCTGATAGGACTTGTGAATGAACTAACTGTGGGGGATGAGAGAAAGAGAGGAGTCAAAGAAGACTCCCGGGTTTCTGGATTAAGCCAATGGTGAATGGCAGTGTCCTTACAGATGGAGAAGGTCAGAGAGAAAGGGGTTTGGAGGAAAAAATAAGAGTTTGCTTTTCAGACATGATAAATTTGAAATGCCTATGGTATAAGGAAGAAGGTATAACAAGTAACAGTTGTGAGTTTGAGTTCAGAGGAGAGGACTGGGGACAGACATAAGGAATAACACCTGAGGGATAATATTTTAGTCTTGGAGATGGGGGAGATCTCCTAGGAAGGCTGTAAAGAGAGAAGGAAAGAGAGCTGAAGATTAAGTCTGGAGAACTAGCCAGGTGAATAGTTGGGCTACTAAAAGAAATACTGAAAGAGATTAAGAGGAGCAAGTGGTTTAAAGAGGAAATTGATGCTTTATCTTTCAAACTTGATAAGTTTGGGGTACTGACTGGATTCTTGTCATTTCTGGTATGGTGCCGAGACAAAATGTATAGGTCCCCTTCGTTTTTGTTTTTTTTTTAAATATTTTATTTATTTATTTGAGAGAGCGAATGAGATAGAGAGAGCATGAGAGGGGGGAGGGTCAGAGGGAGAAGCAGACCCCCCGCTGAGCAGGGAGCCCGATGCGGGACTCGATCCAAGGACTCCCGGATCATGACCTGAGCCGAAGGCAGTCGCTTAACCAACTGAGCCGTATAGGTCCCCTTCGTAACGCTAATGCTTTATTTATATTTTATTTTGCGATTCAGTCTTAGGATAACTGTGAATTTTCAGAATAAAACATTCCTAATCACGCCTAAATTAGGGTTTGGAAGAGGAGAAAACTCCACTAAGATCCATGACGCTGCAGCTGTTTCTGAATTATGGAGATAAATAGTTCTCTATGTCGCCAGTCTTAGGCAAGTGGCCATTTCTTTTTGTGTAATGGACATGAGATGAAGAAAGAATAATTTGTTCAATGTTTAGCAAGTGCACTTTACTGGTCGCATACATGCTGAGGAGAATGCAGTGACACTATGCATATATTGAGCACCTGCCATGTGCCAGGCACTGTGTTAGGCTCTGGGGATAACTCAGAGAATAAGACATACAGGACTTGGAGCTTACAGACTAATAAAGGAGATGAAATAAATTAACTTACAAATAAAATAACTACAAAGTGTGACAACTGCCATGAAAGAAACAAATATGGGAAATAAGTGCAGGGTGCCACTTGGAATCTAGACATTTAGGGAAATGTTCCTTGAGTAGGTGACATTTACTTAAATTGACTCCTAAAGGATGAGGAGTCAGTCATGCCAAGATTAGGGGGTGTGGCTGGCCACTGATGATCCACCAAATTGTTTTATGCAATACTTGGTCCTGAAAAGTTAAGGCAGGCTGAAGAGCTCATATTGGAATATTCAACAGTGGCATGCCAAGGGTAGGGGAGGTATTGGGAGTGGTCTGCCCTCATGGGGAGAATTTTATCACTGACATTGTTTAAAATTGCCTGCACGTTGTAATAATAAAAAGTAGACTGACATTTAGTCAGGTTTACTATGATTTTAAAATTCTTTACAGACAGTGCCTCCGTTGTGGGATGAATGGTTGCCCCCCAAAAGATGTGTCCATGTCCTAATCCCTGGAACCTATGAATAGCATCTTATATGGTAAATAGCATCTTATATGGTAAAAGAGTAAATGTTACCTTATGTGAAAAGATAGGATTAAGGATTTTGAAAGAGTATATCAGATTATTTTTTAGTTGAGCTGAATGCAGATATTAGACTGAGAAATTAAGTTACCCTGTTCTTAAGATAAATAGATATGTATTTTGATAGAGCTATAACTGTAGAATTTGATGCTGTGTTGTGAGAAATGTTTCTTACTTCTAAAGTTTGCTTACACCCAAGTAACTCAGCCTAACTTAAGCTACCTGCCTGGCCCATGTGGACATTTTATATTTCCATTCCTATTGTACAAGGAGGACCCCTGGCAGCTCACGTGGGCCCTCTCAAGACAGGACTACAGTCCTGGGCTGGTCCCAAGTTTTGGTTCAGTACTGATCAGTGTTAGGGACACTCAAACACACTAAGCAAACTAACAAAATTTGAGTGTTTAAGAATATTTACTAATTTAATGAAGAATGAGAAATTTGCGTATGCTATTAGTTTACTTTCTCACCTTAAAGGCAAGTCATATATAATATGCAATTATATTCAGAATATAGCTAGGTGATGACATCATAGCAAGCAGAATAAGTCTGAGGAATGCTTTTATCTCTGTAGTGGGAGCCTCCGAGTTGACCTTCAATGAGAGTGTAGTATTCATACCCTCCTGTGATCTTCTCCCCTTCTGTGTAGGTTGGACAAGAGAGAGAAAGAGAAAGAGAGAGAGCACAAGCAGGGGGAGCAGTAGGCAGAGGGAGAAGCAGCTCCCCGCTGAGCAAGGAGCCCGATGTGGGGCTCGATCCCAGGACCCTGAGATCATGACCCGAGCCGAAGGCAGACGCTTCACCGAGTGAGCCACCCAGGCGCCCCTTGAGTGCTCCCTCTTGTTCTATTATTGACTCGGAGGGAAGACAATTGCTATGTTGTGTGCTGCCTTTGGAGAGGCCTCCAGTCAACAGCCTGTGAGGAACTGAGGTCCTCAGTCCAACACACCATAAGGAACTGAATCCTACCAACAACCACATGAGTGAGCCTAGAAGGAGATGCTCCCAGTAATTTCCTGACAGTCAGAGGCACCCAGCTAAGCAGCATCTGGATTCCTGACCCTCAGAAATGATGAGATAATAAATGTTTGTTGTTTTAAGGCACTAGGTTTGGGGTAGATTGTTACACGGCAATACATAACTAAAAACCAATCATATAACTTTTGAAATGCAAATTTTAAAAAACACCAAAAGAGAGTGGGGGGGGGATAAAATTGATAAGTTGTCGTTTTCATGGCTATACTATTTATTTTCTTATAGCTTTTTAGGCATTCTAATCACACTGACTAGATTCCCTATTAGTGGTTAATTCCATCCAGTTTATGTGGAGTCTTACCAGTTTTATTCTTAGGGAGTGATGTTTTATACAACTTCTGGATGCATCTAATTATGGACTCCAACAAACTGAGGATACATACCGACAACTAAATATTTATTGATTCATTCAAACATAAATTCATCTACTGGGAACTCAAAAAGGAATCCAGAATGGCAGATTAATTCTCTTGGCCTTTTTTTTTTTTTAATGTTCACAGGATAGTTGGATATTGACAAACTCATTCATTTTTTAAAAATACTTTCTTCTTGGGGTGCCTGGGTGGCTCAGATGGTTAAGCGTCTGCCTTCGGCTCAGGTCATGATCCTGGGGTCCTGGGATTGAGCCCCCCATCGGGCTCCCTGCTCAGCGGGGAGCCTGCTTCTCCCTCTCCCTCTGCCTCTCCCCCTGCTTATGCTCTCTCTGTCTCTCAAATGAATAAATAAAATCTTTAAAAAAATTAAAAAAATACTTTCTTCTTTTCATAAAAGGAATAAATGCTCAATGTACAACATTTAGGGGCACCTGGGTGGCTCAGCTGGTTAAGCGGCTGCCTTCGGCTCGGGTCATGATTCCAGGGTCCTGGGATCGAGCCCCGCATCAGGCTCCCTGCTCCGCCTCGGTGGGAGGCCTGCTTCTCCCTCTCCCACTCCCCCCGCTGGTGTTCCCTCTCTCACTGTCTCTCTCTCTGTCAAATAAATAAAATCTTTTTTTAAAAAAAAGTACAACATTTAGAGAAAACAGAAAAGCAAAAGAGAAGAAAGTAAAAGTCCACTCTGCACGTGCTACTCCAAGAGGACTGCTATTGAGACTGAATGCACTATTGCTTTTAGTTGACATTTGCCTATCTTTTTTTCTTCAACATTACTAATAAGACTTTTGGTCACCATTAAAAGTCTGAATTTCAAACAGCTTCTTGGACTGGTGGCTCATATCTTTCAACTTCAGCACCTGTCTCATCCTGCGTCATTTTTTCATAACTACCACCTTCATCATGAAGCCCCATGAGTTTTCCCCATACACACTCAGGGTTTTCAGCATCTTCACTTTTCAAACAAAGACATCGTGGAGTGGAGAAACAGACTGGCAAGGCTTTTCTATGTCTTTTCCAGTGCTGTCTGGAATCACTTTATTGACCACTTCTTTCAAGTCATTTGTTTGCACCTGTCAGGTCATGATTTCCATCAACTTCTCCCGGATTTGGCAGACCTGTTGGTGCTTATCGGGAGAGGTCTTCCAAATCTGATTATTGAGATTTTTTTTTTTTCTTAAGGAGGCTCCATGCCCAGCATGGAGCCCAATGTGGGGCTTGAACTCATGACCCTGAGATCAACACCTGAGCAGAGATCAAGAGTCTGATGCTTAACTGACTGAGTCACCCAGGCACCCCTGATTATTGAGAGTTTTAGTAAAACCAACAACAAAATAGAGAAAATAACCATGGGTAGTCTTGAAATCAAAATGGGCTTCCACCATGGTCTGCCATTTTGACCACGGAGCACATTTTGTCACTGGTAAAATCCACTGAATTTTTGGAAGTTAGGCAGCTTTTGCCCCGAACATCCTCAGTAATTAGCTTGGATTTTCTAAATGCAACTTCATCGTTCTGCAGATCAGCAAGGCTTACTTCAAAAACTCCACCCTTGAGGCCATCAAATGCAATTTTGATTCCTTGAGTGCTCTAGACTAGTGTTTTTATTTCTTATATTGAACCCAGCTGGTGCTTTCACATCATGCCATATTCTAGAAAATGGATTAGCCACTTTCTTCTTGGCAACCTTTTTGCTGCCTTTCGTAAAGTGCTTGTTCTTGCGTACCGCCATGGTGCTGCTCATACAGCCAAAAGGGTTATTTGCCTATCCTTTCAAAAACTGGGAAAACACTCTATTCTTGGTTAACTTGCTAATTGATTTCTCTGAAACTCAGTTTCTTTAATGAAATATATCTGAGAGTTTACCTATATACGTCTAATATTTCATAATTTAGTATCACTAACATTTGATATTTGGTACCACTTACTAGTATTATAAACACTATACTCAACAACTTTGTTTATATTATCTTATTTAAACTTCACTATACCTTGTGAGTTAGGCAGTAATATTACTTCCATTTTTCAGCTGAGTAAACCAAGGCTTAGAGAGGTTAAATGATTTGCCCAAACAAGGTCACTAAGCTAAGCAGTCTCAGAATAGAAATCCCATCTCATTTCTGTCTGACTACAAAACTCAAACCACTCTGCTGTAGTTTCTCCCTCAAACTCTTCCCCTAATACTTTTCATAAAAGCAAAATGTCATTTTTAAAAAACTTTCATATTTAGAGAAGTTGTCATATTCCAGTTATTAAAAGACTAACCTAATTTACCCACACCTCTGTTCAATTCCTTTGAAAGTTTTTTGAAGTTAGTGTCTCTAGGCAAAAATATTAAGATCTAAAGGAAATATACATGAATAAAATTCTTTCCCTGCTGAAATAAAACAGTGGAGGTTACTAGTGATTTGCCTCATTTTGAAACTGGAACTATCATCAGAAAGCCAGTTTCCATTTATATAAAACTACATAATATTGTTTCTGATTATAATTTCTGTGAAGTTATAATCAATTGTTACAGTTGAAAAACTCAAATTTTATCAGCTAAATTTCCTGCTGTTGTATAGTTTTATTATAATGAATTAAAGGGCTAATCTGGGAAGAAATAGCAGAGCTCTATAATCATGACATGTTAGAATGGGAAGAAATTTGGAGGCCTCTTTGCCCATTCTCCATATTTTAGAGAGGAAAAAACTGAGGCCCAGAGACTTAAATATTTCTGTATCTCTTAAGTTGTCATAGTACACAAAGTGTAAGATTAAAGGTGTGTAAAAAGTGATTTCATTTGATAATTAAGACAGTCTTGCAAGTATATTTAACCAAGTTCCAAAACTGAATCAATAAGAGAAATGGATTAAAAAAACAAAACAAGGGGTGCCTGGCTGGCTCAGTCGGAAGAGTGTGTGGCTTTTGATCTTGATGTTCATGAGTTTGAGCCCCACATCGGGTATAGAGATTATTTAAATAAATAAATAAACTTTAAAAAATAAAATGACACAAAACAAATGACACCCAAATAACAAAAAGCTTAATACCTGGTGCATAAAAAATGCCTAGTAAATATTTGTGAATGAACAAATGAATAAAAAGATTTTATTGCTTTCATTTTTCAAGTTCCCTCATAGTCCTTGAATTCATATTTTATCTGCTATAATAATGTATATATGTAATTTGTTACTTTGCTTTTTGCACTTGAGTTATAGTGTCAATATTTTTCCATATCATTATATAATATGACTATAACCTTTTAAAGTACCTATTGAGGTTACAACACTTCTGAGATTCCCAAATGACTGTTAACCAGGGTGAACCTCAGTTTGGGAGCCCTCCCTCATTAAGGAATAAAATACAAAAATGTATTACTTTAAAAAATTCTTACAAAATAATGAAAAAATATCTAGCTCTTTCCACAGGTCATTTCTAGGGCTTTGGAGGGGCCTGTGCATTGAAGGGCCCTGAATCTTCATTAGCTTCATAGTATACCCGCCTCTGTTACTAACCATACTCCATCTTCATGGTGGTTATGATACAGCTTGAACGTTTTTCAGAAGTTTACTAAAATTTTAGAAATATACATCACTTTGATAGTGTTAGAAATTCTTTCTATCCAGCCAACCTGGAATCTATTTCAGACCTTGTTATAAACTTGGTGGCTTTTAATTATAAGCAAGTCTCTTAACTTCTTCAGGCCTCAAGTTCCTCATGTGTCGAATGGGCTTAGTGTCTATCTCAAAGACTTACAAACGAAAATAAAGATAAAATACTTGGTACAGTTCCTGGCACAGAGTAAATGCTCAATAAATATTAACAACTATGGTTATAGCAATAGTTAAAACATTAACTTACCACGTATAGGAAACTCCTATCTCCATTATAACTTCCCACGTTGACTGTAGGTAAAATAAGCTGTAAAATGAATTTCAAAGAATTGTGCAGATTCAATTTTTTATTACTTTAATTTTTAAAAATGTTATTATGAAAAGTAATAACTACATAACAGAACATTTGGAAAATAGAGAAAAGGAAAAAAAAAGCATCCATAATTTTACCAGACGTTATATTTTCTTGTTTTGTTTTTCTCCTTAGTGCAGATGTTATTTTAAAAATGCTTGAAATAAGTATACCCAATTATTATCTTTTCACAGAGGTTTGATATTATGGCATCATTGTTGTCATATACACGGCAGATCTCAAATATCTTTTACATAAAACTTTTAGAAAAATCAGAATGAAGAAAAGGTACATATTCTACTGCTGTATTTCCACACTTATTTTTAAATATTCATGTTTTGACAAGGTTATGATGGTAGCATACACAGAATTTAATATTCTGCATTTTTTTCTTACATTATATCACAAGCCTTTCTCCATACTGCTACATGCTAAGGCAACATTCATAGTAACCAAAGTACCTGAAGCCAAGGTTTAATTTCCCAAAATTCATACAACTGTATGTGAAGAAAGTAAGGTAGGCTAAGGTGTGGTAAGTCAGAAACTCAGAGTAAATGCTTTTGGTTTGCCTGCAACTGGAGATAGAGAAGTTAGAACTCAGGAATTCTTTTTTTTTTTTTTTTAAGATTTTATTTATTTATTTGACAGAGAGAGAGAGAGATAGCGAGAGCAGGAACACAAGCAGGGGGAGTGGGAGAGGGAGAAGCAGGCTTCCCGTGGAGCAGGGAGCCCGATGTGGGACTCGATCCCAGGACCCTGGGATCATGACCTGAGCTGAAGGCAGACGCTTAACGACTGAGCCACCCAGGTGCCCGAACTCAGGAATTCTTGCCTTCCAACTAAATGTCTAAGTCAGGAAAGGAATATATAGCCCTATCAACATAATTCTAACTTGTACATGCACTTTTATTTCTTAATTTAATTTAATTTCTTCATTTCTTAATAGATGAGAAAGTGGTGGAATACTACTCAGTGGCAAAGACTTACTTGTCACAATGCTATTATTGGGGTTTTAGCTCTCAAAACTGGGTAAATGTACTCCCCACCACACCCTAAAGGGTCTTTCTTCAAAATTTAGCAAAGCGACACAAATCCTCACTATAAAGAACAAGTCAAGATCTGGTCATGGTTGTCTGGATTCAGTGACATATGCTGTTGTAAAAAGGCTTTTACCTTTTAATTATGTTTTTGTGTTGATATTCATTAATTTCAGAGCACAAATTTTTCCCTTAAAGCTTCTTTATTCCTTTAATATTGTCCTGCCACAGTAAATCAAGCCACATTTTATTTATTTATTTAAAGATTTTATTTTGTTTTATTTTATTATTTTTAAAGATTGTATTTATTTATTTGACAGAGAGAGAGACAGTGAGAGAGGGAACACAAGCAGGGGGAGTGGGGGAGGGACAAGCAAGCTTCCCACTGAGCAGGGAGCCGGATGTGGGGCTAGATCCCAGGACCCTGGGATCATGACCTGAGCCGAAGGCAGACGCTTAATCAGTGAGCCACCCAGGCACCCCTAAGATTTTATTTTTAAATAATCTTCACACCCAACGTGGGGCTCAAACTCACAACCCCAAGGTAAATAGTCACATGTTCCACTGACTGAGCCAGCCAGGTGCTCCTCAAGCCACATTTTAAAAACTGTAAAATATACACTGAGGAATAATCCATATGTCCATTGCCAAATGAATGGATAAACAAAATGGGCCATATACATACAATGGACAATCATTCAGCATTAAAAAGGAAGGAAAATTTGATACATACCACAACACAATGAATCTTGAAGACGTGTTAAGTGAAATAAGCCAGACACAAAAGAATATTGTATGGTTCGACTTGTATGAGGTATCACAGAGACAGAAAAGAAAATATTGCTTAAAAGGGGATATGGGGGAGGAGAAAGGGGGAATTATTGTTTAATGGGTGCAGAGTTTCAGTTTGGGATGTAGAAAAAGTCCTGGAGATGGACAGTGGTGATGGTTACACAACAATGTGAATGTATCTACTGCCAATGAACTATACACTTAAAAACGGTTAAAGTGGTAAATTATACATGTTTTATGCTAAATTAAAAAAAAAATCCCCCCAATATAACATAAACTGAGAATAGTGTATTATACATACAAACATTTTCGGTTTAAGAAGTAATTCTAAAGCAAATACATGTGTCATTACCATCTAGGTCAAGAAATAAAATACTATCAAAGGGTACCCCTGCGCTCCTCCCCAACACAACCTTTCTCTTCCTTCCTGAGTAATCACTCTCATAATGTTTCTAACATTTGCTTTAAAAAAATCAGGTTGTGATGTGATAATGCAGGATAAATTAAGCCAACATTACAAAAGCAATAGAGTATTTAAATTCCAATATTTTCCATACATGGAAAAAAAATTCTTTAACTTAATAAGTTTTAAAGTGCCTTTTCTCCTGTCTTTCGCTCTTGAAACTTCATATTCTACAACTTATCATGGTTCTATAGTTGACCTCACCTGGAGTTAACAACAACAACAGCAACAACTCAACAACAATACTACTTCACTGTAGATTTTAGATTTTCATTCCTCCCGCTCTCCCTTGCCTCCAACTACAAAGAAACAATGATTTAAACCCTTTGTGCCCTTTTAGAAAATTACACAGATACCCCATTGTGGAACCCTATAATCCCTTCGTGGAAAGGAAGAGATTAGCATATGAATACAAAGCAAAATGAATCCAGAATACAAAATGATCTACTGAATTGTGAAGCTCTTGTATTCTTAAAAAATGTATTTATTTCCTCTTTTTGTATCGCCCCTTTAGTGGTCTCAGGGTTAAGGGAACTGATCTTCTCCTCCGGTTACCCGGAAAAGGATTTAAAAAAAAAAAGCCAACAGATTCTAGGAGGTGCAAAACCAACAGATGGCTCCCAGAGCCAGTGGAATTGCCAGTGGAATCGCCAGTGGAATCTGCTACACTCGACGTGAGTTTGCTTGCGGGGAGGAGTGTAGAAAGTGCTGTTCGCAGACTGCGCGGTGAAGGAGAGACAGCGACAGCAGAGAGCCATAGTGCTGACGTTGAAGGCCCGGCCCTGTGAGGTTGCACAGGGTAAGTGGCGTTGGCCAGGAGGCAGTGGCGAAGGGGAAGGAAAGAGGATTTGGGCTGGGGGCGGGGCCTGCGGCGCAGCGCGGCTCCTGATTGCTGGAGCGCCGCTGCCAATCTCGCAGAATCGCTCGGTTAACCAGTGCGCTGGCTAGACGCGCTCAGATATACTGAGTGAGCCCGGAGAAGCAGTCTCAGATCCTGACGGTGCAGCAGCCCGCAGCCTCAGCCAGGGAGTCCCAGCCGCTTTCAATGGAGGAGAAGCCCGGCCAGCCACAGCCTCAGCACCATCACAGCCACCACCATCCGCACCATCACCCCCAGCAGCAGCAGCAGCAGCAGCAGCCGCACCACCACCACCATTATTATTTCTACAACCACAGCCACAACCACCATCATCACCACCATCACCAGCAGCCTCACCAGTACCTGCAGCATGGAGCCGAGGGCAGCCCCAAGGCCCAGCCTAAGGCGCTGAAACATGAGCAGAAACACGCCCTCCAGCAGCACCAGGAAACGCCGAAGAAGAAAACAGGTCTGGGAGGGAGGACGAGTGGGGGAAGGGGAATGGGGGTGGGGGGCAGGGGAGATGGGGGTGGGGCTGGATGTGGAAAGCGCGGACGCGGTCCGAGTGGTTGTGTGTGTGTGTGTGTGCGTGTGTGTGTCTCTGTGTCCTGCGGGGCTGGGGAAGCCCCCTTCCATTCTCCCAAAGCCCGGCCTGGGCCGCGGGCTTTGCAGCGCCCTCTCCTTCCCCTCAGCACGGGAGAGGCCCAACCAGGCCAGTGTGACCTTCCCGGCCCCCGCCCGGGCTGGAGGGAGACCCGGAGGGTCGGCCTTGGAAGTCCAGCCTCATCATTCCTTTCCCGTTTACCTTCCCGAGGCCCCGGAGGAACCTTAATTTGGTAGCCCTGATTTGGGGTGTCCATAGCTCTCCCCCCCCAAAGCCTTCGGGGTGTATCTCAAGAAGGCCTAGCGAATCCCGACTTGGGTGGTGTCGCGAGACCCTTTTGCAGGCGGCGAGGCGAGGGTAGGTGGGCAGAGTTGAGGAAGTGTCCTCCCTCACCCGCCACCCCAAGCCCACCTGTGGCCTTGGGGTTCCCCGTCTGGGGGGGGCGGCCGGGACCCCTCGTCTCTCGAGTCATTTCCACCTCTAGACGCCCCTTTCGGGCACCAGACCCCGCGGTCAGCCCTCGCGGCTCCTCGCGAGGCCGGCGCCCGGGCCCGCTCCCCCCAGAGCCGGCGCGGCTGGAATGTTCTCTCCTCCTCGCGGGGCCGCTTCCTGTCCGCCATGTTGGAAGCCGATTCCTGTCACCGACTCCGGCCCACTGAGGAGCGGAGGGGGAAGGGTGCCGAGGGGGCTCGGCGCGGCGGAGCTGGGGGGCTCGGGGTCCCCACCCGCGGCCGCCTTGCCCCCCGCACTGCGGGGGCGCCGTCGCCCCCGGCCCGTGGCCGCCCCTCCCCCCGCCGCCGGCCGGGTTGTGTAACCCGGTGGCGGCCGCGCGGTCCCGGGCGGGTCCCTGGGGTGAGGGGCGGGGGCGGTTGGGGTGGGGGAGGGAAGCGGCCACGAGGGGAGCGGCCTGCACCGGGCCCCGCGCGCCGGCGGCCGCGTTTCCCGCTCCCGGGTGCGGCGGGAGGCGCGGGCGGTCCGGGCGGGGAGCCGGCCTGGAAGTGGAGCCCGGAGCAGGAGGCCGCGGGCGGCGGCCGCGGCGCTCCTTGGGCAGGAGGGCTGGGGGGGGGTACATTTTGGGTAGAGGCGGTGCCTGAAGGCCGGGTGGGGTACCCAGCGGGAACCAGGCTCCCCGGTCACGAGTTTCTCTGCCACAGGAACCTCGTCTCCTGCCAGGTTCGCTCACGACTCCGCCTCTCAGGCTTTCACTTGGGCCCTTTCCCTCTAGCAGCTCATTTTTACAAGAAAAGCTTGTTTCGCTCCCTCAAGCCCCCCAGCATTTACCTTCCGGGCTTGGGTAGTGATTTCGAGGAGAGCGATTAGAAAAATGATTGGATGGGGGGAGAGGGCGAGTTTTTCTTGACCCCTGTTTCTTGTCCTTAAAGGAGAAACGAGGTGGCTCATCCATGAGGTTGGTTCACTACCATCTTGCCTCGGACGAGGCTTTTTTCCATGTAAGAAGGAAAGGTGTTTTTCTATTTTCAAATTGATGGCGAGCCCCAACGTCTTGATTTGAACAAATGTTAAATTGAGAGTAAAAGTCATTTTAGAAAACATTTGAGAAGAAATGAACTTAAAAAGTTTGTAACCAGGCAGATTTTTACAAATTTAAAGACTCCTTATAAATTGAAGAGAAATGAAGGGAATGGTAAGAAAATGGATGTTAAACCCAGCATATCAAATGTGATACAAGCAGTTACTGAGAGCTGGAGAAAAATTGCTGCTCTGTTGAAGACTTAATGTAATTTGAAGACTGAAATTGGAATGCCAGATTTTCCACTTTTGGGGGCAGGGACATCAGGTGTGCAGTAGAAGTGAACATATATATTATTTAATCTTAACGGATTTGGAACAGCTTGAAAACTATTAGAAAGTATACAACACTAAATGTTTTAACTTTAGGTCTTTTTCAACTTAGAGGAAAGAAAATCTTACTTCATTATAGTTGCTTGGAATATAAAGCAGTATTACTGTTCAGATTGGAAAATTGTATTTCGTTGGTCAGGTATTAATATACCCCTGCAGGCATCGTCTCTGCATATAGAAGCAGCCCCTGAACCATTCAAGGTGGCATTCTTCAAATTAGTATGTCTTATCCAGGAAGAGGATAGAGAGGGGAAACTGGGCTTAGCAGTTTTGAGAGAATGTAAACAATTTGGGATGAACAGTTTTACATGTGTGGCCTGGTTACAGTATTGTGACTTCAACATGTATAATGCTAATTTACTAAGAAAACTAGGAGCATTTTTGAAATGTATCTGTAATATGTTGAAGTGGGCTTTTATGACTCATTACCCACAAACCTATAAAGAGGAACCTGTTTTCTTTTTCCAGAAGAGGGCGCAAGAGAGGGCCAAATGTGTTCAGTAATTCCGGTTTCTAATCCAAAAGCTAGATTTATCGGGACTGAAGTTTTGCAGAGTCCATTTGAAGTAGGGTTAGATGCTTTAGCATGACAAACCTGAATAGTGAAAGTGCAGAGAGCTCTTTGACTTCTCTCAGTGATTCTGTGGTGTTTGCATTTTTCTTAAATACCTAAGTTTCTGAAAGAAAATGTCTCTGGTACGCTTTGCATACCAACAAAGTTACTATAGAAAAAAAATTTTTTAAGACTTTATATGAGAAAGAGGGTAGCACGAGACTCGGACCCTGAGATCATGACCTGAACATAAGGCAGACGCTTCACCGACTGAGCCACCCAGGTGCCCCTGGAAAAAACCTTAGTTAAATGAGAAATGCTATTTGTTATTAAAACTTGGGAGTAGAAGTATAGTGGCTTTTGAGCTGTTATTAAATTGTTTGGTGATTCCTGATATTGGAACCACTAAATACTAGTAATTTTAGGAAAAATTATCCTGGTTCACTTAAAAGTTTTGGCTTTGGTCCAGGTTAGTTTGGATATTGGAATTTTTTTAAGACTGCTTGCTTACCTTTGAGAAAGTTACGACTAATGGGCCCAAGAGTACAGACCTTTGTTTAGCCTGTTGGCATGTTAAATGGTATATGTAGTTTTTCTTTTTAGTCTAGAGTTGTACACAGGTAAACTTGGATCTGTTAAAAACGTTGAGAGCCTCTATTTAGGAACTTTTTTAAGAAAAAAGGAACCTTTCAGAAAACACCCTAAGCAGTGATCTCTTCTTTACTTGTAGTTTCATAGTTAGAATTTTTCCACCAAAGTTTGATTTGATTGGCTGTCAAAAAAAAAAAAAAAAAAAGTCAAAAATTACAACTCTACAGAAGTTAAGAGCTTTAACAAAACATTTTTTATGGTACAAGTTTTGTGCCATTCAGTCTTAGAACGATTATAGTCTTACTTTCTGAAAGTTAATACAGTAGAAGAAAATGCCTCTATTTGTTCATTCTTAGCGTCCTTATCTTTTTCTCTGATATGAAATGAGTGCCTTAAAATTATAGTACATCCTGTTGTACATCTTCCCAGACTGTGTTCTATTCCACATCAAATTCTTTTAAAACAATGGTTCTCACACTTGTAAAAAAAACAAACAAAAAAAAATCCTAGATCCTTTATGTTTTTAAAATTCATAAAGAGCTTTTACTTTGGGTTATATATCTGTTGATTACCATATTGGGAATTAAAACAATTTCAAAACAAGAATATAGTTCACATTCCTTTTAGCCTTCACAGGCTAAAGGCCCACAATAATGAATGAAAGTGACAAAGGCAAATTACTTGGTATTCTTATTGGACACCTCTCCCCCAATCCCCTGAAAAGCTGCCTTAAATGAATGTGTGTGTATTCTTCTATTATGTATCTGTTTCTAATTATTTCTAATTACTTGACCTCAAAATGCTTTTGGGAACATTTCATAGAAAGGTGGATAACTAATACTACTATTTTACGGGTAAGGAAATGGGAAAAGCTGTTGTTAGCCTAATTGAATAATGTATAGTAGTAAACTCTTTATGGTAGTTGAAGGTCTTAAACTTGAACACCATAACACTTTTTTAAAATTTTTTTTTTTTTTTTTTTAGATTTTATTTATTTGAGAGAGACAGAGATAGTGAGATAGAGAGCACAAGTGGGGAGGAAAGGGAGAAGCAGGCTCCCCACAGAGCAGGGGGCCCGATGCGGGACTCGATCCCAGGACCCTGGGATCATGACCTGAGCCGAAGGCAGACGCTCAACCGACTGAGCCACCCAGGCGCCCTAAAATTAGATACCTTTCATTGTAGTTTTGTTTAGTAAATAATATTGCATCACTTGTAGGCAGTATTACATAGTGATAGGATACTATGTTATAGGCAGACTGGAGTTCAGATTTCCAGTTCTCTATGTTGTGACTTGGGCAAGTTAATTTCCCTGAGAGTCTGCTTACCCAGATGTAAAATGAAGAAAATATATTTTAAAAGAGTTAGAAACATTGGTACATAGCTGTTTTGGTTTCATACATTAACAGTATGATCTAATGTCTGGGAAATGTCAAAATAAATTCAAGACCACTGTAGAAAGATTTCATGAGTATTAGATTTTTGTTCAGCAGAATGTAGTAGAAACTGCTTATGGTGACTACCAGCCATTTATGGTTGCATAGAAAGGGATTTTTTTTTTTTTTTTAAGATTCTATTTGAGAGCGCTCAAGAGAGCACGAGCAGAGGGGAGGGGCAGACAGGTGGGGGGGAGAAGCAGACTCCCAGCTGAACAAGGAGCCCAATGATATGGGGCTCAATCCCAGGACCCTGAGATCAGGGCCTGAGTTAAGTAGCTTAACTGACTGAGTCACCCAGGCGCCCCTGGGAAGGGATTCTTTAATTTCCATGTACAATTAATGTATCAACATAACTTGATTTTTGCCCAGAGGGTAGCTCTGTTCTTAATTGTAAAGGAAATTTTATAACAGCTTTGTGAGAACAATGGGGAGGTTGGTTCTTTTAGGTGAGGGGTGTTATGGCGTGCTGTTAAGAGGTCTTGTTCTTTCTGACCTCAGACTTTGGTTTGAATTCCAGCTTGGTTCAGACTCTTGCTTGGTAGACTTCTGATTACTAATATGGGGCTCACAAGTGTTTTCTCGTAGTTGTGAAATAATAACAGATCGTCAAGCTAATGCTCATAGCATAGTGTCTTTAAATGTTAGGTACTACTGTAATGTATATATTATAATTGTAAAAAAAAAAACCAACACCTTTTTTTTCCGCCCTCTCTAGGCTATGGTGAACTAAATGGTAATGCTGGAGAAAGAGAAATACCTTTAAAGAGCCTGGGTTCTGATGAAGCTACCAACCCTATTTCCAGGGTCCTCAATGGCAACCAACAAATTGTAGACACTAATCTGAAGCAGACTGTAAAGGCCAGCACCTTTGGGAAAGCAGGAATTAAAACCAGGAATTTCATTCAGAAAAACAGCATGGACAAAAAGAATGGGAAATCTTACGAAAATAAATCTGGAGAGAACCAGTCTGTAGACAAGACCGATACAGTAGCAATTCCAAATGGTGTTGTAACAACTAATTCTGGCTATATTACTAATGGTTATATGGGCAAAGGAGCAGATAATGATGGTAGTGGATCTGAGAGCGGATATACCACTCCTAAAAAAAGGAAAGCTAGGCGCAATAGTGCCAAGGGTTGTGAAAACCTTAATTTAGTTCAGGACAAAATAATGCAACAGGAGACCAGTGTCCCAACCTTAAAACAGGGACTTGAAACTTTCAAGCCTGACTACAGTGAACAAAAGGGAAATCGAGTAGATGGTTCGAAGCCCATTTGGAAGTATGAAGCTGGGCCTGGAGGAACAAATCGAGGAAAACCTGCTGTGGGTGATATGCTGCGGAAAAGCTCTGATATTAAACCTGGTGTGAGCAGCAAAAAGTTTGATGATCGACCCAAAGGAAAGCATGCTTCTGCTGTTACCTCCAAAGAGGACTCATGGACCCTATTTAAACCACCACCAGTTTTTCCAGTGGACAATAGCAGTGCTAAAATAGTTCCTAAAATAAGTTATGCAAGCAAAGTTAAGGAAAACCTCAACAAAACTGTACAGAATTCTTCTGTGTCGCCATCTTCATCTTCATCCTCTTCATCATCTACTGGGGAAACTCCGACCCAGTCTTCAAGTCGGTTATCCCAGGTCCCTATGTCAGCGCTGAAATCTGTTACTTCGGCCAACTTTTCTAATGGGCCTGTTTTAGCAGGGACTGATGCAAGTGTGTATTCTCCAGGGGGTCAGCCACTGCTAACTACTGCTGCTAATACTCTAACACCCATCTCGTCTGGGACTGATTCAGTTCTCCAGGACATGAGTCTGACTTCAGCAGCTGTTGAACAAATTAAATCTAGCCTTTTTATCTATCCTTCAAATATGCAAACTGTGCTGTTGAGCACGGCACAAGTGGATCTACCCTCTCAGACAGATCAGCAAAACCTGGGGGATATCTTCCAGAATCAGTGGGGTTTATCATTTATAAATGAGCCCAGTGCTGGCCCTGAGACTGTTATTGGGAAGTCATCAGATCATAAAGTGATGGAGGTGACATTTCAAGGGGAATATCCTGCCACTTTGGTTTCACAGGGTGCTGAAATAATCCCCTCAGGAACTGAGCATCCTGTGTTTCCCAAGGCTTATGAGCTGGAAAAACGGACTAGTCCTCAAGTTCTGGGTAGCATTCTAAAATCTGGGACTACTAGTGAGAGTGGAGCCTTACCCTTGGAACCCAGTCATATAGGTGACCTGCAAAAAGCAGACACCGGTAGTCAAGGTGCTTTAGTGTTTCTCTCAAAGGACTATGAGATAGAAAATCAAAATCCTCTGGCGTCTCCTACGAACACTTTGTTAGGCTCCGCCAAAGACCAGAGATACCAGAGAGGCCTAGAAAGAAATGATAGCTGGGGTTCTTTTGACCTGAGGGCTGCTATTGTATATCACACTAAAGGTAACTCATTTGTTCTTCTATAAAGATTCCTATTGGTTGATTTAACTTACATTAGCTGGTGTATTAAGGGTGAATTTTGGAAATTACTATGAGATTCTTTAAGAATTTGGAAACTAAGTTGAGAATAACAGTGGATAAGCAGCTGATAAACTAATTCAGGGTCTTTGGAAATAGTACTATTAAGAAGGAATGTTTACGTTTTCAACTTAAAAGCATTTTTTTTTTAAATATGTACAAGTATATTTGACTTCCTACACTTGGTTCAAAGAGTGAAGAGGGGTGGGGTTGTGCCTAAAGGGATGACATATTTTCTCTTGGGTTCTTTTTAAAATTTTTCTTTGAACAGATGTTCGCTCTTCTTTGCTTTTTATATCATATGCTTCTTTATTAGTGAGCTCACTTGATAGTTCTAATTTGTGTAAAATGAGTAGGAGCAGTGTTTTTGAGGAGGAGTCCAAAAAGATGGAGTGTCAAACTATTTTTCCTCTTATACGAAGAAATAGTGGGTGCTGAATGGGAAATGGAAAATAATTTCAATAACTGCAACGGCAAGCCCAATTAGCATGGTAGGAACGAGGCTCTTGGAATCTGTACTTTCCATAGCCCAAAGCCTATGTTAAAAAAAGGAATCCGATATCTTTCAAGTTCCATGCGCATAACTTTTTTAGAATATGGTTTATTTGTGTCTTTTTTTTTAAGTCAAAATTTATATCAGAGAGAGAGCAAGCGTCGGGAGGGGCAGAGGGAGAATGCTGAGCAGGGAGTCCACTGCAGGGCTTAGTCCCAGGACCCTGAGATCATGACCTGAGCCAAAATCAGAGTCGATGCTTAACCGACTGAGCCACCCAGGCACCCCATTTGTGTCTTAAAAATAGGCTGTATGGCAGGGCGCCTGGGTGGCTTAGTTGGTTAAGCGACTGCCTTTGGCTGGCTCAGGTCGATCCTGGAGTCCCAGGATCGAGTCCCACATTGGACTCCCTGCTCAGCAGGGAGTCTGCTTCTCCCTCTGACCCTCTGCCGCTCGTGTGTTCTCTCTCTCTCAAATAAATAAATAAAATCTTTTTTTTTTTTAAGATTTTATTTATTTATTTGACAGACACAGCGAGAGAGGGAACACAAGCAGAGGGGGTGGGAGAGAGAGAAGCAGGCTTCCCGCCGAGCAGGGAGCCCGATGTGGGGCTCGATCCCAGGACCCTGGGATCATGACCTGAGCCGAAGGCAGACGCTTAACGACTGAGCCACCCAGGCAACCCCTAAATAAATAAAATCTTTAAAAATATATATATATATGCTGTATGGCATAACTTATTATCCCTACAGCAAATAACGAGGCTTAGTGAATGATGTTTACAACCTAGGTACTTTTGAGAACAGTGATTTTCAGTCTTCCATATTCCCCTCCTCCCCTAACAGAAATCTGTACCCCATGCATGCATACACACACCTAAGATATGCTGCACATTCCCATTTTTAACATTGGCTCTTTTAGGCAGTGACTTGCAACTGCAGGGAAGGGGCAGCATATCATATAGTGGGGATGAGGTAATTACCATATTCTCCCTGGAAGAATCACTGCCTCAGAGATGAATAACAAAGCTATTTATGTGACTTTTAAGCAAATTGCCTCCTCTGCATACCTTTCCTTATCTGCAAACTGGAAGACATTAGTAAAATGAACAGATGTCCTTTTTCTATTTTTCTTCCCTTTAAAAAATGGGAGTAAGTAGTAGTATTGCCTTATGGGAGTTTAGGAGTAGAAATCCTGGCAGATAAAATTACCTGTCTTCACTTTTTTCTCCAGCACTGCTATTTGGAAGTAAATGAATTAACCAGGAAGTGAATGTTTTTAGGAAAGTTAGGGCAAAAAAATTGCTTAGTTTCTTAAGACTTGTGGTTAATTATCAGTTAAATTCTGCTGGGGGAGTTGGCGTTTTGGGTGGTATCTTCTGTGCCATCTGCCCTCCAGAGACCTTTATTGGGAAAAGCTTTACCTGAGTATTTTGTATTGGTGGTCATTGTGTGAACCTGAGAGGATATCTGATTATGTTCTTCTGTAACCTGCAAAAAAAGTCCGGGACAAGTTGTTCCGTTAAGTGGCGGTTGGCTGGTGGTTTTATATAGATTTTTATTATGGAGAATTGTAAGCCTTTTTAAATGGGGGTATTAACTCCTGTATTTATTTCTAGGTATTGTGTATGCATTTTCCGTATAGGTAGGCTAACTAGATAGGAAATCAGTGGTATTTAGATGAGCTAAATGCCCCCACATGGGTGCAGTTATATTTAATTTTGCTGATATTACCGAATGATCTGCTTTAGTAAAGTGCATCAATTTGAGTTTTGTAGTTGGATATTACTGAGATTAAATTGGTATTGATTGTCGCCCCCCCCCCCCACCCGAACAATGGATAACATTCAGTTCAGTTAGTTCCCAGTGGCAGGTTCTTTGAATTACTGCCAAATGTGGATTGGTTCATTAGGTCACTAATTTTTCTTTGAATTTGTTTTGAATTACAACCTTTTGAAGATCTGCAGATCTTTCTCATAAGCGAAGGCTGGCTTTTTTTTCCCCCCAAGTTGTCTTAAACTCTAAAGGAGGTAATAATCAGTTTGGCTTATTGGAATACTTTAAAAGAGCACCTGTATTTTCTTGGTCCGTTAGTGTAGTCTTCTCTTTCAACTTTCAAAGGCAGTCGCTTACTGAGTTAAAGTTAGGCTCAGGAATAGAAGTTCTTAGGTATACCTCCTAACTTCAAAAATAAGCTCTTCAACAACTTTATTTGGAAATAGTAGGTAAGAGGGTGCTTGGTGTCAGTTCAGTAGGAATGGTGCATTTTTTAGATTAAACATTAATTACTTGCAGCCTTAGACTAATGTTCAGTACATTTTGAGGATATGAAATACAGATATGATGAGGTATAAAAAAAGATTGGTGGGAATTCTTGGGATTTTTCTTTTTACACATTATGTTATTAACTTAAGAAACAGGAGGGTTAATCTTTATATTATCTGGGGGAATATTGTACCATTACATAGCAGTATTAATATTTATGGTGAGATGTAGGTTCTATTCTCTATTATTCTCAAGTGGCACTTAAGGGGTGAACTTTAAAGTGATATCTTTTTAAACTGACTATGAAAAAATTTATATTCAAAAGTGGAACCTATAATGAACCCCAATGTACCCATCGTCTAGCCTGAACATTTAAAAAGCATGGTCATTCTTACTTCACCTGCCTACCTTCACGCTTTCTTTGGTAGCAGTGTCAAGAGCAAATTCCAGGTAACCTAACATCTTGCTAGTTGATACTTAATGTTAGAGTAATAGCTTTTAATGCACATACCCAGGACATATAACTGTTGCCTCCTTTAAAGCATTTACTTTTCAAGAGACTTGTAATACTAGACCCTTTAACTTTTTGAGGTGAATATTTGATTTTGAAATGGTCATTTGAAGTAATTTGATTAAAAAAAAAGTCATTTGAAGCCAAATCTGTTGAAATAGGTTGGTGTGAGTTGTGTGTTTGGTCAGTGTTTGTTTAAACCAGGTTGATTTATCTTGCCTAACTAATAATGCACTGAAGGTTATCAAGCATTCAGAATGCTGATATTTTGGAGTATTCATGAAAAAATAATTTGATATGGTAAATTTTACCCAGCATGTAGAGATGCAGGGGGAGATGAATAAAATAAGGTGTAATTCTTAATGGTTGAAGTGAGTCAACATGACAGTTATCTAGTATAAAATGTCCTTGAAGGGAACACTAGGCTATAGTATGAAACTTTAAGAATTTGTTTCTCTGTTACCTCCATAGGTTATTGGCATAAATGATTTGATTTACTAGATCTGGGCCACACCCTGGAATAAAAATGTGTTTTAACTCACTAGGTGGTGGTTCTCATTGCCAGCTAGGATTGGGAACTCCAAGTCTAGAGAGCTTTCTTCAGCTTAATCCTTTTTTTCTTTTTCTCTGCCACAGTTGTGCAGTAATATATATGTGTGTATGTTTTCCTTTCCCTTATGATGTACTTAGAGGCAAAGTACTTTGCTTAGTTATGGAAGACTTCGAAAGGGTGAGTCTTTTTCTTTGAAGAGCTTAAGTAGAGGTGAAAACAATACACAAGTTTACTAGGCAAGATTTTAAGTGTCATACAGATACAAATACCTAGAAGACTTCAGTGGAAGGAGAATTTTTAATGGAGTAAAGGTGGGAAGAGTAAATGTGGGTTTGTTTTCATGGAGGCAGCAGTATTTAAACTGAGTTTTGATGGATGGGGAAGATTTTTTGACTTACGGAAATGCAGAGAGGAGGAAGACAAAGAATAGATAAGTTGGAGAATCCTGAGTAAATAAATATTGGAAAGGTTCTTTTTTGGATGTGGTGAGGGAACATAGAAGGAAGGTAAGTTGCTACCAGATCATCAGATCAGTCTGGAGGCAGGTGGGGAGCCACTGAATATCAGGGAGATGGGCTGGTGGAATGGAAGTAACTTAACTGCACAGAAGACAGGTGAATGCTGAAGTATTCCTAATTACTGTGTACCTGAAAAAAAATCATTTGTCATTTTTAAGCCTGGGCTTCTAAATTTATAAAATAGCACATCAGCCTTTGTTTTATTGTACACTTTTAAAAACTGAGTTGGTATTATTAACCTTGCATTCGGCTAGATTAATGTGGCACCAATTTGTAAGATACATTGGAAGTCATTTTTCTTTTTTTTTTTTTTTTTTTTTAAAGATTTTATTTATTTGACAGAGAGAGACAGCGAGAGAGAACACAAGCATGGGGAGTGGGAGAGGGAGAAGCAGGCTTCCTGCCGAGCGGGGAGCCCGATGCGAGGCTCGATCCCAGGACCCTGGGATCATGACCTGAGCTGAAGGCAGATGCTTAACGACTGAGCCACCCAGGCGCCCCCCTAAAATCCCTTTTTAAAAATAAATGTTTATTGGGGTGCCTGGGTGGCTCAATCGTTAAGCGTCTGCCTTCAGCTCAGGTTATGATCCCAGTGTCTTGGGATCGAGCCCCGCATCGGGCCCCCTGCTCGGCGGAAGCCTGCTTCTCCCTCTCTCACTCCCCCTGCTTGTGTTCCCTCTCTCGCTGTGTCTCTCTCTGTCAAATAAATAAATAAAATCTAAAAAAAAAATAAAAAGGGATTTTAGGTTTGGGAATGCAGAAGCTGATCTACGGGGTATGAGGAGGCAGAGACAAGTTATGGTTAATCCATCAAAGGGAAGGGGGACTATGTATACAGTTTAGACTTTTGTTTACAGAAAGATCTGAATACTAAATTTTTTTTTTTTAAGATTTTTATTTATTTATTTGACAGAGAGAGACACGGTGAGAGAGGGAACACAAGCAGGGGGAGTGGGAGAGGGAGAAGCAGGCTTCCCGCGGAGCAGGGAGCCCAATGTGGGGCTCGATCCCAGGACCCTGGGATCATGACCTGAGCCGAAGGCAGATGCCCAACGACTGAGCCACCCAGGTGCCCAAGCTCCAAGTTTCTAATGTATGTATCTAGAGGTGGTCCAGACAGTTCTATTTAGTTTGGTGTAGCTCCAAATTGGGAATATAAGACTGAAGTTGATGCAATGAAAAGTTATATTAAGTATCTCCTAAAAAGGTGATGACTTCTAAGTACTTTAGTCAAATTGACTTGAAAATAAGCTGTTATCAGGATGCCTGGCTGGCTCAGTCAGTAGAGCATGCAACTCTCAGTCAGTCTCTGCTCCCACCATGGGGCTGGAACTCACAACCCCAGACCAAGAGTCGTACACTCCACTGACTGAGCCAGGCAGATGCCCCTAAAATTAAAAAAATTAAATAAGCTGTTAATTCTCTGGTATAGTCAAAATGGAAAAGAAAAGGGTGGGGAGAAGATTCTGACAGTCTTTGCAAAAGAATAGGGAGGTACTCCGGACTGACTGGTTGGGAAGGGAAATCAGAATAGCAAAACATGGTGCTAAGATACCCAGTAATGGCTTGATAGGGGATTGGAAGGCAAGATCAGTGGTAGATTGATCTGGGGGTTCTCAGTTGTAGCAGTCCCCTTGTTTGGCCTTATATTTGATTTGTTTCCTTTTGGGGTGGGAAGACATGCTTTTTATTGTTTATTTTTGTTTAGATTTTTTTTTAAACATTATTTAGAGAGAGTGAGAGAGTGCATGCATAGGGGCAAAGGGAGAGGGAGACAGAATCGCAAGGAGACTCTTTCCAGCACAGCGCTGGACACAGGGCTCAGTCCCATGACCTAAGCCAAAATCAAGAGTTGGACGCCCAACTGACTGAGCCACCCAGGTGCCCTGAGACATGTGCTTTTTAAAATGTTTAAATGTTTTTAAAGGATTTTTTAAGGTACTAATTTTTTTTTTTTTTTGAGAGGGAGAGAGCTTGAGAGAGTGTGTGGGCAGGGGAGGTGGGGAAGGGCAGAGAGAGAATCTTAAGCAGGTTCCTCGCCCAGCACAGAGCCCAGTGCGGGGCTCAGTCTCACGACCCTGAGATCATGACCTGAGCCAAAATCAAGATTCAGATTCTTAACCAACAGCCACCCAGGTGCCCCTTAAATGTATGTTAAACTGGGACAATAGTATCATTCAATTTTAAAAGTAAAAAAAAAAATAAGCCTCAAGTTGGTTTTAACCCTCTTAGCTTTAAGTCTTTTTCTTTGAAGAATTAAATGCTGAATTTTTGGTTGGACCATATGCAGTTGCTGTTTTTGTAGGTCAAATCAGTTTCAAATGGACCTAATACTACTTTGTTATATTATTACTTCCTGACTGATTTATGAGTAATATTTTATTGAAATGTTTACATATTGCACCGAGCTCTGTGTGAAGCAATTGTGATAAGTAGATGAAAAGAGGGGATTCATGTCTTTAAGGAATTCAGTCTAAAAGGGAAACATACATGGAAAGAAATACATGACTAGTGTGACTGCTCTGTAGAAAAATATATAAAACGTGTTTGGAACATAGAGTTACCCCTAAAGGGGGTGGGAGGGTCAGGAGAGGCAAGTAGGATTCAAAAGAGAAGTGGAAATTGGCTTATTTATTGTACAAGGAAAGTCATAACTATTTTAGGTGGAGGAAATGGAATAGTATTTGAACATGCTAGTCATTTCAGAGTGCTTCAAGGAAGGTGAGTGGTGCAAGTTAGAAAAATCTTTGATTTAGTCCTCCAGTTTATTTATTGATATACGGCTGTGTCAAATGCTGGAAGTTTTATACAAGACAAACAGATCTAGTCTCCCTGTAGGCAGGGAGAATCCATTGAAATGTTTTGGTCCCTTTTAGGTTTGTATTTTTATTTTTTATTTTATTTTATTTTTTTTTTAAGATTTTATTTGTTTTATTAGAGAGTGAGCGAGAGAGAAACAGCGTGAGAGAGGAGAGGGTCAGAGGGAGAAGCAGGCTCCCCGCTGAGCTGGGAGCCCGATGCGGGGCTCGATCCCAGGACCCTGGGATCACGACCTGAGCCGAAGGCAGTCGCTTAACCAACTGAGCCACCCAGGTGCCCCAGGTTTATATTTTTAGAGGAAGAGAATGATAGCCATGGTGTAGAAGATAGAAAGTGAGACCCGATTAAGGGCAAGAGAGGCCTGTTAAAAGATTACATTGCAGAAATGTTTGTAAGGTACCACTGCTTGAACCAGGCAGTGACATCTGGCCAGAGAGAAAGTGACTAGAAAGTGAACAGTGTCTTAACTTTGAATAAGAATTGCAGTAGTTGCACACTCCCTCCCTAAATTCTCTAATTTGCATTTCCTTAACTACACACTTTCCTACTTGTTACATCTTCAGCATAACCTTCCTGGTATCATTCTCTTTTTCTCAAGTGTTGGTGTTCTTTCAGTCTCCTTTTCATGCTACTCAAACTCCTCTGAGTAATCTCATCCAATTCTGTCACTGTGTATTAAGCTCAAAACTTCAACTGCTTTTACATTGAGTTCAGACCATGTATTTACAACATCACCACTCTAATTCTTTGTATATAAAACTGAATTCATTTTTTCCCAAACCCTAATTATTAGGTTAATGGATCCTGTCTCTAACATGCCCATTTTTCCCTTTCTATCTCTAATACAACTGTCCTGATTTCTTCACTTTTGCAGTAATATTTACTGGGCTCTTTTTCTGTACAGTAGTCCCACCTTATCCGTGGTTTTGCTTTCCGCGGTTTCAGTTCCCCGCGGTCAGCTGTGGTCTGGAAGCAGATGATCCTTCTGAATCGTCAGAAGGTCAGTAGTAGCCTAACGCGACGTCACAATGCCTATTGTCATTCATCTCACTTCATCTCATCATGTAGGCATTTTTTCATCTCACATCATCACAAGAAGAATGTTAAGTACGGTACAATTGAGATACTTGAGAGAGACCACACTCACATAACTTTTTTTTTTTACAGTGTGTTATAATGGTTCTATTCTATTGTTAATCTCTTACTGTGCCTAATTTATAAATTAGACTTTATCATAGGCATGTATGTATAGGAAAAAACAAAGTATACGTAGGGTTTGGTACTGTTTGCAGTTTTAAGCATCTACTGTTGGGGAGAGGGGTCTTGGAACCGATCTCCTGCAGATAAGGGGGACTACTGTATTATAACTTCATCCATACTCTTTAGTTACCTCAATCATTACTAGTATTTAGTACAATAATCTCATATTTTCAGTGACTTCTCTTCACCTATATGATGTAAATAGTAAACTTTCCTTTGTATGTGCCTTTGTGCTATCCCCTGAATAGCAGAATAGCATTTATCTTTGTGTGAATCTTTCCTTCTTAGTGACTTTTATCTCTGTTCCCTGAATAGTTTTGTTCTTTGTCTAAATCTTTTTGTCTTAGTGACACCCAGCCTTAGTAAATAATTGTGACCACCAAAGCATAGGTTAGTAAACTTTTTTTTTTTAAAAGATTTTATTTATTTATTTGAGAGAGAGAATGAGATAGAGAGCATGAGAGAGGGGAGAGTCAGAGGGAGAAGCAGACTCCCCGCCGAGCAGGGAGCCCGATGGCGGGACTCGATCCCGGGACTCCAGGATCATGACCTGAGCCGAAGGCAGTCGCTTAACCAACTGAGCCACCCAGGCACCCTAGTAAACTTTTTATATGAATGACCAGATAGTAAATATTTTAGGCTTTGTGAGCCATGGGGTCGGTCTCTTCCTTGCAGTTCTAGTACTTGATTCTGCCTTGTACACAAAAACAACCACGGGTAATATATAAAATGGGTGTGGCTCTGTTCCAAGAAAACTTGATTTGCAAAAACAGGCAATGGGTAGAAATCAGTTTGCTGACTCCTGCTTTAGCATACCTCATACTTATTAATTAATATCACCAAGCTTTGTTCATGTTGATGCTTCTATCTAGAAAAGCTGTCTCTTCTAAGCTCACGGAGGCAGAACCTTTCTGGTTTCACATCTATATCCCTGTCCCCTAAATAGTACTTTTTATTCCACTTGGAATTTAGAACTTGCAGGTTATTGGACATCTACTACAGGAAGCATTGTGATAGGGAGCTATGTAGGAAGTGTAGTAGTAGTCTGCTTTAGAAAATTGAGGGTAAATTTTCTATGATGAGGTGGCATAATTAAATATTTGAAAAATTTTATATAGTAAAATTTAACATTTGGATGGTGACCGTCTAAATTGCAGAATTTTAATAAAATTGCCTACTTTGGTATATTTTAAAAGCAGAAACCTTCACTTATGTTAGCAAATTCGGTCCTGTGCCATTTCTCAATAACTATTTACTGGGTGCTGGGATCCAACTTTAAAAAGAACTGGGAAGTAAAAGACCGTGTGGGGTGGGGGGCGAGGGCAGTATTAAAAGTAGAAAGATTAATTACTGTGTTATGATTTTGTATAGTTGAATGTGCCTTATTTTGTTCAGCTTCTCTTGTGGTAGTTAAAACAGTTACACAGAGTAACTTGTTTTGTATTTAGAATCTGCATGGAGACTTTTGTAACTTAAAAGAGGGCAAAAATACAATTTTCTCCTTTCCTATATATTCTCTTTTACTAGCTTATTAGTCTTAGTATGGTTGTTTAAGCATAACATGTAGTCGTGCAAACAATATTTGATTTATTTCCCCTTCTTTCTGATGTTCAGTTAAGTTTCATGGAAACTTGAAATTCTAATCAAGGACATCAAGTTGCTACTAGTTACAGAAGTATTTAATATTAAATAACTGGAAGGGGAATTGCATTCATTTCTCAGTTCAGCACTTCAGATAATGTTGATGTATTTCTTGGCTAGAAGCTAGGTTGGCCCATGGCTAATTTTTTAGCTAGGTCATACATCCCTTTCCCCTCCTCAAAAAGCATAATCAACTTCACTACTCCAGAGCCCTTATTTGAGTGTAATAAGACTTTCTTACCAGAAATCATTTAAAATCTACGTTTAAAACCTGGGGTGCCTGGGTGGCTCAGATGGTTAAGTGTCTGCCTTCGGCTCAAGTCATGATCCCAGGGTCCTGGGATTGAACCCCGCATCGGGCTCCCTGCTCAGCGGGAAGCCTGCTTCTGCCTCTCTCCCTGCTTGTGTTCCTGCTCGGGCTATCTCTCTGTCAAATAAATAAAATCTTTTAAAAAAATAAAATTTATGTTTAAAACCTAAAGCTGAATGTTCTAGATTAAGCTAAGGAAATGTCTTCAATCCAATGAAGACCTTGGGTGGTGCAAAAAGTTATTTTTGTCTTTAAAATTTATATGTTTGCCTTTAAAGTACTCTAGTTTTTATGGACTCTTGAGTGTAGTCCCCCCCTTCCCCCACCAAAAAAGGGTGGGGGGGAAGGGCAGGTTGAGGTTTGTGGTGGGGAGGAGAAAAGGAAATGTTACAGCATAGGTGGGTCAAAATGAAAAGTTGGTGTTTTTCTCAACATACAACTAAATACACATTTATCTTTACATTAAACAGACTTAATGAGCATCAGGTAATACATACAGAACTCAGGACTTTATTTGTTGCAAGATGTGAGATTTCTGTACTTTCATTAAAAGAAAAAATGTTTTTTTGGATTAATGTTTTTGAAGTCAGATCAACCAAGAAAAGGCTTATCTTTGGACTTCTTAAAGTATGCTATTCTGAAGTACAGAAATGTGTAGGATAACGGCTCTAATGACCATTTCAGCTATTCCTAATTGTCTGAAAATAATAGAAATTAGATTAATAGATATGAGTGCCATGACTAGACTAACCTTCCTGATACATCTTCTTTTTTCCAGATTAGATTGGTCACAGTTCTCTCCCCTTCTTAGACCTAGGAGATGGGGATTTTCCTGCCAATCTTTGGATGGGTATCTGTCCAGTGATTTTTTTTTTGAGAGAGAGAGAAAGAGTGAGCACAAACAAGGAGAGGGGCAGAGGGAGAGGGAGAAGCAGACTTTACACTGAGCAGGAAGCCCGATGCGGGACTTGATCTCAGAACCCTGAGATCATGACCTGAGCCCAAGGCAGACACTTAACCGACTGAACCACCCAGACGCCCCTGTCCAGTAATCTGAAGCCCATAGCATCCATCTAAGCTCTTGGACCAAGTGACAACTCATGTATTATTTCCCGGTCTTTGTTTAATCAGGCCCTTATTATGATACCTTGAATGCAATTTTATCTGGGTGATTACTTTATTTTGAATAATTAACCTGTTGTTCCAAACATCCAATTCTGGCAAATTTTCAAAACTTAGAAGTTTTTTAGGAGTGAATTTGGTGGGGGATAGAGGGGAGCAGGGAGAGTGTGATCTACTATTCTCTGATTCCAACAATACACATAAAACAAAAAAATAATTTGAGATTTATACACTTTTAGCCCTGAGGAGAGATTATGTTTTAACTTAACTATAACCCATGTCCAGATACATCCTATCTTAAGGAGCTCCAGTTTTATTTTTCATTAACTATAATTGGCCAGTGATAAATTATATGGAGTACAATTACACAAAATCCAGTTATACGGAAGAAAAATCACCTTTTTGTCTTTCAGAATGGCAGTTGTATGGCCATGGGAAGAGCACTTATTCTCTAGTCATAGTTCATTCTTGTTACTGTGTAGTCTTTGTTTACATTATAAACCTAGTAGAGTATTTCCTTTCAAGGTACTGTAGTTCCTATTTTCCTGTTCTTTGGTTCTTGTGGTATAGTAGTCATCTATTGTCTTATTCATCAAACCTTCAAATGAGCCCTCTGTGAAGCTTTCTGGAATGCTTACAGATAGAATTTTTCTTGCCTTTTCTCTGTAATACAGTCACTATAGTTCGGTCATGTACATATTTTCTTCACTGTAAGTTATCAAAGTAAGCACATTGTGATCACATTTCAATGGAATTGGAGCAAATGAAGATTGTGTTTACTAATAAATGGGTATGGATTGGCATTTTGACCTTATGGGTTAAAAATAAGAGTAGGTGTGGTTTGAAGAGCAGAATCACTTGTCTATAGCAAAGAGTTAAGTAAAATTTTAATAAGGCATTTTAAGCAAATTTGAATGCTTAATCAAATTTGAATGCTTCATTTAGAAGACTTGGGTACCCCATTGGGTTATGATGGGTGCCAAAAAATACTTCGTTTTTTTTAAATAACAATGAGCTGTTATAAGAAATACCATTGAGATTATCTATAGCATGCTTCAGCACATCTTTGCTATTTGTATAGATAGAATTGTTCTCTTGGTAGTTTGATTTCAGATGATAATTCACTTTTTTTTTTTTAAAGATTTTATTTATTTGACAGAGATAAAGCACAAACGGGGAGCGGCAGGGAGAGGGAGAGGGAGAAGCAGGTTCCCTGCTGAGCAGAGAGCCGAATGCAGGGCTTGATCCCAGACCCTGGGATCATGACCTGAGCCGAAAGGCAGACTTATCATTCACTTTCTGTAATTAACTTAAGGCAATCTGAAAGACACTACTTGAGAATTCCAAGAAAATAAGAGTGTTTTGTTTAAGATTTAATAGAACTGTGCTATTTCAACCCTACTTCCAGCCCAGCAATAACCGGTCTAGATATTTTAGGTTTAAAGTGAAAAGCATAGCTTTAAACTTTGCTCTATAAAACTTAGTGTATAAAATAATCTTTTTTTTTCCTTTCTTTGCAGAAATGGAATCTGTTTGGAATTTGCAGAAGCAAGGTAAGAATGGTTAGGTTACCTAAAATGTTAGTACTAATGACTAATTAGTGTATGCTATGATTGGGTGGGAATAACAAACAGTGACCCACCAAGTGAATAGGCTTTATATTTTGAATTATTTAATAACTGCAGTTAAAAGACATTGGCTGCCTTACCAGGATTGCTAAACATGGGGTAACACTGAAAAGAGTATATGAAAATACTCTTCACCTGCTAGGTGAAGAACGTGAATTTTTTCCCCCTCTGATTATGAAAGTAAGACAGAACATAAATATTTTTAATCTAGGAAACCAGCATGAATAAGTGTTTCCACTTATAGCCAGTCTTTATCTGTATTTGTGTGGTAGACAAGTGGTATCCTAAGAACTGAAATTCATAGTTCAGAAAAATATTAGCTAGCTGTTTTAGAAGCCTTATTTGGGCTGTTATATTCTCTGAAATAATAGATGGTTAAAAATCTAAAGAATAGCAAATTAGCTTCCTTCGTGAACCACATGTATAAGATGTGAATAGCAGGAAGGCAAAGGGACTGAATAACCCACATCTGGATTGTTTGGAATTTTCAGAAAATTTAAATTGGTTATCCTGATTATTGTGTGCTTTTCCAAATACATTAAAATGTGGTAGATACGGAATACCTGAAATAAAGTAAGTTTCAGTCTGGAGAACGTCACTAATAGATTTGGGCTTTTAGAACCCTGTAACTGAATTGCATCCTATTTCCCATCCACTTTGCTAGCTCATATAAGTGAGAGAGGTCACTATGTAAGCTAAAAAGTGGCAAGATTAAATGTAGGTTTCCCTGGGGGCTCCTGGCTAGCTCAGTTGGAAGAGCATGGGACTCTTGATCTCAGGGTTGTGAATTAGAGCCCCATATTGGGTGTAGAGATTACTTAAAAAATAAAAAATAAAATCTTTTTTAAAAATGTAGGTTTCCCTGATTTCCGGGCATTGCTCCTCCTTCCATCTCTCTATTGTACTTAGGCCAGGTCTTATTTGTCTAACACAGCTGTGGCCTGAAGATAGCTAGCAAGCTCCTAAATTATTTTGAGTTGCTTTCTGTGTGCCTTCTTATTCAAAGGCAAACAAAAAAATAGACTAGAAAATATACTCTGCAAAAATAGACCTCCTATATTTACTGTAAAATGGCTATTAACTATTAAGAAATAGTATTATCGGGGCGCCTGGGTGGCTCAGTCGTTAAGCGTCTCTGCCTTCGGCTCAGGTCATGATCCCAGGGTCCTGGGATCAAGCCCCACATCAGGCTCCCTGCTCCGCGGGAAGCCTGCTTCTCCCTCTCCCACTCCCCCTGCTTGTGTTCCCTCTGTTGATGTCTGTCTCTGTCAAATAAATAAATAAAATCTTTAAAAAAAAAAAAAAGAAATAGGGTTATCTTCATAGGTTGCTAGAGGATGGCTGTTATAGTCCTAGAAAGGGTATTATATTATCTCTGCACTAAATTAGATTGACTGTTAGGCTCAGGTGAGCATGAGATCTTTAATATTATTTTTAGGCCTTTATATTTAGCCATTAGGCGACAAGTTTTATTGGTTTCCTATTTTTTATTAAAAGCATATGTACTTTTAAAAGTTCTTAGATAGGTGGAAATGGTATGTAATAAAATTATTGCCTTCTAGAACAGGGGAGCATAATTGGAATTTAGAATAGCACCCAAATCTTAGCTTATGCACATTGCTGAGAATAAAGACTGGTGGTGCTATGGGAAATTTGGAGGAAGGAAGAAATAAGTCATGATTAGGACTAAACTGATCAAGTTTTGCCAAACTTAACCAGAAGTTTTTGGTGCTAGATGTGCCTTGAACAGTTCCTTACTAGACCGCCCCCACAGGTTAAAGTAAATTTTGAGTTCATTTTACTGAGAAGAAAAATAAATAAATCCAAGTGTTTTAGTATTGGATTATTGACGATTTAAGCTTTTATAATTGGGAGAAACACATAAACCCTTCTTAAATGAACTCAGACCCTCTCTAATCTGTAGGAGTTGAAGCCCTCACTGGCTAGAGGACAGTGTTGCTGGAAATCCTTTGGGATGCTGAACTATTTATTGGGTAGTGGAAAAGTAGATCATGTGTGTTAATACAAAGAAATGGTCTTTATTTTTTTTTATTAATTTTTTTTTTTAGAGGGGGAAAGAGAATCTTTTTTCTTTTTTTTTTTTTAAGATATTATTTACTTGAGAGAGAGAGCGAGAGCACAGGCTGGGCGGGGAGGCAGAGGGAGGGAGAAGCAGGCTCTCGCTGAGCAGGGAGCCTGACGTGGGGCTCGATCCCAGGACCCTGGGATCATGACCTGAGCCAAAGGCAGACGCTTAACCAACTGAGCCACCCAGGCCCCCAAGAGAGAGAATCTTAAGCAGTCTCCACACCCAGCGCAGAGCCCAAGGTGGAGCCCAAAACAGGGCTCGATCTTAACCCTGATATATGACCTGAGCCACCAAGGTGCCCCAAAGAAGTGGTCTTTAAATTGTGTTTTCATAAAAAAGGCAGCTAAAATGATGATGGTTATTTGGAATTTGTTATTGGAATATGGGCTTTTTGGCATTCCAGACCTTATTTTTATTTATGTATCTATTTTTTAACCTTCTCTCCAGATCCCAAAAGGATAATCACTTACAATGAAGCCATGGATAGTCCAGATCAATGAAGGACCAGACTGCCTATTTGTAACCTTTCTGCAGCATTAGAGCCACCGTTCATGGGGGACACAAGGCTTTTATGCTCCTAGATCTTCAACGCAGCAGAGGAACCATAAGTAGAATCACAGGATAATATATACAAATATATATATATACATATATATATATAGTTATTTAAAAAAAAAGGCAACTGAAAGTAATTAGACTTCTTAAGGAATCAAATTTATTTCAAGAGACTACACATGGTTATTTAATCTCCGGTACTGAATAGTTTTTGTTTTTTTTTTTTCTCCTTTTTTCTTTTGTTAGTTTTTGTTTTTAAGTGTGAATGCAAGTGATTAATGAATACAGACTTATTAACAAGCGTGGTTCTAAAGTTCCTGCTGTCATCAACTTGGGCAACAAATGACCCACTGGAAAGGCAAATCCACTTAAAAGATCTCTGTATCTTGTTCTGTGACTAAAGTGATACACTAATCACGGGGAACCCAGAATGATTCACCATTTTCCCCCACTCCTCCCTTGATCTTTTGGTTATACTTTGAGCCCTGCGAGAATGCTGGATAAATGCCTTGAAGTTTGCAAGGGTGTATTTTTTTTTTATTTTTATTTTTTATTTTTTTTTTAGCGAATATGATTTGCATGTCTTGCCAGGAGTTAAGTAGCCTCTGTGGGGTGTTGGGGAAATATTTTCTTTCTTTTCCTTTTATTTTTTGTGGGGTGGGAAAAGGGGAGGGTATTGAAGTTCTATAATTCCGGAATAGTTGGTGGTACATAGTTCACTTGGGTTTGGTTACATACTGGACTTTAACAAAGTGAAGAATCCATGAGTGTCATTTAAGGAAAAGTTACAGAACAAACAATTGGCTTTAGATATTTAACATGGAAAAATATTCCTTTGCCCATATTTTAATGTAATTGTATAAGTGGGAGCAAAAATATATTCTGCTTTTCAACTGTAGGTGCTCCAGACGTGCTCTCTGTCACTAACACTAAATGTGCTGTTTTCCTTGTTTTTCATTGAACATCTAAAGAGAAACTTCTGTACCTTTCTGTAAATTCTCTTTTAATTTCTCAGAAATATCTAAAAGGGGAAGAAAATTTTCCATGAAAACTATAAACTTTTCATGTTTTTAGCCAGTGAGGAGGTA
Organism: Mirounga leonina; assembly: GCF_011800145.1. Taxonomy (NCBI): domain Eukaryota; kingdom Metazoa; phylum Chordata; class Mammalia; order Carnivora; family Phocidae; genus Mirounga; species Mirounga leonina. The sequence goes on from NW_023270503.1 coordinate 4,340,819, forward strand.
ATAAACCCTGCCTATAGAAGGTGTGTTTTCATGCAAACTATACTTCTGAGCTTATTAGCTTCTAATTATATCTTAATAAATATATTTTATTACTAGAGCAAAATGGGTTTTTTAAGGAAAATAATGTGAAATTCTGGAAATTTTCTTTTGGGCAGAGAAGAGCATTAGCCCTGTCTTATCATCACATTGCCATCCTGTTGCACTGCAGCTTGTATATAGCATGCTAAAATAAATTTTTTTGTGTGTGTGCAGAAACTAAGGGTCCAATTTAAGATTGGGTGATGTTAGTGGCATAAAAACAAGTTCTCTGGCCTGACATAGCATCACATCACACACACACAGAAATTAGTATATCCATGTATGTCAAATACAGGTTAAAATAGCAGGGCATTTATATAGAGAGGTGTAGTCTTCTAATAAAAGTAGACTGGATCCCCTGGGGTGTTTGGGGGAGAAGGTACCTACTTTTGCTCAAACCCTTTGCTTAAGAAATGTCCAGTTTTGAGCGATTGTAGTATGGATGAGTTTTCTTGTTTTGTTGATTATTTGAGACTTTTAACAAGTAGTTTGTGAACGAAGCTGTTGGACTCAACATAGAGTAGAGAAAATCTCTTTAGTCTGGATTTCTGCCCTGCTTAGATTTTAAAAGTATAAGCATGGATTGCCAATTCCACTTGATGTAAACAAAACTTTTTATACATAATATATATATATAATAACTTATTGTATCAGTCCAGGTTCAGAAACTTGTGGTAGGCCAGTTCCAGATAGTTTCATTTCACCTGTAAACTGTATCACTTTTACTGATATTGTAATTTTCAAATGTATAATATGTTTACAGATGTGCCCTGCATTTAGTCTGCCTTGTTCCTATTTTGATTTTTGTTGAGTCTCCTGCCTGCTTGCCAAAAGCTAGGATGCTTCAGGCCCATGTACAATTGAAAGCAGAGGCATCCTTGAGCTTTAAAGCATTGAACAAACTGGAAAATGCAACATACCACATACTGAAGTGAAAGAAGTCTGTGTTTTTGTGTTTTTTTTAAATAAAAATTTTCAAAAAGTTTAAAAAAAAGATATAAGGTGATTAAAGGACAAAAAGACTCCAGTTTGTTTTATAGGTTTTAAAGTTCTGCTGTGTGTTCAATTGCCTTGTGTAACCACTTGTCGCCTTAGGGCCAGATTCCCCCTGCCACCCCCCTTCTTTTTTTAAACGTCCATTTTGCTTGCCTGGAATTTAAAAGCTCTTCTGTCTCACAACTCACAAGAAACTTTCTGGGTTTGTGACATAGAGGTTGAATGAATATATATTTAAAAATAAAATAAAATTAAAAAAAAAAACAGTCCCCATCTGCACTGGGCTTTTTAATTTAGAAGCAACACTTAAAAAATGTCTTTAGAAATCTCTTGTTGCTTTCCTACTTCCCTTCCACAGCCCTCAGGCCTCCATGTTTAGAGAAGCCAAAAAAGAGAATGTATCCCTTATCTGTTTGTCCAAAGGTTTTTGAGAGTCTCAATTCTAAATGAAACAATGCAACATTTCACCTTGATTTTTCTCCACTGAAATTTCCTTAATTATATGGTTAGAGGTATATAGTTAGGAATGTCTCTTTCTGGGAACCCTAGTGCCCCATCATATTAATTGTCAGTATTTTTGGGCATTGGGTTAATGGACTTAATTGCCTAGGTACAAGCAGGACTTTGGGACAAATCTCCTTTGTGCTGTTTGGTAACACTTAACTCTACTTGTCGCAGTCTTTCTCCTTAGGTCCTCACACAATTCCTTACAGAGCACTTATTAAAAAAAATCTTAAGAGTTGATCTGTTTTCTGATTATTTTTGTGTAAGCTTCTAAACAAACTTCAGCTGTGATTAATTTAGCACATTTAAATAACATCAATGTGTTATTGTTTGGTATAAAGAATTTTCCTTCAACTCAGAGTATTAGTACTGTAGCATAAACCAAATACAGTCTAGAGGGGATTTTTAACATCCCTCCATTATAAAGACTGAAAAAGGGTGTGGGTGTGTGGGTGTGGGTGTGTGTGTGTGTGTGTGTAGTGTATGTATGTGTGAGGGACAGAGGGAGATAGAAAAAATTAGTAAATGTGTGTAAGACATTATATTAGTATTCAGAGAATGAACTTGTATTTATTTTGTGCCATTTGTTTTCATTACACAGAATAAAAGTCAGGTGGTTTTAATCCTTAAAAGGGTAGTATTTGAAAAATGGCACTAAGAATGAAATCATGACCTATTTTTTTAATAGCTATGAAGATACTAATTAAGGGTGAAGATTTCTTTTTAAAACTGTCTTGATTGTAGGCTTCTGTGTCACATACCACTCTTCTTGTAGATGTCTTGAATAATTCCCCTTCCCCACAAAAGACAGGGTGTATTTATCTTTCTCTTTATTCACCCCCACTTTGCTGAACTGAAGTTAATTGCATAGGCTTTCCTCTGACTTTCTTAGTAATGAACTTTCACATAAAGTATATTTACAGCATCTGTAGTTAGCCCTGCCTCCTCCTTTCTGGGAGGGGATAGACAATAATTAGGAATTTGTTAATGCCAGTTGTTTTTTCTTGGAATAAATGGCTGGAGAAGGTATATCCATTTTAGAATTTTGCTGTTCTCCTTAATCATCTGCTTACCTAGTCATTGAGAATCTGCAAAAACTTTATAAAGGAAAAAAAGTGCTGCATTGGTTTTTCAAATAACAGTTTCTAGGGAAAATACGGCAAACCTCAGTTATGAGTATTGTTCACAATACAAAATGTGTTTCTTCACAAAACATTACATAGCAGCGGTAGTTTCATACTTGGTTGTTAGTCTTGTTAACCCAATTGGAGGCATCTAATGGTTTATCTTCTGAAAACTTTCAAACACAAAAAGCCATAGTGTGAAATTTTATGTCCTACTCAATGGCCACAGACAAGGAAAACTGCAAGAGGACTTTGATTTTAAATTGTAAATAAGGAGGGAGTCATTCTGTTAAGGATTTTTTCAGAGAAATAGGTTTGAAAGTCCCATTTCCAAGGATTAGGAATATAGTTATGCCACTGGGCCGTATCCTCAGCACATGATCTTTGTATACCTATGCTAACTGCAAAATAGACTAGTAGGACAGGTACATATTATGGACAATAATTTTTATAATCAGGTCTGTTATGATGATGTTGTACTAGTTGAGTTAGATTCTGACTGGGCAGTGTCCTTTGGTAATCCTACCCATAACCAAACTGCTGCATTTTGAAAGAGGGTAGGATTTGCTCGTCTTTTCCTCCCCAAAGTATTGATCATTTGTTTAAAGGAGAGGGTCAGAGGACAAGATTAGAAGTATCTATAATAGCTGCTCTAAGTTTGCAGATGCGTAGGTTATCCTTAGTTCTTAATACCGATGTTATTTTTATTAATGTGATTAATCCAGAGCACCAGGATTTTATGGTGAGGAAGATGGGCTTATGGTTTGAGTATCTTAAAATGTTCTTTTTAAATACACTTAAATCTTTACAGATGCGTGAGAGCCAGGACCACCCTGGGTTGGTTTAAAGAATGATAAATCATTGGCTCCCCTCAAGTGCACTGCTTTACTGAGTTTTAAATTAAATTTCACACTGTTTTTGCTACTCAATAAGAATAAATAGGATTTTAAGTTGTCTGCATAATAGAAACACCCGGTGAAGCATGAGTGGTATGTTGCTTTTGCATTACTGGGAGTGTCAAATAGCAGTTGTGGGCAAGAAACCTATGGAACAGCCATCCTCACTCACATGTGTTGGGATTGCTGATTCAGACTTCCTATTTATCCATAAAATTTTGATTGTGTCCAGAGTTCTAAAGCCATTTTATACTGCAGTATCCCTTTTCTACAGCCTTACTAAAATAGCTACAAACATATTCCAATGCAGTATCCCTTTTCTACAGCCTTAGTAAAATAGCTACAGACATTTTCCAGTTCAGTTTCACTTTCGTTGTATATCAGAATTTTACTCTACAGACCAAGAAACCAACTTGAGGTAAATTATATAGCTTTCCATATGCCCTTTTTTCCTCAGGTGCTAAACAAAGGCTCCAAAAAATGGATACTGCTTTAATAATGTCTTTTATTCTTAAACATTTCTTTTGCTAGATGTAAAGATTTGGTGTTAAAAATGGTTTTAATATGTAAATATGAATGAATGCCTTTAGTTTGCCCCTGTCTGTTATTAGTCTATTTCATTTATCCTCTATAGAGGAGGGATTCATAATCTTGAATACATTTCATTAGGAGTTGTTGCATTTTTAGAGTCAAAATAAAACTGTTTTCTGTCTTGGATTAATCCTGCTGCTGCTATGAGAAACTGAAAATCAAGAATGTGATGCACTTTTTACATTACTATATACCATACCTTTATAAGTTGCTTTGAATACCTTTCCTGTAGCACAGCCACTAACAAAAGTGAATGAATTAAATTTTCTTCAGGAGGGAATCAGTACAAATAAACTATTTATGGTATTGGCCTATGAAGGGCAATAACTTAGGAAAATAAAAATCGTTAGTATTAACACTTTTTGGCCTTAAAATGTCTTCTACTACTGAAAATCTTTTAAATCTTAATTTTATTTCTCTTATTCCCTCTCTGCCTCGAAAAGAGGATTTGGGGAGAATGGTTTAAAGGAAGTATCATTGGTTTGTTGCTGATTTATCTTAGAGAGAAAACAATTGTCTACTATATAAGCTGGGGACTTTTTTGTTTGTATACAGAGGAAAAATAATGCCATCCGGAGCCAATCGAATTTGATGTAATCAAATCAATCAAAACTCAACTATTTTGCTTCTCTAGTATATTTTTACTTAGCAAAGATAAACTTCAGTAAGAATGCTACTTGACGAGAGGAAAAGTCATTTTCTCAAGCACATACCCAAACTTGAAGGAGACTGAACCCAAAATAATGGAGGAGAAAACACCAAATGGGGTGGAGGAATATGAGAAAGATATGTGGTCCAAAGCTATCTGGTTATATTTTGATGTTGCCAATATTGCCAAGCCAAAATTTTAATTTGCTTATTTAATATGTTTGTTGGCCAGAGATCTATTTTTATATCAATGTGCCTTGCATGTATATTAAAAAAAGTTTGGAAAGGCCATGTAGTAATGCCTGAGATAGTTGATGGGTCTTACCACCTCACTAATTTTTATGCAGTATGAAATGCTCATTCTGTCGCCCAACTGGTGCTCTCTGTTTAAAGTTATAGATCTTGTCACAAACTGGAACTATTTTATAAACTGGGGAAGTGATTTAATTTAGTTTTTTTGTTGTTTCTTTTTTTTGTTCTTAATCTGTTAGTGGCTGTTCTGTAGTGGGAAATAGTAAAAGGATTCTTCACTCCCTTTCCCTACCCCCTCAGCACCTTCTTCAAGTAATGTGATGACACCATTTCTTGTGTGCTTTGAAAAAAGTTTCAGCTTGCGGTCTCCTTTAGTGTTATAAAAAAGTGTTATAAAAAGCATTGTTTGCAAAATCTAGGGAGATAATGGAGTCCACTTTAATTTGGAATTCTTTGTGAGCTATGATCCAAGTTACTGGCTCTTCCCAACTTAAAAATTTTTACTGTTAAAGCACCTTGGCTTAGAAAATTTTAAGTATTTATGTCTGCAACAATTGTCTCAAAATAATGAACTGTGCAATTCTTGTCATTAAAAAAAAAAAAAAAATCTGAACTCTCCCTAATGTGACTTGTTAGTTTCTCTGTATTTCCTGCCAGTGTAAATGTGAAAAGCTTTGCTTGCATTACGTTTTAGAAATGCATTTTGCACACTCGAATTTTGCTGAAGCTCCATGGAAAGGTTAGATCTAAGTAGATGAATAAAGCTATGCACATGTTTTGAAAGTTTAATTTGTGTGTCATTACCAAAAGTGACCTATCCTTATTACTTTGCTGTTCTTAGCTTTACCATCTTTAGAAACATGGCTCAAAGTAATAGTTCTGGTCTAGCTCATCAGTAGAACTAGAAGAGAGGAAAACTGGCACCTATTTTAATAAACTTTAAATGAGAGCTGAATTTGTATCTACTAAAGGGCTTTTCTTGACACAGGGCAGTTTTATCAGCTTTACAAACTTTTGGATGCTCTTCCTCATGGAAACGTTGGTTTATTTGATCAAATAGAAATGGGAGGTAACTCATATAGGAGGGAAGGACCTTTACCACATGGAGTTCTGTGACGATTCTGTGTCTTAAGCCTGGTTTAAAGGTAGGATAACCTTTTTCCCTTTATTGCTTTAGTGTATGTTTGGTTTTACTGAATGAATGACTTGAGATTAGGATCATTCAGCTGTTTAAAGATAAAGCACAGGTTGTTTTAAAGATAATGTGTATCTTTTAAAAATTGCCCAAGCTGATTAGAATAAAGTTTAGAAACTGGGCGAATTTGGTTAAATTGCTGCAGTCTGCATGTACTAAGTAGCTTTACTTCACATATATGTGTACTTTAAACGATTATGTAGATGTACTGGCCAGGTTTGTCAAATCATCTTTTAAAAGATTGTTTTTTAATCTCCTTAGAACTTTTATAGAAGAGGCTAAATAAGTTTAAGTAGAAGATATTATTAATGGTATTTTCCCCATGCTCCTAGATATAAAAGGAATCTTTCTGATTGTTGTTTTTTCCTACGTTTAGAAGAGGGTTACTCTCTGTCATCAAGTGTGCCCTTGATGTATGTTGTTGACTTTGAAAACAGCAAAACCCTTCCTTCTGAAAGTGACAGTCAAAAACTAAATCTTATAGTCAAGATTGGAAAGGTAGCCCATCATGCCTGGCCTTAAAAGGCAGAAATGCAGGAGTGCAGCATCATCTTAGATGACTGTGGCTACTCCTCAGCATCTGTCAGTTCACTTATGTTCAGTCTTAGAACATGTTGAATGAAGGAGCAAAGTAATTTCTGTCTTGTGTGCATCAGCACTTAGGAGCTGAGTTACCTCTTCTTGATATTCGGGAAAGGATAATTAGTGGACTACAATTATGTTGGAGGATGTTTTTCCTTCCCTCTCCCAATTAAGATTTTTTTTGTGTGTTTGTTTTGCCCAGTCAAAAAGATAGGCCTTTTCTAGGTAAAAGAACAGTGGCCAGAAATTTACCCTTTTGCTAATTGCTTAAGTATTTGCCATAGCTGTTTCTGATGTCATGGATTCTGAGGAAGTGTCAGTTACATGATGATCTTCCTTTATTGATGTCTTACTCCATGTTCAATGTTTCAAAAATATAAATTACAAACACTACATCCATACCCAGATTTACTTATTTTATCAGGAAAAAAAACCTTGAGAAATTTGTAGATCAAATTAAGAGACAATAAGTGTACATTGTTGAATAAAAAATTTTAAAGTTTCTGAGGTGTTTGTGTTATCTTTTGTGTGCTTTTTAAGTTTTTTAAAAATCTGAAATCTATGATTGTGACATAATGATATTTTTTCAAAGGGTCAAATGTACAAATTAAGTCTTAAGTGTACCATGGGTCATATGTCATTGCTTTAAGACAGATCATACAGGTTATCAAAGTGCTTAGAATTGGCATATTTAAAAATGATCTGTGAGAATAGCTATCCTACTTTTTTGCATGCACACTGAACCTTATGTTCTTCCAATTAAAATAAGCCAAAACTGAGCTAAGCAATTAAGCAACTAGAATAAGTTGCCAAGATTCTGGATTTATTTGTAACTTTATGTAGAAATCCATGGCAATGCATATTTTTTTTAAAGATTTTATTTATTCATTTGAGACACAGAGCTAGCATGAGCAGGGGGAGAGGCAGAGGGAGAAGCAGGCTCCCCACTGAGCCAGGAGCCCGATGTGGGGCTCGATTCCAGGACCCTGGGATCACCACCTTAGCCGAAGGCAACCCACCCAGGCACCCCTGTGGCAATGCATATTTGAGACACTTCCTAAGTTTGTGTATGATTTGTCACAAGTTGAAAAAAATCAATGCTAACATCAACATATTAGAGTAAGGAATGAGGGGAAGAGATGTAAAAACACTAGATTGATGCATTTCATATGCTTTTATGTTCTTTGAGTTAGGGAGTAATTGTCCTTGGCCTGGTGAGTGACTTGTAAGGATACAAAAGGGAATTTGGGGTTTTATTGGTTTGTCTTTAAAAATTCTCAGCCCCTTGGGGCACCTGGGTGGCTCAGTTGTTAAGCTTCTGCTTTCGGCTCAGGTCATGATCCCAGGGTCCGGGGATTGAGCCCCTCATTGGGCTCCCTGCTCAGCGGGAGGCCTGCTTCTCCCTCTCCCACTCCCCCTGCTTGTGTTCCTTCTCTTGCTGTCTCTCTGCCAAAAAATAAAATCTTAAAAAAAAAAAAAAATTCTCAGCCCTATAGATGTGATTTATATAAAAGTATGGTGGGATGCCTGGGTGGCTCAGTTGGTTAATCGTCTGACTCTTGGCTCAGGACTTGTTCAAGCCCCACGTTGGGCCTGGGTGTGGAGCCTACTTAAAGAGGCACCTAGTGGTGCGGTTAAGCCTCTGTTTCCGCTCAGGTTGTGATCTCAGGGCCCTGATCTCAGAGTTTTGAGATGGAGCCCTGAGTTGGGCTTTGCACTCAGATTTTTTTTTTTTTTTTTAAGATTTTATTTATTTATTTATTTGACAGAGAGAGACACAGCGAGAGAGGGAACACAAGCAGGGGGAGTGGGAGGGGGAGAAGCAGGCTTCCCGCAGAGCAGGGAGCCCGATGCGGGACTCGATCCCAGGACCCTGGGATCATGACCTGAGCCGAAGGCAGAGACGCTTAACGACTGAGCCACCCAGGCGCCCCTGCACTCAGCTTTAAGTCTGCTTAAGTTTCTCTTTCCTCCTGCCCCTCCCCCACTGCACGTGCACACTCAAATCTTTGAAAAAAAGAAGTATGGTAGTTAATTCAGTCTACACAGTTTTTTTTTTTTTAATGACATTTATTGTGGATTTCAGCAGCTAACATAAAACTCATTCTAGATTGCTTAGCAAGGTTTCTCTTACTTGGAGCTTTTAATCCACTACTGTTGGATACGGCGAATTGATTGAATCTGGGAAGTCTGGGCGTGAGAACCCCACTCTCTCCAGTGTTTATAGTCTCCTCCATGATGGTCACATTCCAAGATATATTGATAACCACGGTATCCAGGATACTGGTAGCAGACCCAGCTAGAAAATCCAAAGCACAGTAGATTATTAAAACCAGTCAGGAACGTGGTCAGTACCCTAAAACTTGAGCCTCTTTCCTAAACACAATCGGTACAGAATGCTTTTAGGCTTAGAAAACAACAGCCATCCTAAATGCCAGGCTCTGTGAGCATAATATGGCTACAGCTAGTTGAAAATTAATCTTGATTATGAAGAAACCTTTTTTTTTTTAAGATTTTATTTATTTGACAGAGACACAGCGAGAGAGGGAACACAAGCAGGGAGAGTGGGAGAGGGAGAAGCAGGCTTCCGGCTGAGCAGGGAGCCCGATGTGGGGCTCGATCCCAGGACCCTGAGATTATGACCTGAGCCAAAGGCAGACACTTAACGACTGAGCCACCCAGGCGCCCCATGAAAAAACTTTTAAAAGAGGGTGCCTGGGTGGATCAGTTGGTTAAGTGTCTGACTCTTGATTTTAGCTCAGGTCATGAACTCAGGGTCGTGAGATGGAGCAACATGCTCAGTAGGGAATCTGCTTCTCTCCCTCTTCCTCTGCCCCGCCCCCTGCTAATGCACATGCACTCTCTCTCTCAAATAAATGAATCTTTTTAAAAAAGGTAAAAGAGTAGTCAACGTAATTCCACAGAGAAATATTTGAGAGGGGAAAAAACTGACCTTAAGTGATAGTTGGTACCAACAACTTGAAATTTGAAAATTAATAACTAGAATGTGCCAGCCAAATCAATATACTAATGTATGAAATCTGATAAGATGTAACCATTGATGTATTAATATTCACAAGGTCTACATTTGCAAGAGTTACTTTGAAAAGTGCCCCAACCCTGTTTTTGCACTTACGCCCCACATTGTATCTTCATGGAACCAACTTCGTTGTTGAACCAACCCATGGCTTGCAAGGAGGGGTAGTCATCACAGATCTCCCACTGGCGTCCAATGAAGTTTTCCTTCTCAAAGATGGTAATCTTAGACTCCTTATGATTCTGTAATCCAGAAAATTTTTTAAATTATTAGGTACCACTGTTAATGGCTGTCTTAATTCTTTAATTAGCATATTTTTCAAATTCAAGACACTTCTGGTTTACAGAAGGAAGTACATGATCATTGAATGTAAAAATATTTCAGGCAATATGGAGGTAAGAACTACTCAATCCTGTCCAGTCCAATGTCATAACCATTAACATTTAAAATGTACAAATAACTGATGGAACTATGGGACAACAAAAGATCGACGAAGAAAATATAAGAGCGGGAAAAAATACTTGCAACACACAGCTAACCAAGGGATTAATATTGACTAATGTGAGAAAAGATCACAGAAATTACTAGAAAAAGCAAGCCTGTGTGTATGTGTGTGTGTACGGTGTTGGAAATAGCCTAAAGTCCACTAGGGGATATGAATACTATGCAAGCATTAAGGCAGAGACTAACCCGTATGAAGTACAAAAACAGACAACTAGCTCTCACTAGTTATCCTACTGCACTTTTGAAGATGTGGGCTCTTGAGCATCCACTTCCTGCCACTCTTTTAGCTCAATGAAAATACCTTCTACTAGGGAAAAACCAAATGGCAGATTTAGAAACAGAGGGACCAGTGTTTTTCTTTTCTCTTTTTTTACTTTTGTCCTTCCTGCTGCATTTCAGCATAACTGATGAGAAGTAGCACTAAGTGTCAGGCCATATGCACCCTCTCTTGCCCCACCCCCCCACACGCACGGAAGTGAAAAATGCAGGGACTCACAGCTGAACAGATGGGGCGGAAGGACATGAGGCGCTCAATGTGGTAGGCATTACTCCCGCTCCAGGCGTCCCAGCGAGGGTATTCTCCTCTCTCCAGGATAAACTGTTGCCCGCAGAAGCTGGTATGCTCATAGCCAACCCAGCTGCCAAAGACAAGTAGTGGCGTTTATTCATGGGTTCAGAGCCTATGTGGCCTCAGGGAGAAGGCATCTTTTGTTTTACATGTTAAAAGTCCGGTAAAATATCAAGCCAATTCCAATAGAGCCATGTCACAAGAGGTGGGGAATGAGCTGGCAGCTACATTAATAGGTTTGTAAATGTAATATTTGTTTTGGGATTATCCGCTGAAAGGGTCTGCTTCACTGACCTGAGCAATGTGTATGAGCAAAGTCAGTCTAAAATTATATTTCCTTTCTCTCCAAGTTCCGTTATTCTCTACTTGGGGCTCCAGGTTCAGGATCTAGTGACTGACTATCGCTCTGGCTCCAGCCAAACCTACTGGCTTCTTCCTAAGGAAGCAAACCGGCAGCTGATGGGTTACTAGTCTCTTGTTTCCTTTTAACTTTGTGGGTTCTTACTCCTGCTGTTACACACCTATTCCTTATTTATTAAAACACCTCAGATCAACTTTTCACAGCCAAGTCTCAGTTTCCAATGACACCTTAAAGTATTTTACTCCCTTTAAAGGGTTAGCTCAATTTGGTGGCCCACAACTTGTGGAAGCTTCTCCAAGTGCAAAGCCCGTTTAGGCCTTAGGCCTTAGGCCAAAGGAGAGTCCTTTCCTTGTGTTTTCAGGCTGATGGTAAAGGTCTCAACTATCCTGCCAAAGAGTCAGAAAACAAAACAAGAGTCCAACTCGTCAAAGAAATCAATCATCAACAAGAAACTCCTCAAAGACTAACTGGGACCTAATATGGCTCTTAGGTCCTGGGGTTGAGATTCTTTTTACACAGAGAAATTAGGGAGTTAGCGGGAAAGAGGTTGCAGCTTGAAGGTTTCCTCTATTTTCTGTAGGCAAGACAAACTAAAGGGTCCTGTGGCTATTCTGAGAGAATCCTAGGTAGCAGCATGTGGGCTCTAGAGGCCCCAGATCTGATGACTGTCACTGTCCCTCCCCATGGTCTACATTTCTTTAAAGCCTCCCCCACCCAAAGCAAATACTAAGCCACTAGGAACCTCATGTTCCTTCTAGCTTTGAGTTACTAAATTACACATATAGTGATTTCTTTTGAGATTACTTCCATACGGAGGTCTCTCCCAGAACGGATTAGAATATGGGGGGACATCTTTCTTCCCTGAGCCCCATCTTTATGGCTGCATGTCTACAGAGACCACAAATAAGGGCCCTGGGTTTCTGCTGAGGTCCATACTCACGCGCCACATTCCACCTTGAGAGACCGGACATTATCAAAACTGCGCTCAGAGACATTTGGGCAGGAGCTGGTGAACTCCATCCTCTTGCCCTGGAAATTCTCCTGATCGTAGATGGTTATCTGAATGGAAATGAATGGGGAAACAGAGTTAGAACGTGGTACATCAGGAAGAACAGAGGCCCAGGTCAAGAGCTTAACTTTTGTCCGACCCTGTGTTTTTCATCACTGGCTATAGCCCAGGATGTCTGGTAGGGTCTCTTCCGGTATAGACAGGATAGGAAGGGGCTTGGATTAATACCACTGGTTGGTGGTGTTTACATGCCTAGGCCAGGGATGAAGTGTGGGGATGGGTTTATGATAGGAATGGTTTGCCAGGAACAACACCGGGCCCAGTGGACAGACCAAGGACTTGTGGACTCTTCTTCGACCATACTTCCTATGTAAGTGTGGCCCAGAGGCCCGGACTCTGGGACTCCCAGGCCTTCCTGTGGATTATTTCTTATCTTCTCCAGCCACATCCACTACAGAAACGCACAGTGTAAATGGAGAATTGTGATAAACCCCTTTCATACCTTAAACTAGAACTTGGCTCTTGAACCTGGCTGGAGGACAAACACCCAAAGCTGTAAACTGTCCTCAGAGTTGACCCAGTGAAGAGGGTAGGGGTGTTGAGGAAAACAGCGAAAAGCTGAGGATCGGCCACTTCAGGCAATGGGTACCATCAACCTCATGTTGGGAGTCAGGAGACCTGGTCTGGGATCTGGTGGCAAATCTGGACCCGTTTCTCCACGGCAGCATATTCAACTCTGGGCTGCTCTATTTTTTTAAATTCTTTTTGTTATTATTTTATTTTCAAGTAATCTCTACACCCAACGTGGGGCTCCAATCCACAACCCCAAGATCAAGAGGTGCATGGCTCCACCTACTGAGCCAGCCAGGCGCCCCTGGGCTGCTCTGTTTTAAGATGACTTTAGGGGCACCTGGGTGGCTCAGTTGGTAAGTGTCTGCCTTCGGCTCAGGTCATGATGCCAGGGTCCTGGGATCGAGCCCCGCGTTGGGCTCCCTGCTCAGTGGGGAGTCTGTTTCTCCCTCTGGCACACCCCCTGCTCGTGCTCTCTTTCTCTCTCAAATAAATAAATAAAATCTTTTTTAAAAAAAGATGGTTTTAGTAGTGTGGAGGAGAGGTGACCTAGAAAACTAGGTATCATCTTCCACCCATCATGGGCTTCCAGGGTCATCCTTCTGTCAGAATGGGGCATTCTGAAAGCTCCTTCCTGAGACAACATCTGGAAGTTGGGTCGACTCTTCCCCTATCCGTGGGTCATTGTCCCATGGAAAAGCACAGGCCCGGGGCCTGCACTGTGGCCACATCTCATGCCCTGCCCAGTGGGACTGCTCAGTATTCCGCGTGATGGGAGTGAGCTTACCTTCCATGGCCCCACGGACCCCGGCATGGGGTTGGTTTGAGCCATCTTGGTGGTTGGAAGGGTTTCTGGAAGACAAGACACCCATCAGTGACATGGCCTCTGGGGTGGAGGATGAGGTGACAGCACAGGAGGAAGCAAAGGGGACGTCGAGTCCAGTAGATAGACTTTGCTGGGGCCCCGGCTGGGCGGCTCGCTGGCTGAGCCTCCGTTGTTTCCCGGAGACAGAGCTTCTACGCGCAGTTACAGTTACCGGGAGGATTCAAAGTGACAATGCAGGTGACTGGCCGCCCAGGCCGCGCGACTTCTGGATTTATGTGGCCATCGCCCCCTTGCCTGTCTCCAGGTGCCCCCTGTGGGCGGCAGCACTGGCTCCGTCTGGCCTGCCCCAGTGTAAAGTCCTTGGCGACCATCCAGTCCACCCGCGGTGTGGGGTCCCCTCCCCCTGGCTCCCCCCAGCCTCATGCCGACCGGCGACCGGCCGCACGCGCCACCCCGCCGCCATTCTCTCCCGGTTCCCAGCACTCGTCAGAGTACCAATCTGTCTGTCCATCGAAGGTGTCCCGGGTGGACCCCTCAGTGGCAGGGCCTGGGTCTCCTGACTGAGGGGTGCGGGCCGTGCTGGGCCCAAGTCCAGGCCGTTCGGGGTGGGGGTGGGGGATGGGTGGATTGAAAAAGAATTACCGAAGGAAAGTGAGCAAGAAAAGTGGGGTGGGGGCGCCTGGGTGGCTCAGTCGGTTAAGCGGCTGCCTTCGGCTCAGGTCATGATCCCAGGGTCCTGGGATCGAGCCCCGCATCGGGCTCCCTGCTCAGCAGAGAACCTGCTTCTCCCTTTCCCTCTGCCTACCGCTCTGCCTACTTGTGCTATCTCTCTGTCAAATAAATAAATTTTTAAAAATCTTTAAAAAAAAAAAAAAGAAAAGTGGGGTGATGATCGCTAACAATGGCTCACTCTACGCCAGGCCCTGTTCAAGATGCTTGATACGCATTAATACATTTAATCTTGACACCAAGCCTATGAGGGTAGTGGTGTCATCCTCTCTATTTTATAGGTGAGGATGCTGAGGCTCACAGAGGTTAGGTAGACAGAAAAGACGGTAGCAAGGGTAAAGGAAGGAAGGATAGGAGGGAGGAAAGGAGGGAAGAAGACAGGCTCAAAACAGCCTATTTGTAGCCCTTCTTTCTGGCTGGTATCAGGCCCAGGGGCTGATGCATTTGTAAACTCTGCGATAGATCTTTCCATTCTGCACCTCTGACCTCCCTCTTCCCCCAGACCTTCTCCCTATGCCCTGGGAGCCTGCTCATTTCCTGGAGCCCCAGGCACCCTCCCAGCCCTGATGGCGAGGCCAGGGCTCACTGCCATATAAATGACTCTTCTTGGGGTGGCAAGAGAAGGCTGCCTTCCCCCAGAGTTCCCCACTCTTCTCCAGCCAGGCCAGGAGGCTCGGAGAAAAACCGGGCCCCCTTCCTGGGCGTGTGTCTGTAGGGGGAGGAATGGAAGGGCCAGGGCACCCTGCAGGGCTTTACTCACCCAGCTCCTGCTGCACAGTCTGGGTCTCCATCTGGTGCCACTTCCTCTGCGGCCCTGCTCTTTATAGCCCTGCGGCTGAGGGCCTCAGGCCCTGTCAGCACTCTGCTTTCCCTCGGCTTTTGTTCTCCCTGATCCCCAGAGCTTTGGTGGCTCAGCCTGCTGGGCAGGCATCCCTCAGGCTTTTGTTTAAACTGGAGAAACAGAAATCCAAAGGGCGAGGCTGGGGGCTGCAGACCTTGGCGGCCGTGGTCTTGATCCCAGGAACAGCTGCGAGGTGAGGACGGGTCTCTGTGTGAGTGCTGGTCCCTTACCCTTCTCCAAGTTCCTCGTGCTGCCCTGGGACCTTCCTCGGACCCCACATCACGGCCAACATTTCCCATCCACGATAGACATTTTTGCTTTGAAAAAATGTGAAAGGGCTGTAAAAATTCTGACCTTTATTTGGACCAAAAAAAAAAAGGTTCACTGTATTCTCAGGAATCTTTATTATAGTATATTTATATAGAAATCTGATAAGACTGGTGAATCACAGACCTGTATCCCTGAAACAAATAATACATTATATGTTAATTAATTGAATTTAAATGAAAAAAAGAGAAATCTGTAAGAGTTGAATTCAATAATGGTTGACTAGTGGACATGAATCTCTCTGTGGCTATTGTATCAAATATTCATTTTAATTTTGCAGTTTTATTTTAAAATTTGGGGCCAGTGAATCTTTTGGGGTTGTTACTATATGGTTTCAGGACCTTGGAAATCCCACAGTTCCCAAGGTGCTCTGCCTTTAGTACCCTAAAGGCTCCGATGATTTCTCCCTGGAGGTTCAGGGCATTTGGGGAGAGGAGTGCAGGGGAATCATGGGCTTCCCCAGGAGCCCCGAGGTGTTGCTCAATTATCACAGCTACTATGAGAAGCAAGGGTGAGGAGAGCTTTGAGGCAGGCAAACATGGGTTCGGTTCCCAGCTCTCCTGGCTAGGTGATTCTGGGCAAGTCACTCCACCTTTCTCAACCCTGCAAAAGGAGATCATATCGACCTGACACATTACAGGTTTATTGTTTATTACCCTCCTCTCTTCTGGTGACAGATAATGTAGAAAATTCCATAGCAGCTTGGAGAGAGGAAGAAACTTTTCCCAGTAAAGTTTTCCCAATCCCTCTGCCAATCGGGTCCAGCCTGTGACTCAAGATTTGTTGGAGAGCCCTTTTTGTAGAACCAAAACCCAGGGGGCGAGTTCTGATATAGACACAAGTGTTTGCAGATTTGAGCAGAACATTCCAAACACCTAGGCCTGATGCTGGTGTGCCACCCTGGATGTTTTTGCTGCTTGATTAATTGGGGATGTCTAGATCAATGGCTGGCAAGGGACAGAGTTGCCTTGGGGATCATGGCAGGCTCTGGCTGGCTGGTGGCCGTGCAAGGGATTAAGGGACCAGCTGTCCGTGGCTGGTGGTTCTTCCTCACCTTTCCTTCTCTTCATGCACAGAATTAGGGTCTTAGGGAAACACCTATCTGGTCATTTGTTCACTCGTTCGTTCCCTGGCCCCCTGGACTGGCAACGTGCTCTCGTGGCACCCTGTACTTCAACTATTGCATTGGTGACGCTGTAGAAAATACTTTAAAAACCAGAAATATTGGGCTCCAAGGAGGGCAACTGAGGCACCAGGGGCTCAGGTAGAGGATAAAACTTTTCACAGTATATTTGTCTGTACTTTTTGAGTTTTGAACAACGTGAACACAATTGCTATCAAAATCACTCAGGCTTTTTTTGAAAAGAAAAAAGCCGAATTGTTTAATTATCTGCCTCTTCTACTGGACTTCATGCTCTGGGAAGGCAGGGACTTCCTCTGTCTTGTTCATCATTGTATCTTCCGTTCTGGGCATAGGTCCTAGCTGGGTAAATATGTTTTGAGTGAATGGATGAATAAATGAATGACATCCTCTGATGAGGCTTTGTACCTCGGCGGGCACAGAAGTAACTGAAGTAGTCCTTACCTTGTGACAACTGACCTGCTTGCGTTGTGTTTGTGCTTTGTATACTCTCAGTGTCTTCATTTGGGAGCTTTACACCCCATTTTTTTAAAAGATTTTATTTATTTGAGAGAGAGTGAGAGAGAGCATGTGGAGGGGAAGGGGCAGAGGGAGAGAGAGAGAGAAGCAGACTCCCCGCTGAGCAGGGAGCCCGAAGTGGGGCTCGATCCCAGGACCCTGAGATCATGACCTGAGCCGAAGGCAGATGCTTAACCTACTGAGCCACTCAGGTGCCACCCCATTTAAGTGTTAGTACAACAAAGACTGATCGAGCCATTTTTACTTTTTACAGAAAAGTGGGGCTCTTATGTTGGATCAAAAAGCCCAAACACACACATACAAAACTATTGTGCGTGTAGGGGGTGGGGCGGGAGTTGGGGTTATTGGGTGAACCATTTACAAAGATCCATCCAATATGGCTGGCATCATGAGCCGCCCTAGCCTGTCCTGCTTTCCTCAATGACCTGAAGCCTGAGGAAGCTGGAGAAGATATGATTTGTAACCAAGTTCTAGAGGATTCTCCCTCTGGCATTGTCTGGAACTGTTGCTTCCCCTGCCCCTCTGATGGTTACAGCCTAGGGGCTTCAGCCACCTCCACAGTCTCTTTCCAGGAAAGTCGGGCAGAGCCGCTCCAGGAGTGGAAATGAGCGGAACAACCAGCTTGCAATTCCTTCTCCCAAGCGGGATGTCAGTCTCTCCCTGTTCAGTCTTAATAACAATACCTACAGCGTCCTGAGCATTTACTGTGATCTAGACAGGACTTCCTTTATCCTCACAACAACCCCATGAAGGAGATCATTATAATACCCACTTTACCTACGAGCTTACTGAGGTTCTGAGGGGCCACGTCCTGGCTCAGGGAACCCAGCAGCAACTTGGATGCACGTCTGACTCCAAACACCATATTCCTTCCTCTGGGCAGCCCTGCGTCTCTGGCGTAGAGGAGGGTAATACCACCTACCTGAGTCACTGTCATCGGACGGAGGGAGACGAAGTCTTTAGGGCCGCGTTAGGTACTCAGAGCTCAATAAGTGGCAACTAGGTTATCGATCGTCCCAAATTAGATACCGTCTTGTGCCAGATTCTCACGGAGACAAGTGGGAGCAAGCAGCAAAGATCTTAGAAAAATGGAACAGCTGAATGTTTTCTTTGAATTTGGAAAAGACCACATTCGTTCAGTTTTTCTTTTTTCCCAATACTTTTGTTTATATGGGTTTTGTTGTTGTTGTCGGTGGTGGTGTGTGTGTTTATTTGATTTTAGCAGTACATTCTGTCAAATTCTCTGAGGGCCCTGCTCTACTGGGGACGTGGATTGTGAACTGTGTTCTCAGCACCCTGGGGCAACTGGCTGTCCAGTGGGATGGGCCGTTGATTCGAAGGTGATGAAGGCCCTTCAGGGGAAAGAGACAGCCCTCCAAATGCCACCTGCTCAGTTTAAACGTCGCGCTCCTCAAGACTAGGGCTGCAAACGATGCGTGGAAGGTGCTCAGTAGAATCTTATGGATGGCTTGGACTGCTGGCCTTGCCTCTGGATGAGGATGAGGATGAGGCCCAGCGCAGAAGGGGTGAGGTCATGGGGCCAGGGCAGCCCCTGGACTCAGCACTTTGTGGCAAGAGCATAATGGGGCTGACCAGGCGGCTGAGCAGCACTTCTGTTGTTTGGGAATAAGCAGGATGGGTACAAAGCAAAGGGCTCAGTCAGCGTTCAGCCAGCACCTACCTCCCCCACAAGGGGCTGCTTCTGGGGGACCCGTTTTGCCCTAGCCCTAGCGGGAGAGCCAGGGCCTGGCTGGGCCTGAGAAGGCACAAGTGCTGGGAGAGAATGTGGGGGGAATCCCGAGCCTCCCATTCGTTCTGACCACTTGCTTTGGGCGCACGTTCCTCTGCATCCAGGAGCAAAGAATGCCCACCTGCTTGGGATGCTGTTGTCCTGAGGGCCAGGCTCCCTCAGTGTGTAGCATTTCAGTTCGGTTCAGTCTCACTAAATCTCATGACACTGCAGCTTAAGTCCTGTCCTCTCAGCTGAAACCCCACAAAACTTAGAAAACAGGTAAGAGGACAGGCCTTCTCCTAATGGGGGACGCCCAGCCCACTCTGTTCCCCACGGCCCAGCAGCTCAACCCAGTCTCACTGAGGGAAGCCAGAGTTAGCAAATCAAAATACAGGACACCCACTTAAATAAGAATTCCGGATAAACAATGAATATGTTGTATAAATAGGTCCCAAATATTTTTGTATACTAAAAGCTTATTTGCTGCTTATCTGAAATTCAAACTTAACCAGATGTCCTGCCCGTTCTCTGCGAATCCTGGTCTCCCTTCATCTTTGTCTAGAGCATCCTGTGATGCCCCTCTGCCTCTCTGCTTCTCTTCCATCCTCTGGAAAAGTCAGTGCAAAAAGTCACTGTCTTTAGAAAGCCTTCCCTGGCATACCCGGGCCCACATCCCATAACGAAGAGGAGAATGGAAGAGAATATGTTTTTGTAGGGTTTTTTAAAGATTTTATTTATTTATTTGACAGAGAGAGAGCGCGCGCGCAAGCAGGGGGAGTAGAAGGCAGGGGGAGAAGCAGGCTCCCCGCTGAGCAGGGAGCCCGATGCCAGACTCGATCCCAGGACCCCGGGGACCATGACCTGAGCCGAAGGCAGCCACTGAACTGAGCCACCCAGGCACCCCGAGAATATATTTTTCAGTGTTTTCCCAAATGTTATCTTATATAATCTTCCTATAACTTCCAAATAACTATGTGAGATTAGCTTAACTAACTCTTCTTACACTAGGAAAAACAGACTAAGAGAGGTCATGTCCCTTACCCAAGGTCACATAGCTAGGAAGTGGCAGAGCCAAATTACAAACTCATTCCTCTTTGGTGCCAAAATCTATATTCTTTACCATGTTGCAGTCCCTTGCCTTTCACTCGTGTGAACAAGCGTGGCTCATGGGGATAGCCATAAAAGCAACTTTGCTTTCACCTGCTCTGCTCCTTCCTTTTTTCTTTCTTTTCTTCTCTCTCTCTTTTTTTTTTTGCCCTCCTCCCCCCCACCCCCGCTTCCATCCCCACTCCTCAGAGCACTAGTTTCTCTCCCTTGTCTCAGATGGAAACTTGGGCAGTGTCCTGAGTTTTCCGGTCACTTTCGGGTCATAAAAACTTGGAGGGTGACTTTCAATCACAAAAGACAGCCTCGCTTTTCAATTAGAACACTCAGTCGTAACCCAAACCTCAATGTCTTTTCAAAGGCGTGTCTTCTCCCTGCCATCCCAGCCAGGACCCACCTTAGACAGAGAGCCTGCAACCCGGGGAACGCGCGCTCTTTTTTCCTTCTTCCCTTCACTCACTGGTTTCTGATCCTCCCAGGGCTGGAGGGAATGGGAGAGGAAGGAGAACAGAACCTTTCTTCCCTGATGGTCCTGTGGTAAGATGCTTCACACTCTGTACCTTCTAACACTTCCGAGCTGCCTGTCTTGTGGGCGCTGAGTGGTTCTTGGGAGAGCCCCCACCTGCAGTAGCCTTGACCTCGGTCTACACATCTCCACTAGGGGCCTAGACTCATTCTGACGAGGACCCATCAATCCTCCAGGACATCTATTGGACTAAATCTGCTCCAGCCCCACCCCGGTTCCTTCTGAGGCACGACCCACCTCCGGTCTACAGGAAACACTCGCGTGTACTTTGCCAGGGCAAATTCTTTCCCTCATCCCTCGGCAGTTGTCCGAGGGACACATAGCAGGCATTCCCCATGGGCTTGGGAGCCTTCTCCTTTTCTTGAGGTGAAACTCTTCCCACTCCTTCCCCTGAAGGGTGGTGGGGTTCACAGCACAAGCTTTGTCCAAAAACTGTCTCCAAGTTCTGCCTCTCATCTCTCTGAGTCTATATACCCTCAGGGTAAGAAGGGAGGGTTAAGAGCCATCAAATCAGTTCTCAAACACCTCCTTTGAAATTTCTGCAGAGTGGTCTCTCCAGTAAGTGTCACATAACAGAAACCCATAGCGGGGTTTCTGATATCTATTACTTTAACGTCTCAGCCAAAATGTCCCTGCTTGCATCTTGTTCTGTGTTCCCCTCGTGCTGTTCACCTACCTATACTCCCTTTTCTTCCAGCCAGAGACCTTATATCCTGTTTCATCAGCTACGGCCTTCTTTCGCTGCCCACCCCTGGAGCCCACAGTACCTGCAACCCCAACACTGTTTCTACAGCTATGCTCGCCTCTTCACCGCCTGCCCCGGACGCTCACTGTTTCCTGTCCTGGATAACACCCTTTCCATCTTCTTAAGAACTTCATTTAAGGGGCGCCTGAGTGGCTCGGTTGGTTAAGCATCTTTCTTCAGCTCAGGTCATGATCTCAGGGTCCTGGGATCAAGCTGCACATCTGCTCTTTGCTCATTGGCGAGTCTGCTTCTCCCTCTCCTTTTCCCTCTGTGATCTCTCTTGCTCTTACTCTCTCTCAAATAAATAAATAAAATCTTTAAAAAATACAAATAAAAAAGTTGCTAAGCTTAAAAAAAAGAACTTCATTTAATCAAGTAGCCCCCTCTTGTCTATAGTATTTTAAAAAGTAACTCCTGGGGCTCCTGGGTGGGGCGCCTGGGTGGTTCAGTCAGTTAGGCAGCTACCTTCGGCTCAGGTCATGATCTCAGGGTCCTGGGATCGAGTCCTGCACTGTGCTCCCTGCTCAGTGGAGAGTCTACTTCTCCTTCTCCCTCTGCCCCCTTCCCCTCGCTCATGCTCTCTCTTTCTCTTTCTGTTTTTCTTTCAAATAGATAAATAAAATCTTTAAAAAAGTAACTCATCTATTTTATTACAGCATAAGTAACTTAAATCATATATTAATAAAAGATGTATAATAAATGTTTTTTTACAAACTCAGCAGCCCTACTCCTTAGAGGCTCACTCTGTCAACTCTTTTTGTTTTTCTTTTGGTATTCATTGATTTTAGATGTTATATATTGATTTCCTATCTTGGCAGGTAGGATTTCAGCTCTTTTCCCCTCCCCATCCTCCTACAGATATATTATAAATTTTGCTTAAATCAATATTCAGTGGATCTGTTTCTGTGACTTTGTAAATATTGTTTATTACTGGACCAAATAACACATGATAACATTTCTTCTTTTTTTTTTTAAGCAGGCTCCACACCCAGCGTGGAGTCCAATGTGGGGCTTGAACTCACGGCCCTGAGAGCAAGACCTGAGCTAAGATCAAGAGTCAGTTGCTTAACTGACTAAGCCACCCAGGAGCCCCACATTTCCTGTTTTGAACCATGTTTTGCTTTTCCTGGAGTTAAAAATAAACTCATTTTTTCATAGGTTCAGTTTTCCAGCGTTTTCATTAAATACCTCTTAATACAATATTCTGCATGTTCGACCTTCTCAGATCCTCTGTTGGCTCCATCTTTTCCCCCTGGAAACCTCTGTCGTTCTCTTACAGTCTAAAGAAATTTCTTTCTTCTTCTTCTTTTTTTTTTAAAGATTTATTTATTTATTTGAGAGCTGGGGGGAAGGGGCAGAGGGAGAAGGAGAGAGAGAATCTCAAGCAGACTCCCCACTGAGTGCAGAGCCCAACGCGGGGCTGGATCTCACGACCCTGAGATCACGACCTGAGCCAAAACCAAGAGCTGAGCCTTAACTGACTGAACCACGCAGGCGCCCCGGAAGAATCTTCTTTCTATGCTGGTGCGCAGGTACTGCCCAGAGACTTCTCTTGGCAAACATCTTGGGAATCCCCTGTGCTGTGCTCCAAGATTGAATTCCATATCTTTCTCTCATAGTTTACTTTTTTGTTTTTATTTTATTTTAATTTTTTTTGAAGTAAGCCCCACACCCAACGTGGGTCTCGAACTCTCGACCCCGAGATCAAGAAGTCACATGCTCTGCTGACAGAGCCAGCCAGGTGCCCCTCATAGTTCACCTTTTTGATTTGGTAAAGCACATTCTCTAATAGCATCCTGAGAAATGGTGCATGGAGATGAATGTTTTAAGATCAAAATGTGTAAAAATGTATTTTTGTATAGTCACATTTGATTGAAGGTTTGGCTGAGTATAGATGACTAATTCTCTACAAACTGAGAGGGCATTTCTCCTTTGTCTTTTATGTGTGGTGCCATTTTGATTCCTGATCCTTTGTAGGAGACTTTTTATTTTCTTTCTAGAATCTTTTGGAGTCTTTTTTTTTTTTAATCCCCAGTAAGATGAATTTCTTGAGCCTTTGCCTCGGTGAAAATCTTTTTGCTTTATTTTTCTGGGCATTTGGTAGACTCAACCTTCAGGAAATGTATGTCTTTCAATTATGGGAAATGTTCCTGCATTATTTTCTGATCATTTTCTGACCTCTGTTTAAAATGTCTCTTTGTCTGCAACTTCTATTGGTTGGACGTTGAACCTCCTGACCCGATACCCCAGCTTCCTTATAGTTCTGTGTTATTTTTCTGTCTCTTTGTCTTTTTGTTCTGACATCGAAGAGATCTCTTTGATTTTGGCTTTTGCTCCGAAGTTAGTTTCCCCTCACTGCTATAGCAAATCACCACAAGCACCGTGACTTCCAAGGACGCAAATTTTGGATCTCCCAGCTCTGTAGGCAGGGCTGCATTCCTTCTGTAGACTCTGGGGGAGAATCTGGTGCTCGGCCTTTTCCAGCTCCCGGAGCCTGCCTGCTTTTCTTGGCTCAGGGTTCCTCCAACTTCAGAGCCAGCAGCATCACTTCTTCAAATCTCTCTCTCTCTCTGACTCTCCCTGCCTGCCTCTCTCACAAGGACACGGTGATTACATGCCCAAATAATCCAGCCTACTCTCCCCACCTCAAGTTCCTTTATCATATCTGCAAAGCCCCTTTGCCCTGTGGGATCATGCTCCTATACTCCGGGGGCTAGAGTGTGAACATTTTTGGAGGTCTATTATTGTGTCTACCACAAACTCTTTTACCAAAGCTATTATTTTAATTATCACGTTTTTAATGTCCAAGAGCCAATTTTGTTCTCTCTGATTGTTTCATTTTAAAAAGCATTCTATTCTTGTTTTATAGCTGTAATATTTTCGTGTATCTCTCTGAGGATATTGTTCCTTCTTTGAAGTTTTCTTCTTCATCCTCCGTTATCTCTATTCCCTTTGGGTTCCTTTACTTCTGTTTGTTTGTTTTATGGAGGCTTTTTTTTTTTTTTTAAGATTTTATTTACTTATTGGACACAGAGAGAGCAAGAGAGAGAGAGACAGAGATAGCGCAAGCAAGGGGAACGGCAGGCAAGGGAGAAGCAGGCTCCCTGATGAATAAGGAGCCCGATGCGAGACTTGATCCCAGGACCCTGGGCTTCATGACCTGAGCCGAAGGCAGCCGCTCAACTGACTGAACCACCCAGGCGCCCCTGTGGATGTCCTTTCTTATTCAAGAAAAATCTGGCTGGAAGCTGCTTGGGAAAAGCTGATTAGAAGTGCTGGATGCCTGGGTGAATATGGGCAACAGGAAAGTTTCATCGTAGGACAAGAGGTGGTCAACCTGTTTTTTTGTTGGGATCAGTATCTGTAGGTATTTTCCTTGGGTTGGTTCAGTCTCTGCTGAGAATGATTATCTCTCTGGCTGTTAGTTTCTGGAGCTGGGTGGAAGGGGACAGGTGTAGCACAGACTCTCACTTCCTCTTCCTGCTCTCAGCTCAGCAGCTCGCCTCCCCCCTCCTCTGTGCCTGGTGGGCTGTCTCCAGCTGCCCTTCTGATTCGAAGTCCACACAGTCTTATCTCCCGGAAGGTTTGAACCACACAGTGGGTGGGAAGGTGGGGCAACTGAAAGCTAGCGACTCTTTCTACAGATCTTCACAAAGTCCGGCTTTGAGCCTTCTCGAGTAACCCAGCCTCCTGTGGGTAGTTGGTGCCTCCAATTCCAGGCCCTTTTCAAAGTTCCAATGGATGGTCCTCACTGCCCTCTTAGATTTGACTGTCCTTTCTGTTGTCCTTGTTGGGATAGTTACCATTCCCCATTCACTTTTTTTTTTTTAAAGTAGGCTCCTTGCCTAACATGGGGCTCAAACTCAAAACCCTGAGATCAAGGGAGGAGTGCTTTACTGACTGAGCCAGCCAGGCGCCCCCATTCCCTTTATTTATTTATTTACTTATTTATTTATTCATTCATTTAGTTAGTAGACTCCACGCTGGGCATGGAGCCCAAAGCAGGGCTTAATCCCACAACCCTGAGATTAAGACCTGAGCTGAGATCAAAAGTTGGACGCTTATCTGACTGAACCATCCAAGCACGGCTTCCCTTTTTTTTTTTTTTTCAAAGATTTTTAAATTTTTGTTTATTTGTCAGAGAGACAAGGAACACAAGCAGAGGGAGAGGGAGAGGGAGAGGGAGAAGCAGGCTTCCCGCGGAGCAGGGAGCCCCATGCGGGGCTTGATCCCAGGACGCTGGAATCGTGACCTGAGCCGAAGGCAGACGCTTAACGACTGAGCCACCCAGGCGCCCCTTGGCTTCCCTTTTTTTTTAAGTAAGCTTTTTAAAATGTCAGAATAGGGCGCCTGGGGGGCTCAGTCGGTTAGGCATCTGCCTTCCGCTCAGGTCATGATCCTGGGGTCCTGGGATGGAGCCCCACGTGGGACTCTCTGCTCAACGGAGAGCCTGCTTCTCCCTCTCCCTCTGCCCTGCTGCTCCCCCTGCTTGTGCTCTCTCTCTCTCTCTCTCTGTCAAATAAATAAGTAAAATCTTTAAAAAAAAAAAAAAGAAAAAAAATGTCAGAATAGTTTTAGATTTACAGAATTACTGTGAGGACAGTACAGAGAATTCTCAGATGCCCCACCCCCAGTTTTCCCTAGTATTAACTTCTTACATCAGTTTGGTACATTTGTCACAATTAATGAACCAATAATAGTACATTATTATTAACTAAAGTCATACTTATATAGATTTCCTCAGTTTTTCCCCTAATGTCTTTTCTTCTGTTCCAAGATTCCAGCATGGACACCATATTACACTTAGTTGTCATGTCTCCTTAGGCTCCTTTTGTTTGCGACAGTTCCTAAGACATTCTTTGTTTTTGATGACCTTGACAGTTTTGAGGAGTACAGATCAGGTATCTTTATAGAACGACCTTCAGTTAAGATTTGTCTGATGGGAGGCGCCTGGGTGGCTCAGTCGGTTAAGCATCTGTCATCGGCTCAGATCATGATCTCAGGGTCCTGGGATCAAGCCCTGTGTCGGGCTCCCTGCTCAGCAGGGAGTCTGTTTCTCCCTT
Organism: Mirounga leonina; assembly: GCF_011800145.1. Classification (NCBI taxonomy): domain Eukaryota; kingdom Metazoa; phylum Chordata; class Mammalia; order Carnivora; family Phocidae; genus Mirounga; species Mirounga leonina. The sequence continues at coordinate 4,367,287 of NW_023270503.1, forward strand.
TCCCTCTGCCACTCCCCCTGCTTGTGCTCTCTAGCTCTCTGTCAAATAAGTAAAATCTTCAAAAAAAAAGATTTGTCTGATGTTGTTCTCATGATTAGACTGAACTAATGTGTTGTGGGGAGGAGGGCCCACAGAGGTAAAGGGCCATTCTCATCATATCATGTCAGGGACGTATACTATCAAATGACTCATGACTATTGATGTTGATCTTGATTACTTGGCTCGAGGTAGTGTTTGTCATTTTTCTCTACTTGTAAAGTTTTTTTTTTTTTCTTTTCCATACTGTACTGTTTGGAAGAAAGTCACTGTGCACAGTTCACATGTAGGAAGTGGTGACTTTTTTTTTTTAAGATTATTTATTTATTTACTTGCCAGAGAGAGAGTGTGTACAAACAGGGGGAGTGGCAGGCAGAGGGAGAAGCAGGCTCCCTTTGAGCAAGGAGCCCGACGTGGGACTCGATCCCAGGATCCTGGGATCCTGACCTGAGCTGAAGGCAGACGCTTAATCGACTGAACCACCCAGGCGTCTTGGGAATGATGACTTATGTTCCATCTCCTCAAATGCTCCCACTCATTTTTTGTCTTCAAGTTCTAATTAGATATCCAAAATCTATAAAGAACTTACCAAACTCAACAACCAAAAAGCAAAAAAAATCCAGTCAAGAAATGGGCAGAAGATATGAACAGATAGTTTTCCAAAGAAGACATCCAAATGGCCAACAGACACATGAAAAAATGTTCAACATCACTCAGCATCAGAGAAATACAAATCAAAACCACAATGAGATACCACTTCACACGGTCAGAATGGCTAAAATGAACAAGTCAGGAAATGACAGATGTTGGCGAGGATGCGGAGAAAGGGGAACCCTCCTACACAGTTGGTGGGAATGCAAGCTGGTGCAGCCACTCTGGAAAACAGTATGGAGGTTCCTCAAAAGGTTAAAAATAGAGCTACTCTATGACCTAGCAATTGCACTACTAGGTATTTGTCCAAAGGATACATAGTGATTCGAAGGGGCACCTTCACCCCAATGTTTATAGCAGCAATGTCCACAATAGCCAAAATATGGAGAGAGCCCAGATGTCCATTGACAGCCAAATGGATAAAGAAGATGTGGTATACTACAATGGAATACTACTCAGCCATCAAAAAGGATGGAATCTTCCCATTTGCAACAACATGGATGGAACTAGAGGGTATTATGCTAAGCGAAACAAGTCAGTCAAAGACAAATATCATATGATTTCAGTTATATGTGGGATTTAAGAAACAAAACTGAAGAACATAGGGGAAGGGAAGGAAAAATAAAATAAGATGGAGACAGAGAGGGAGATAAACCATAAAAGACTCTTTTTTTTTTTTTAAGATTTTATTTATTTATTTATTTAGAGAGAAAGAGAGAGAGACAGAGAAACAGCATGAAAGGGGAGAGGGTCAGAGGGAGAATCCCGCTGAGCCAGGAGCCCGATGTGGGACTCGATCCCAGGACTCCGGGATCATGACCTGAGCTGAAGGCAGTTGCTTAACCAACTGAGCCACCCAGGCGCCCCCATAAGAGACTCTTAACTCTAACAAACTGGAGGGGAGGTGGGTGGGGGGATGGGGTAACTGGGTGACGGGCATTAAGGAGAGCACTTGATGGAATGAGAACCGGGTATTATATGCAACTGATGAATCTCTAAATTCTACCTCTGAAACTAATAATACACTATATATTAATCAAATTGAATTTAAATAAAAAAATTTTTAAACGTTCTAATTAGAAATTATGTATGTCTTCTAGTTTCATCAGTGATGGAGTTTTGGGCACCTGGGTGGCTCAGTTGGTTAAGCGTCCGACTCTTGATCTTGGCTCAGGTCATGATCTCAGCATCCTGGGATTGGCTCCATGCTCAGTGGGGAGACTGTTTCTCCCTCTCCTTCTGCCCCTCCCCCTACTCATGTTTTTTTTCTCTCTCTCTCTCAAATAAATAAAATCTTCTTTAAAAAACGACGGATTTTGTGTCTCTGTTTTCCAGTCTCCATGTTCTGTTCCTGCCATTTTTAAACTTTCTCCTACTGATTCTTTTCCCTCAACCTATAAATAGGCTTAAGGCTCCATCTCAAACAAAACCCCAAACCCACCCAAGACTCTGCTTCCCCTTCTGGACATCACCCCCTCCCCTCATCATGGCCAGAGGCCTTTAAGAAGTAGTGACTATTTCAACATCTTCACCCCCTCTCACTCTAAATAACAGCCATCTTGTTTATGTCCTTGCCACTCTTCCAAAACTGCTTTGGCCAGGGAGATCAAGGACTTCCATATTGCCACACCCAATGGACTCTTTTTTCTCTACAGTATCCATCCCACTAAGCATGTCCTTTAGAAACACTCTTCCCTTGGCTTCCGAGTCACCACTCTCTGCTGCTCCTCCTCAATCTTCTTGGTCCATTCCGTTGCCCCTTCCTGCTCCTCCTTCTATGGCAGTCTTCCTTGCAGCCCATTCTTGACCCTCTTTTCTCATTCTACACGCTCCTTGGCTAATCTCATCTATTCCCAAGACTTCAACAACCACTTTATGTTGATGACTCTCAAATCTGTATTTCAAATTCAGACATCTCTCTTGGAATTGGTTTCCTAGGGCTACCATACAAGTTCCCATGACCTTGGCTTAACACAACAGAAACTTATTTTCTCTGAGTTCTGTAGGCTAGAAGTCTTAAATCACAGTGTTAGTAGGGTTGGTTCCTTCTGGAGCCTCTGAAGCAGAAATGGTCCCATGCCTCTCTCATTGTTTCTGGTAGTTGCCAGCAGTTCTTAGCATTCCTTGGCATGTAGATACATCACCCCAGGCCCTGCCTCTGTCTTCACATGGTGTTCTCCTCCATGTGTCTCTCTGTGTCATCACATGGCCTTTTGAGAAGGACACCAATCACAGGATTTAGGGTCCATTCTAATCCAATATGATCTCATCTTAATTTATGTGATTTCATCTGCAATGACCCTATTTCCAAATAAGGCAATATTCTGAGATTCCAGGTGGACATGCATTTTGGGGAGACACTCTTCATTATTTAACTCCAGTTTTGAGTATTTGGCTACCTCCTGGACACCGCCGGTGAGATGGTTTCCAATCAAGTCCTCAAACCAATATAGCCAAGCTGTTCGGATTATCTCTACTGTCACCCCCACCACCCTCAACCTGATTTTCCTCTGATTTTCCTTATCTCAGAGATGGCACCACCATCCACATTTACCCAAGTCAAAAATTGGGGAATCAATCTTGACTTCGCTCTCTTTCTCACCTTCATATCCAGCCTTTGGCTGAATCTTGTTAATTCTACCTCCCCAGTAGTTCTATAAATCCTTGCTTCTGCATCCCCACTATATCAGTTACTAGTAAGTTCATTTGCAAGTAATAGAAAACCCTAGTAATGCAAACTTATGCCGGGACAATAAGAAAATTAATTTAGTTTACTTAACAGACAATAATGCAGTAAGGTAATCTTCAGGCTTGGCTGATCCAGTGATTTTTCAAGACCTGGGTTTTTTCCATCTCTGTTCTACTGATTTTCGTGTTGGCTTCATTCTAAGCCTGGTTGCTTTCATGATTGTTGGATGTTTTCCAGTAGCAATTGGGGCTGTGTGCTTCATTGTTCACATCCATCAGGAGAGAGAGAGAGAGAGAGTAGCTTCCTGTGACTTTCTAAAAAGCAAGGAAGAACTTTTCCAGTAGCCTCCAATAGCCAAACCTCATGACTTACCAGACATAATTAACAAGAGTTAACAGTTTGTCATATTTACTTCAGATCTTTTTTCTTTTTGAAATAAATCTTACAGATAAAATGGAAGATTTCTTTGTACTTCTCCCTAGTCTTATTTTCCCTTCCCCTCCTCAGAGGCAACTGCTATCCTGAAGTCGGTATGTATGCCTTCCATCTATGTTTGTATATTTTTACTACATGCTTATAAAACATATGTATAGTTCTTGTGTGTGTTTTGTAAAAAAAATACATTAAAAATGTACATGTAACTTGTATACATGTAAATGTACATGACATAAATTCTGTAAATCACTTTCTTCTTTCAACATTGTATTTTTGAAATCCATCCGTGTTGATACATGCAGATCACGTTCACTCATTCTATGGACTGTATAATATCCACAGTACGAAAGTACAACAGTTTGCCATCTTACTTTGTGTCTTGTAGTTATCAGGATTTTCTGTGCCTCTCCCCACCACTCCTACCTCTGACTGAGTTCTTTAAATTCTTTTTCTCTCTCCACTGGTTTGAAAGGTATGCATTCTATTTCTGATGTTTTAATAATTAAACTTTCATCCTAAAAGTGTCCAGCTTCTCTATCCTTCTGAATAAGATAAAGATCTTCATTCTAAACTTCCAATTCCCATCTTCTATGTTACTGTTCAGTTCCTCATTTTATTTTGCTTTCTTAGTAATCGATACATGTTTAGATTTACTGATTTATTTACTACCATTCCTTCTTGCATTTTACTCCTTCCTTTTAGATTTTTCTTCCTTGTTAATAAAGTAATCCTTTAATAGTTCTTTCAGCACTTTCAATACTTATCTATAAGTAATAAATTTTAAAAATCTCTGTATGTCTAAAAACAACTTATTTTAGCCTTACTTTTTTTTTTAGATTTTTTAGATTTTTTAAAATTTTTTTAGATTTTACTTTTAAGTAATTGCTGTACCCAATGTGGGGTTCAAACTCACAACCCCAAGATCAAGAGTTGCTCCACCCACCGACAAGCCAGCCAGGAGCCCCATTACCCTTACTTTTGAATGTAAGGATAGCTGGGAATAAAATTCTTGGTTGACAGTTATTTCCTTCAGTATCTTGATAATTTTATGTCATTTTCTTCTGGAAACAGCAGCAATGATGAGAAATCCACCATCCTTCTGAATATTGTTCCTAAGTAGGTAGTCTGTTCCCTTTTGTAGCTTTTAAGATTTTCTATTTATCGGGCAGCTGGGTGGCTCAGTTGGTTGAGTGACTGCCTTCAGCTCAGGTCATGATCCTGGAGTCCCAGGATCGAGTCCTGCATCGGGGTCCCTGCTCAGCAGAGAGTCTGCTTCTCCCCCTGACCCTCCCCCCTCTCATGCTCTCTCTCTCTCTATCTCATTCTCTCTTTCAAATAAATAAATAAAATCTTTAAAAAAAAAAAAGATTTTCTATTTATCTTTAGCACTCAGCAATTCCACAGGCTGTATTAGATATGGACTTAAAACATCTACTCAGGATTTGTACTTCTTCAGTTGGTGTGAACTCATGCTTTTCTTCAGTTCGTGAAACTTCTCTACCACTACCAGTTTGTGCACTGCCTCTTTCTTCCACTATTGTCAATTTTTTCCCCTCTGAACTCCTATTTAGAGCTTCTCATTCTATACCCCATGTCTTTTATTCTCTGATTCTTTATCTCCATATCTCTTCATACCACATCCTGAATGATTTCCTCACATTTGTCTTCCAATTTATTAATTCACTCTCTAGCAGGATCTAGTTAGCTGTTTAATCTATTAAATTCTTTTTTAAAAAATATTTTATTTATTTATTTGACAGAGAGAGAGAGAGAACAAGCTGGGGCAGTGGCAGGCAGAGAGAGAAGCAGGCTCTCCTCTGAGCAGGGAGCCTGATGTGGGGCTCGATCCCAGGACCCTGGGATCATGACCTGACCAAAGGCGGATGCTTAACTGACTGAGGCACCCATGCACCCCTAAACATAGTTATTTTAAATTAGCTTTCTTTTTTTTTTTTTTTAAAGATTTTATTTATTTATTCATGAGAGACAGAGAGAGAGAGAGGCAGAGGGAGAAGCAGGCTCCCAAGGAGCAGGGAGCCCGATGTGGGACTCGATCCCAGGACCCTGGGATCACGACCTGAGCCGAAGGCAGACGCTTAACCATCTGAGCCACCCAGGCGCCCTTAAATTAGCTTTCTTTCATGTTTCATGAACTGAAACATTTTTTTCAGATTGTCCTTTTACCTGTAAATCCTGGTTTACAAATTTTCTCATTCATTGCATCTGCCATCTCTCTATCATGACATTTACTTCTTTATTTACTTGTTTCTTCATGGGGCAGGGTCTTGTTCATTCTTTAGGCTTTGGAGGAATTCCCGTTGAGGTTATTTTGTGTTTCTTTATGCTAGTGCTCTGAGTTTCACTACTTCCAGACCAATTTTTGCTAATTTCTTGGACTGGGGTTCTCAAACAGCAAGCATGTAGCAGGTTCTCAGGTGCTAGTTCTGTGATGGGCCGTGTTAGAGCTCTGATTTTTCCACCCACAATGAACTCTCTTGCTGTGTTCCGTGGCCCACTGGTGCAGTGTTCCTAGAAATCATTTTATCTATAAGACAGCCCTTTTGTTCTTGTCTCTGAGTGGGAAAACTGGTTCCATCTCATGGACCTGAGGCCGCATCTCCCATCCCCAGAGGGACATTCTATTCCTGATTCTGATACCCTACAGAATGCTGGGCTTCAGCTTGTGATAAGTGAGACCTGAGTGTATTCTGTGACTGGTCATCAGAGACCATCAAGAATTTTTTAGGTAAACTTTTTATTGAAATCTAACATACTTATATAGAAAAGTGCATAGAGCAAACTGATGGTTTTTATAAAGTGTGCACACTTGTATGATTGCCACACAGATCAAGACAAAGAACCTACTGGCAGTTCCCTCCAAAGCCTCTTCATACTCCCTCTGGGCACGACACTACTGTCCTCTGAAACGTAACCACTATTCCAATTTTTTTTTTTAAGATTTTATTTATTTATTTGACAGCGAGAGAGGGAACACAAGCAGGGGGAGTGGGAAAGGGAGAAGCAGGCTTCCCGCGGAGCAGGGAGCCCAATGCAGGGCTCAATCCCAGGACCTTGGGATCATGACCTGAGCCGAAGGCAGACGCTTAATGACTGAGCCACCCAGGCACCCCCACTATTCCAATTTTTAACAGCATTAGATTCATTTTGACCATTTTGTAGTCTATATACACAGAATCATACGGTATGTATTCCTCAGCGTCTGGCTTCTTTTTTTTTTTTTTAATATTTTGTTTATTTATTTGAGAGAGAGAGTGCACAAGCAGGGGGAGGGGCAGAGGGAGATGCGGGGCTCAATCCCAGGACCCTGAGATCATGACCTGAGCCAAGTCAGACGTGTCACCAACTAAGCCACCCAGGCGCCCCTTAACCACTCAGTGTCTGACTTCGTTCTCTCATCATTATGTTTGTGAGATTCTCCTATGTCATTTCATGTAATTGTAGTTCTCATTGCTGTATGGTGTTCTTTTCTATGAAATACCACTTTTTTTAAAAAAGATTTTATTTATTTAACAGAGAGAAACACAGCGAGAAAGGGAGCACAAGCAGGAGGAGTGGGAGAGGGAGAAGCAGGCTTCCTGCCAAGCAGGGAGCCCGATGCAGGGCTCGATCCCAGGACACTGGGACCATGACCTGAGCCAAAGGCAGACGCTTAACGACTGAGCCACCCAGGCGCCCAGAAATACCACTTTTTAAAAAATTCATTCTAGTATTAATAGATACTTGTGTAGTTTCCACTTGGGGGCTATTATAAATAGTATTGCTATGGCCACTCTTACTTAGGAACTTGGTTAAGGTATATGAGCATTTCTTTGGGGAATACACGCAGGGGTGGAAGTGCTGGGTCATACTATGCTCAGCCCGGCCGTCACTATCAAACAGTTTCCCCAAGTTGCCAGTCTAATTTACGTTCCGCCAGCAGTCTGGAGCAGCCTTCAGGTCTGTGGACACGTAGCAGAGAATTCAGAATGACAGTAGCTTTTGTTCCTCGACTACACAGGATTGAGAATTATCACTGTTCCCTTTCAAGGAGAATAAATCAAGACTGATATCAGAACTCCTGGTTTGTATCTTTTATACTTCATGATCTCTAACTACTAAGTATATCAAAACCACTACAATTTCGTGAGCTTGCACCATGTGCCAGGCACTGTTCTAAGAGCCCATTTCATCCTCGTTACAACCCTAGGCGGGAGCGATCACTATTGTTTCAGGTTCGAGGGGATGCACCTGCTCCCCAGGAAGACGCAGGAACCCTCCCAGGATCCCGGAGCCTGAAGAGAGAAGAGAGAACAAGAGAGCCTGCAGCAGCCTGAGCACAAAGCCAGGGGGTCTTCGTCTGCCCTGCAAATACATGCCTGTATTCTCATTCCAGAGCGTGGGCTCAGCCTTTTTCAAAAAACTCTTTTGCAGCCTTCCTAAAGACCTAAGCGACAGAGCCACGTATCGTCAAATATCACTACTCGCACCAGATGAAATTTGCCCAACTGTAGCTTGCGATGAATGAATGCCTTCGAACCGGTCACCTTGAAGACTTCTGCTCCTAAAAGTCTTGTTTCTTTCGGGTGCAGCCTGTGTTCCGCCGGCTCAGTGCTGGCACACAGCGGCTCCTCGGTAACATTGGCTGCTCGGAATTGTGGCAAAATTCACCGCTGTGCTGTTGACCAGCGGCCTCTGGGCTGCAGCTCCGGGCTTCTCATCTCTGACCACCAGGGGGCACACGCCTGTCCCTAGAGCACCGTCACTCTTCATCTCCCAAAGTCAGTTCCTGCGGAGGGGGACAGTTCCTAGGGTCCCAGGGGAGGGAGGTGCCAGAAAACTCTGAATTTAGAAAAAAGATACAAGAGAATTGGGTTTGGGGCGCCTGGGTGGCTCAATCGTTAAGCGTCTGCCTTCGGCTCAGGTCCTGATCCCGCGGTGCTGGGATCGAGCCCCTCATCGGGCTCCCCCGCTCCGCGCGAAGCCTGCTTCTCCCCCTCCCACTCCCCCTGCTTGTGTTCCCTCTCTTGCTGTGTCTCTCTCTGTCAAATAAATAAAATCTTTAAAAAAAAAGAGAGAGAGAGAGAATTGGGTTTTTCAGGGTGTGGCCCGAGGACCACCAAATCTTAATCACCTAGGCTCCAGCTTGTTTACCCTACACCTACTGAATCAGACTTTCTGGGGGTAGGGTCTTGGAATTGTATGTTAAACAAGGTTGCCTGGTGATTTCTTTCTTTCTTTTTCCTTTTTCTTTTTTCTTTTTTTTCCATGAACATCGTTCTCTATTCAGACTACCTGTGTTCAAATATTGACTTTTTCACATGTTATCTGGGTGACCTTGAGCGAGTCAATTAACCCAAGACTCAATGTTATCATGATAGGAGATCATAAAAGCACACTTCACTCTTAGAATTGCTGTGACTCAGAAATGAGACAATCCTCGTGGAGAGCTTAGCATGGTCCCTGGCAGTATCTTGGCACTCGTGAAACTTAAAATATGATTATTGAATAATCAGGAGGGAGTGTGGTGAGGTGGCAAAAGCATGATGGATGAGAACCGGAAGAAGTTTGGGATATGATTGCAGGGGAGGCTTGGCTACTCTCACCAGCTGTGTGTCGTTGGGCAAGTCACTTAACTTCCCTGGGCCTCCGTTTCTACACAAATATAATGAGGGGGTGGAGCTAACTGGTCTGGGAGACCCTTTCCAGTCTGATGGTTCAGGGAAACTTCACAGCGTTGAGTATCCTCCTGAACACACAGACACACACGGTCACACACACACACACACGCACCACTTCTACAGCTCCCGTGGGATTCCCGTGAGGTTCCTACAGCCCCTGTGTGATTGTATCCTATCAGGCTGCATTGCTAGTTCTCTTCCTGGCTTTCTGGGAGGAGGGCAGGGCTCATGGCTTCTTCATCCCAGGGCTTTGGAGCCTGGCCCACTGCCTACTACATGGTTCCTGGGCAACACACGTCATTTATACTGGAGAAATAGAAATGTAACGTGTGATGCAAATGTAAGGAATTCAGATCACTTTTATTCCCAGGAGGTCTTTAAGAAAATGGCCGTTGGGAGGAGAGAAGAGGGTCAGGCGAGGAATGGCTGGAAGCCAAAGGTGGGCCTGCTGGCCTATTGGGTGGACAGAGATGTTGGTTCAAGGAATGAGGAAAAAGGAAGAACAGGCAGGAGTCAGGGGTGGGGGGGCTTACAAGAAGCTTCGCCCACCAGGCTCCTCCTGCAGTTGACCTCCCCCTCCTCCTCCTTCTTCTTCTTTGTTTATTTATTTAAGTAATCTCTGCACCCAACATGGGGCTCAAACTCACAACTCCGAGATTAAGAGTCGCCTGCTCTACTGTGTGAGCCAGCCAGGCGCCCCTGACCTTCTATTTCTAGTTGTTGATTCAGTTTTTGGGAGAAACAGGAATGGGGTCAGTGTCTAGCCTAGTCACCTGCACAGGGTAGACGTTCAAATATTTCAAATATTTAACGAAGGATCACGGCATGGGAGAGCTGGAAGGAAACAGGTCCGAGGCACTCCTCTCATGTTTACAACAAAGCCGAAAATTATGAGCCGGAAAGGCAGAGTCTCTTGCTCAAGATGACCTATCAGGTTGTAGTGGAAATGGGGAGGTGGCCCACCAACCTCCATCCCAGGGCCCTGCCTTGGGCCCTGCTTCTTCCAGCACTTTTAAACGAATGATGAAAGTACACAGGTGGGAATGTTTCTGAATGGGCGCTTGTGTCTTTATGCGTCTTTCAGTCTGTCCAGCTCTGTGTGTCCAGCTACCTCCTGCATGATTCCACCTGGATGTCTCCCAGGCTTGGGAACACAAAGCGCCAGGACTGAGCTCATTACCTTCTTCACTGTTGTCTACTTTCCTCTTGTGTTTTCTCTTTCAGCAAACAGTGCCACTATCTATTTACTTGCTTATTTATTTGGGGGGCCCACTGTTTATTATTCCATTACTCAGATTAGAAATCTGGGTGCCAATCGTGACCCCTGCCTCTCTCTCACTCATCATCACCGAAGCCAGCCAATCCCATCTCCTGCTCTCTCTCCACTCCAGCCCTGTCCCCACTCCTGGCACCTCGGTCCAGTATTCATCACGTCCAGGCGCCTGACAGACTCCTAACCAGTCTTACTACTCTTCCTTCAATCTCCAGTCCCCAGCAGTCTAAGGCATCACCTGCAGGCTGGAAGATGCAAACTGGTCACATACTCAGTGAGGTCCTGTGCATGGTTCTAAGTGAAGGATGATGAACAAGATGGACATGGTCCCAGAGACAAACAGAGCCAGGGTGAGATGGACAGGCAAATGGGTAATTATAATAGACCATGGGAAGCACTATGATGGGGAAGAAAGGAGGGAGGTAAGAGCTTCGGGGAAAGACAGCTATGAACTTAGTGTGCTGAATGAGTGAATCTGAGTGGGTACTCCTGATCCTGTGAGATTTCAGTGTCCACCTACCCTCCCGTGTCTTGTGGGCTATGTCTACGCTGCATATTGGGAATGTGTCTGTGTACGTATGTGTGTCTGTTAGGACTGGATTCAGCTGTGAGTGACATAACCAAAAGAACAGTGTTTTGTTTTGTTTTTTCAAAGATTTTATTGATTTATTTGACGCAGAGAGAGAGACAGCTAGAGAGGGAACACAAGCGGGGGAGAGAGAGAGGGAGAAGCAGGCCTCCTGTGGAGCAGGGAGCCTGATGCGGGGCTCGATCCCAGGACCCTGGGATCATGACCTGAGCCGAAGGCAGACGCTTAATGATTGAGCCACCCAGGCACCCCAAGAACAGTGGTTTAAACAGGATAGAATTTCTTTTTTTCTCTGACTTGAAGCCCAGACCTCAGTGGCCCAGGGCTGCTGCTGTGTTTTTTAAAACAAGGCTGCGGGAGCACCTGGGTGGCTCAGTTGGTTAAGCGTCTGCCTTCGGTTCAGGTCATGATCCCAGGGGCCTGGGATCGAGCCCTGCGTCAGGCTCCCTGCTCCGCGGGAAGCCTGCTTCTCCCTCTCCCACTCCCCCTGCTTGTGTTCCCTCTCTCGCTGTGTCTCTCTCTGTCAAATAAATAAATAAAATCTTAAAAAAAAAAAAAAAGGCTGCAGATTTTTTTTTTTTTTAAGATTTTATTTATTTATTTGAGAGACAGAGTAAGGGAGAGAGGGTACAGGAGCAGGAGGAGAGGGAGAGGGAGAAGCAGACTCCCCGCGGAGCAGGGAGCCCGATGCGGGACTCGATCCCGGGACTCCGGGATCATGACCTGAGCTGAAGGCAGACGCTTAACCAACTGAGCCACCCAGCCACCCCAAGAGGTCTTTATTCTGGGTGGAAATTGCCCAGCTATAAATAAAAAGTTCTATCACTATAGAAAAAAAGCAACCTCATATTCGGAGCCGGTTAGTGGGCTCTGCGCACGCGCGCGCCCGCATCCGGGAAGCAGCCGGACTTGGAAGGCTCAGTTTGGGTCGCACCGGACCTGCAGCCTCCCAGGGCCGGACTGCCGGCACCTGCTTCCCCTAACACCCCTCTCCTGGTACCTATCTTCACTTCTGGGTAGATGAGGGGACCCCGGGCAGGGCTGTGATTTCCCAGCGTCCTCCAGATAGGAGGGAAGACAGGCAGGGGGTGGCTCCAGCCTGGGACGTGGGGCGTGCTTCCGAGCCTGGCCTGAGGAGCCCTTGCCAAGTGGGCCAGGCACCTACAGTCCGGCATTTGGTCCTTGGGAGTAACCGCCTTCCTCGCCAACTTCCAGCTTCTGCATGATGGAAGCAGCTCACACCGACGTCCCATCACATCCTCACCAGTCAGGCTTGTCCACGTGCGGTGTTTCCGTGCTGGTGAACGCGCAGCCTGGGTGACCCTGGCCAGCCGCCGAGGGAGTCTTTACTGTGCATCTGGACTCTGTGTCTCAGCGGTTGCTGCACAGGCTTCGGAGTCAGAAAACTGGGTGAGGACCAGGGTTTACACCTACCGGTTGTGTGAGCTTGGGGGCAAGGCTCTCAAGGGTCAGCTTCCTTGTGTATAAATGGGGATGATAAGAACTGCCTCATGGGGACGCCGGGTGGCTCAGTCGGTTAAGCGTCTGCCTTCGGCTCAGGTCATGATCCCAGGGTCCTGGGATCGAGCCCCGCATCGGGCTCCCTGATCAGCGGGGAGTCTGCTTCTCCTTCTACCCCTCCCCCCTGCTCGTGCGCACTCTCTCTCTCTCTCTCTCTCAAATAAGTAAATAAAATCTTAAAAAAGAAAGAACTGCCTTATAGGATTTCTATGACAATTAAGTGAAATAGGGGGTAGCACTTATCATAGTGCCTGACCCATAATAAGCACTCAGCATGTATTAGCTATTATTATTGTTGTTGTTGTTGTTTGTTGTTTTGCATTTTTGTTTTCTGTCTTTTGTTTACTGTTACTATGACCAAGCCCTGCAAGTCTGTAACATCTCTGTCCTCAAGGAAAGAGGAATTGGGAAAAAGAATAGTAGTAAGTTTGTACATGTTTATCGATGTAAATTTGGGGGGCTCTTACTCATTTTTTTTTTTTTTTACTGGTATTTTAACACCTCCATCCCCACCACTGTCTCTTTCTCAGGAGCTGAGTGTCCCGTGCTCATTGCCTCAGGGGATGATGCCTCAGAAATAAAGTTGCTTTCCGGCCTAACTCTCCAGAAACCTAGTCTTCAGGGCAGGACAAAGGCCTCTGAGCAGAGACTGGCAATTTGAGGAAAATATCATAAGTGATAGCTGGGTGGGGTAAGTTTGAGGGGCATGGGGCTCCCTCTAGAAACTAGGGAAGCTTCCTCCAGGCTGAGGGGAGAAGAGACAGAGGGTAAGGGATGACTATCTAGGTGGCTGAGTCCCAGCAAGAGGGACCCTGTCGTGTCCTGGGGCTAGAGCCTGGGAAAGCAGAGAGGGAATGGCGGGACAGAAGGTGGGGCAGATGGAAATTTTGCCCCCAGGCACCCTGGGCCCACAGGCCTGGCATGGATGTAGCAAAGAAAACCACCAGAGAAGAAATAGAGGGCATCTCAGCAGTTACCCATATGCGGTCAGTGTCTGGACGGACAGTGGATGGCCCAGCGATACCAGTCAGGGCCAGATGACATAGAGGGCTGAGTGTTTGCACCCGGGCCCCAGGACGCCTTGACAAAATTCTGGTGCAGAGGAAGTGGGAACCTAAAAACAGATTGGAATCAAACTGAACTATGCAGTTTAATGCAGATATAAAACTCACATCTATTTCCTATACCCTGCAGTAGAGGACAGAGTTGTTCCTGCTGTCCTGTGTCAAGCCCTTTACAGTTTATGATGGGAAGCCGCAGAGTTGGAGTCACCCAGACCTGGGTCTGAATTCCAGCTAAATTACCTAACCTCTCTGCTCCTCAGCTTCTGCTACTACAATGTAGAGATCCTAATATCAACCTTACAAGGCTGGAGAGAAGATATAAAGGAGGCGAGGAATGCAAAGTTCCTATGTGTCTGACAATGGGAAGCCATCCAGCATTTGCTGACTCTGTCACACAAATGAGGACCAGAGAGGTGGAGTGAGTCGCCCAAAGTCACTTTGGGAAGTGAGAGCCTGAGGCCTCTGATTGCAGGCTCAGATGCTGAGAGAGGTCAGGAGCGCCAGACAAACTGGGAAGGCTTCCTGGAGAAGGGGCCTTTATCCTGGTGAGGTGCTCCTAAACTTCATCACCATGCTTACCCAGGCCCCTTCACCAAGCTGGGGGAAAAGGGTTGCACTATAGGAACTTCTGCTTTGGGAGTGGAACTGCCACAGATCCTGATTCATTTCTGCCAACGTCAGCCAAGCATCCTGGGGGCCAGGTGGTTTCCAGGCCAGACCTCACCTGCCGCCCCATTATACAGGGACTCGGTAGGACCCTCAGAGCATTCATACCCGGAGAGGAAATTTCCTGAATCTGGAAGGCGTGGTGCCCACCGCTAGGTCCTGAGTGCTGGAAGATGGGGGTATTCTCGCAGCTTCTGTTGAGCTGAGTGGGCAGGATTCTGAACACGAGGGATGCCCATTGTGTCTCCCAGCTCTTTCTGAGTTTTCCTCCTGCAGGGGCCCCACGGCTGGGGATCAACAGCCCTGTTCTGCATGTTTCCTGGTCCGCAGCATCCCTGAGCAGGAGGCAGATTTCTTTTTGCCTCCAGGTCTCAGTGATAACTACTCCCCTTCAGGCTAAAGAGTTGTGGGCCTGGCTCTGGGGGGTCTTAGAAGCCAGAGCCATGATAGGAGGGATTTCAAATAGATGGAAGGAGGAGGATAAGGCTCCAGAGCAGGCCTTCTCTATGGGAGCAGTTCAATGGTATTTTTTCCTTTGGGATCAGAGATGTACAGGTTTTCTCCTGTTCCCTACCACCTCTAAACCGTGCTCGTGTCTCCTTGGGAGGCTGCACAGCACAAAGAGCATGAGCTTTGGGGGCAGCAGACCTCGACTGACATCCTGGTTCTGCCATTCAGTTTTCTCATCTGCAAAATGGGGATAATCACATCCCCTTCAATGAGCTGTTCAGAAGGACTCCAATAAGAAGGGATGTGAGAAGCCCGGCATGGGGCAGGTAGTTGCTACCCCTCCTTCCCTGGAAGGAAGATAGATTCGGAGAGATTTTCTGCTGGTTGAGGCACTCTTGGGTGCCCATGTGGGACCATGTGGCACAGGAATTTGGGGAAAGGCAGAAGAGAAAGTTACTGCCTTTTTAGTCCAGTTTAGTCTGGTTTTTTGTTTTGTTTAAAGATTTTATTTATTTATTTATTTATTTATTTGAAAGAGAGAGAGAGAGAGCGAGCCTGAGCACGAGTGGGGGGAGGGGCAGAGAGAGAGGGAGAAGCAGACTCCCCGCTGAGCAAGGAGCCCGATGGGGGACGATTCCAGAACCCTGAGATCATGACCTGAGCCAAAGGCAGACACTTAACCGACTGAGCCATGAGGCGCCCCTGGTCCAGAAACTTTGGAGCAGAAGTGCCAGCATGAATGCCAGCAATTGTTCGAAAACTGGCTCTCTGGAAAGATGTATACATATACATAAGTTTATTAAACTTTTTTTATTTATAGAAGGAATGTGTAGCACATAATTTACAACTAATTAAAAGTATAATAATCTTCACTGTAAATTCCATATAGCCAATTAATTTCTGCAAAATGCTTTCATTAATTTTTGAGGACCACTCATCAGTAACCAACCTTAGGTCACAGCTGATAACCAAGTATAGTTTTGACATGAAAGTTTGTTTGTTCTTTTAGACTTATTTTATTTGAGAGAGAGAATGAGCAAGAGGGGCAGAGAATCTCAAGCCCTGATATGGGGCTCAAGCCCATGACCCTGAGATCGTCGTGATCTGAGTGGAAACCAAGAATCAGATGCTCAACTGACTGTGCCACCCAGGTGTCCCTGGTTTTGGGGTTTTTTTTAAAGATTTAATTTTTAAGTCATCTCTACACCCAAGGTGGGGCTCGAACTAACAACCCTGAGCTCAAGAGTTGCATGCTCTACCAACTGAGCCAGCGAGGCGCCCCTGGTTGACGTTTCTAAATTAAGGCACAGGATGAAAGTGAAACAATGAAGATTCTTGTCTGAACTTCAGACCTTAGTCAGTGACTGGCTGATTTCTTTGCTGAACTGCATTGTAGTTTTCAAATATGGAAGGCTATTTCCTCAGATTGTCGTGCGAGTCACAAATCTATTCAATTGTAAGCTTAAAGATTTTGATTTTTTGTAATGGCTGTGCTCAACAGCTCACTCTGGAGATTTGATAGCGGTCTCTTATGAGCTGGAATGAGCCAGCTCCTATGCGGGGGCAGCACCCCTACCCTAAATGGGAAGCCCCTCACCAGGTCCCGACAGCTGTTGTGCATGGTATGAAGTGTTGTCAGATCGCCCCATTTTTCAAAAGAAGCCAGAAATGTGGATTTTTATGGGATTCTCTCAACTTAAAAAAATTGGCAACAAATCAAGACATTTTTCAAAACACAGTGCGAGCCAAACAAAACACATTTATGTGCAGAATTCGGCCTATGGGCTTCTGTTTGTGACCTGTGCCTTCATAATGTGCCTCATGGGCTGTCCTGTTGGGGACCCAGTGAGCAGGGACAGGAAGAGAGAGTCATGTGAGTGCACAAAATTTAAGGGATGCCGAAACACTCGATAATCTTGATAAAGAATATTTTACCACAATATTTCAAAAATTAAAACTAATGTAAAAAAAAATCTGTGTTGAACAAAGTAATAACGTTTTCTATAAAAACAGGGTAACAGTATTGTGCCCAGTCACATGGGAGCCTGAGACAAAAGGAAAAGTCCAGATGGGGCTTGGGTGGCTCAGTCAGTTGGGCATCTGCCTTGGGCTCAGGTCATGATCCCGGGGTCCTGGGGTCGAGCCCTGCATCGGGCTCCCTGCTCAGTGGGGAGTCTGCTTCTCCCTCTCCTCTGACACTCTCCCTGCTTGTGTGCATGCGCTCTCTCTCTCAAATAAATAAGTAAAATATATATTTTAAAGATTTTATTTATTGATTTGAGAGAGAGAGAGAGCACAAGCGGGGAAAAGGTAGAGGGAGAAGCAGACTCCCCACTGAGCAGGGAACCCGACATGGGACTTGATCCCAGGACGCCGGGATCATGATATGAGCCGAAGGCAGACGCTTAACCGACTGAGCCACCCAGGTGTCCAAATAAGTAAAATATTTTTTTTAAAAAGTCAGTGCCGAGGTTGAAAATCTCTGGCCCGCACAGAGATATCTCTGCCCCTTTTTCAAAGCTCTCCTGGGAGACTATGTTCTCATCCATTGCCTTAAAGCCCTGACAACCAGCAACATCTACCCTCATTCACTCATATTGTTATTTGAGAACTTTTCCTCTAGCTTTCAAGGGAGAGAGAAAATAAGTTTCTCAGTCCCCACTCTCCTCTTGGACTACCTGGCATTTCCCCCTAATTATTTCCATGCCTCATCGATTTCTTTCACTTCCACCCCTTCTCCTGCCAGGGTTCAAATCAAAAGGGATGGAGCTCAGTTCTGGTTTCTTGGATTTGAGGGTGGTTTCCTCTTGCTACCAACTCCTGATTGTCTATCAAGAGGAGAAGAACGTTTCCAGAGGCTTCCATCTCCCAGGTGCCTCCTCCCTGTGTGAGGAGGCAGACATTTGCCCGCTGCATACCAGTACCTGCTTGCCGGGGGACATCTGAAGAGCCTCACTGGCAGTTTCTGATACCTTTTTCTGTTTATACTGAGCACCTATGAGGTGACAGGTACTAAATAAGGGCTTTTTTTTTTTAAGATTTTATTTATTTATTTGAGAGAGAGAATGAGTGAGAGAGAGAGAGCACGAGCTGGGTGAGGGGGCAGAGGGAGAAGCAGGTTCCCCGCTGAGCCAGGAGCCCGATGTGGGGCTCGATCCCAGGACCCTGGGAACATGACCTGAGCCGAAGGCAGACGCTTAACCGACTGAGGCACCCAGGTGCCCCAGGGTTTTTTGTTTTTTTTTTTTTAAATATTTATTTATTTATTAGAGAGAGAGCGTGCGCGTGCGAACGTGCTAGTGGGGGGAGGGGCAGAGGGAGAGGGAGAATCTCAAGCAGGTTCCCTGCTGAGCACAGAGCCTGACATGGGGCTCGATTCCAGGATCCCAAGACCATGGCCTGAGCCGAAATCAAGAGCCGGCCGCTGAACCAACTGAGCCACCCAGGCGCCCCACTAAGTAAGACATTAAACGGTGTACATTCTGTAAAGCAGACTGTGCGTTAAGCAGGAGCCCAGAGGGTCGTCCTTTCTGGGATGAAGTCAGGTAAATTTCTTAGTGAAGGTACTGCTTGAGCTGAATGTGGGAAGATAATTAGCTGGAAGGACAGTGGGGCTGGAGAGGCAGAAGGAACAGTGTTAACTGCTCAGAAGCATGAAGCTGCCTGGATGTGTCGGACTTCCAGGAATTCTGAGGGCTGGAGGGGAGGAAGGGCCCAGACAGGGTTAGAGGTGTAGGCAAAGGCCATATCAGGGAGGTTCGCAATGCCATCCTGGAGAATTGGGCTTTACCTTGGGTAATGGGTGGCCATTGCAGGGTTTTAAGCAGGGAAATGAAATGACCATTTAGAAATGTAGCCATCGAGGGGCGCCTGGGTGGCTCAGTCGTTAAGCATCTGCCTTCAGCTCAGGTCATGATCCCAGGGTCCTGGGATCGAGCCCCACATCGGGCTCCCTGCTCCGCGGGAAGCCTGCTTCTCTCTCTCCCACTCTCCCTGCTTGTGTTCCTTCTCTCAGTGTGTCTCTCTCTGTCAAATAAATAAAATCTTTAAAAAAAAAAAAAAAAAGAAAACAAATGTAGCCATTGAGAAGGTAGACCAGAGGCACAAGACTGGAGGCCGAGAGACTTACTAGGAATATAGTGATCCTGGGGAGAAAAGATAAAGTCTGGACTAAGGCTATACCAGAGACTGATGAGAAGGCAATGCACGTGGGAGATATTAAGGAGGCAGCATTTAGGGGACACAGTCAGCAGTTAGAAGTGGATAAGAAGCAAAGGGAGGAATTATGGGTAACGATCAGGATACTGACTTGGGTCGTGGTGCTATTCACCAAGACAGGAAGAAGAGTAGGTTTGGGGGAAAGATTAAAATACCTAATATCCAGAGTGCCCCGCTGACTCAGTCAGTACCATGCGACTCTTGATCTTAGGGTTGTGAGTTTGAGCCCCACGTTGGGTATAGAGATTTCTCGAAAATAAAATCTTAAAAAAAAAAACAACAAAACTAATATTTGTGAAACACTTAGTATGCGCCAAACACTTTTCTTAGTCCTTTGCATATATTAACTCAGATAACCCATACAACTCTCTGAGGTAAATACCATTATCTCCATTACACAGATGAAGAAACGGAAGCAGAGAGAGGTTGAGCAACATGCCCAAGCTCACACAGCTCTGGGGGTCTAAATCCAAGCCCGTGCTGTAGCCAGAATGCCACATCCTGGAGATGCTTGTGGCCATTCTAACAGGAGAGTTGAGGAAAGAGTTGAAGAAAGGCACATTGATCAGCCAGAATCAAGAGAGCCTGGTTTTTTGAGAGTTAAGGGCAGGGGTGGGGGGCTGGGTGGGGGGATGGAGGGGTGGGCGCCGTTCCAGTGGCAGCTCCAGGAATCTGTTTAGGAGGAGATTAGGGAAGGTAACCAAGTCAGTGGTAAAGGCTGGAGTCCTGTCTTGACCCTGGGTTTGCACCATGTGCACGCCACTACTCTATTTAGATTGTATATGTATTTGGGAGGCGGAAAGAGGGTGCTGGTGGACATAGTGGGTGTAAATGCCCCCCCCCAGACTGTGCCTTGGAAACGTTTGCAGTAATTCCCAAGATCAGAAGCAACAGAAATGTAAAGTAAGGTGAGACTTTTGCAACGTGATGCCTTTCAGGAGCATCTGTCCACTGGGCAAGGCCAGGGGCTGTGAGACCTCTCTTCCAAATCCTGGCATGGTGACCACAAGTCGGATGTTACCCTGGAACCTGGAGGAAAAACAATCTAAGTCAAGAATAGTCGGCTGCAGCATCGTGGGGGAAATGTGCCTGGGGCTATGTAGGTTTGAAAAAAATGCCCAGGACAGTTGGAAGGTTCAAAAGCCCATTTAGTTAGGAACGTTTCAGCAGAAGCCGAATTGCAACATAAGCGTGCAGACTTGGTTAACGTAGGATTGCATGGAGGCTCCTTCTGAGAGCCGCTGCTTCCATCCTCTTCTCCTTACTGTCCTTTTCTCTGCCAGCTCATTCTTCTTGTCCTTGTCAGGCAGAGAGTGGCACACCTGGGCATCAGGCACAGATGGAACTGGAACTCTCTGCTATGATCCAGAAATAGTCATGCAAATATCCGGCTTCTGGGACTTTATATTTTCACCCCCTTCCTTGCCTACTCCTACCCCCACCTCAATTCCTTCCTTAAGGCGGGTGATTATTGTGTCCACAGGGACCCAGGCTGGGGCTCCTGGGGTGTGCTCACTTCCTAGAGGGACAGCTCCCAGTGGGAGAGAGGAAGCTCCCCAAATGCCTTGCGGCTGCAGCCCAGACCCATGCCTGAGGTCAGACAGGGTTATGTCCCTCTACAGTGTGACATTGTGCTGCAGACCTTTATGGGGCTGGCCCTCCTGGTGGGTCGTTTGGTTTTGATGTTCCATATTTATTTCACTGACACTCCTACCCCTGGCCCACTAGTACTGACTGCTGTCCAGGGCAAGGAGGAGATGATCAACCTGGACTTCAAGTTCAAGGTGGGGGTGGGCTACTCCCTCCTGAACCTGGTGGAGCTGCACCACTTGGGCTCTTTCCCCTCTTTGTGGCCTACAGTAGTTGCTGCCACTTCTGGGGGGGCCTGCCCATCCTCCCCTGCTCCACTTTCACGGGGACACGCCTGGGCTCCAGGCTCCCTGCAGCTGGGCAGTGCCTGGACAGTGCAGGCCCCGGTGAGAGATAGCTGGCTCAAGGTAGCAGCAGAGACAGGAGATCCTACCGGGCAGTGCCACCTGGCAAACAATCCTGCCATTGACATCACTTTCCTGCTTGATCCTTGAGGGCAGGGAATGTGGAGGGGGTGGGGAACCCTGCTTCCTCCCCAAAGCATTACCTTAGCAGACAGTGTATAATGAAGTGATCAAGAGCGAGGCTTCTGGAAGCAGACTGCCTGAGTTCAAATCCCAGTTCTGCCATTTACCAGCTGTGTAACTTTGGATGAGTTGCTTAACCTCGCCGTACCTCAGTTCCTTTACCTGAAAAATGGGAATAATGATAGATCTTCCCTCCTGAGAATGTTGTGAGGATGAGGTGAGTTTATCCACGTAAAGTGCTTACCAACAGTAGCTGGTCCAGTAAACATTAGCCATCGTATTGACCTTAGCTGTCTGTATTGCTTTGGCCTTGCTGCCTGGTCCACTCAGAACTGAATCAGTTGGGGGGCGCCTGGGTGGCTCAGTCGTTAAGCATCTGCCTTCGGCTCAGGTCATGATCCCGGGGTCCTGGGATCGAGCCCCACATCAGGCTCCCTGCTCCGCGGGAAGCCTGCTTCTCCCTCTCCCACTCCCCCTGCTTGTGTTCCCTCTCTCGCTGTCTCTCTCTCTGTCAAATAAATAAATAAAATCTTAAAAAAAAAAAAAAAACTGAATCAGTTGGCAACTTCTCCTTCATCTGCTCCAATGGATGCGGTTACCTGTGTCCCCACAGGAATCTTCTTTCCTTGTCTCTCCTATACCTGTCCCCAGGGCATCCCTCTGGCACAGGCCTGAATGCTCACTCCCTCCGGACCGCTACTGCTGAACGTGCCGGGCACCATCCTGCCCACACTGCCCCCTACCTCCATTCCCACCCAGACGTGATTACCACTTGAAGCTCCTCAGCCCAGCATCCAGCATCGTCCATGAGCCAGCCCAGACCTCCCTTTCCAACCTGGTCATTCGCTCTTTCCCAGTCCAGCCACACCAGGACCTGCGCCCCAGACCTTCACCAGATCCCTCCTACCCTTGGCTCGTGCCCCTCCTGGGGAGCTGTGCCCTGGCAGGCTCCAGAGCCAAACTAGCTAGCCCTGCTCTGCCACTCGCGGGCCGCGTGACCTCGGTGTTTCCAGGCTCAATTTCCTACTGTATAGAAAGTCACTTTATAGAAATGCCACTTTATGAGGTGGTTGTGAGGATGCAAAAAGACAGTGTAAATAAAATGGTGGGCACCCACTCTTCCTCAGCAGGCGGTGGAGGCCGTTATTATGATAAATTCTACGATCATGGACTCAAACCCTACCCTCTTTCTGTGAAGCTTTGCTTGACCCCGCCTCTGTTCTTTTCCTCCTCTGAGCCTCCGTGAGGAGTCCATCCGCTACTGAGTCATGCACCGTTTTGTGACTTCACCTTCACTGCCGTCTCGGGCTGTTATTTAGACCCATCGTCCTGCCATTTTGCAAGTGTCTCCAACCAGTCTTTGCACCGCAGTGACAGATAGGAGAGCGACGGTGTGCTTGGAATAGGGGCTCCCTTGTATATACTGATTTAATGTAGTTTTGATGTCTTCGTGGCAGAATTAGGAGTGGATCCAGACAGGGCATGTCGGAAGTGGACAGATGGACATTCCTCTACCTCCTTCCGCAACTTGGGCCAATTTTAACAATCCTTCAACAGCTAAGTTCTTCCCAAGGTCTAACTAGAGTCCCGCTTGCTGCAGTGGAAGCCGCCCTCCTTGGGCCTCAGACTGTTGATGTCTAGGTCCCGAGAAGAGAGGGGGGCCAGTTGCCTCTCGGGTTACGCTCAGAAGCGTGGCTTCTGTTCTGTAGGGCAGGGCTGGGCAAACTATAGCCCTCGGGCCCCATCTGGCCCACCACCTGTTTTGGTAAATAAATTTTTATCGGAACACAGCCATGCCTCTTTGTTTGTGTATCGTCTGTGGCTGTTTTTGTGCTACGGTCGCGGAGTTGCGTAGCTGAGATGCTCGTAAAGCCTAAAATATTTGCTATCAGGCCCTTTCCAGAAAAAGTTTGCTGACCCCTGTGCTAGGGAGCCTTTGAAGAATTCCAAGCCAGGGCGCCACGTGATCGCATTTGCATTTGAGAAGGATCCCTCTGGCTGCCGTCTGGAGGTCGGAGGACGGGTTGGAACGAGGTGGAGGCAGGTGACCGCGAGGTGGCTGTTGCAATTGTCCAGCCCACAGTTGATGAGGCCTGAACTGAGGCGATGGGCAGCGCAGGTGAACGCGTGCTGCAGACGGGGGAGATATTTGTGGAGCAGAGCCAGTAGGACTCGGTGCCTAAGCGGAAGGGGAGGGGGGCGAAGGGAGGAGGAGGAGGAGGAGGAAGGAGGAGCCGACTGCTGTCTTCACTGATTGAGGGTGAGGGTCATCTGCTAAAGGAAGAAGTCGGTGAGGAAGGTTGTACATGGGGCTCTGGACACGAGCCATTTGGGATATTTGCAAGAGATGGTGAAAGCATCACGCCAGCTCTAGAGTGATGTCTGCCGTGGACATTTGAGAGCTATCCATTGTGTGGGAGTGTTTATTGTGGTAAAATATGCATGAGATGGTCTTTATCATTTTAACCATTTTTTTTAAAAGATTTTATTTATTTCAGACAGAGAGAATGAGAGAGAGCATGAGAGGGAGGAGGGTCAGAGGGAGCAGCAGACCCCCTGCCGAGCAGGGAGCCCGATGCGGGACTGGATCCCGGGACTCCAGGATCATGACCTGAGCCGAAGGCAGTCGCTTAACCGACTGAGCCACCCAGGCGCCCCCATTTTAACCATTTTTAAGTGTACAATTCAGTGGCAGTAAGTTCATTCACGATATTGTACACATATCACCACTCTCCACTTCCAGAACTTTCTCATCATCCCCAACGGAAACACTGTATCCATTAAATAATGACTTCCCATTTCCTCCCTCCCTCCCTCAGCCCCTGGTAACCTATTCTACTCTCTGTCTCTACGAATTTGCATAGTCTATGTACTTCATGTAAGTGGAATCATACAATATTTGTCCTTCTGTGCCTGACTTCTTTCACTTAGCATAATGTCCTTAAGGTTTAATCATGGATGGCTGAGTAATAATATCCCATTGTATGTAAATGCCATATTTAGTTTATCCATTCATCTGGGGATGGATGGGTTCTTTTTATATTCTTACACTGCTAGTAAAGACAATCATATTTCTGATGTCTTAAAGTGGCATTTCAGAGACAACGGGACACTATGTACTTCCCGAGGAAAGAAGACTATACCACCTATGAAGTATTCTTGCCAAAAAAATTAAATTCAAATCCCTTTGAGCCTCTCGGTTTATCTACCAATTTATAGGAAATACAGAGACCAGAGCATCGTATTAAACTATGCCATGGGGAGGCAATCAGCAAAGTCCAGACTGTGAAAAAAATGTAGGATAAAAGAACTAGCTTCTTCAGCAAATAAATTGCAGAGGGAAAAAAGAAAAAAAAGAGTAAAAGATATTTAAAAGTTTTATCAGCTAACTGTACTGTGTAGATCTTGATTCAAACAAGCAGTTTAAAAAAAACATGTATGGAGACAATTAGAAATTTGAACATTAATTATTTGATGATATTAAGGAATGATTGTCTAAAATATTATTTTTTTTTAAAGATTTTATTTATTTATTTGACAGAGAGAGAGACAGCGAGAGCAGGAACACAAGCAGGGGGAGTGGGAGAGGGAGAAGCAGGCTTCCCGCCGAGCAGGGAGCCCGATGTGGGACTCGATCCCAGGACCCCGGGATCATGACCTGAGCCGAAGGCAGACGCTTAACGACTGAGCCACCCAGGCGCCCCTGTCTAAAATATTATTAGCTGTGACAATGGTATTGTGGTTTTGTTTTTAAAAATAATCTTATCTTGGGGCGCCTGGGTAACTCAGTCAGTTAAGCGCTGGCTCTTGATTTCAGCTCAGGTCATGATCTCAGGGTCATGAGATGGAGCCCTGAATCCAGCTTTGTGCTCAGCAGGGCATCTGCTTGAGATTCTCTCTCTCCCTCTGCCCCTCCCCCCACTCACGCGCCCATGCACAAGCGCTCTCTTTCCCTCTCAAATAAATCTTTAAAAAAAAAATAAATTAAAAAAATCTTATCTTTTAGAGATAAACACTGTAATCTTTTCAGATGAAATGATATGATATCTGGGGATTGTTTCAAAACTCTACTGGGTAGGAGGGAATATAACTGAAACAAACTTTTCTGGGGCACCTGGATGGCTCAGTGGATTAAGCATCTGCCTTCGGCTCAGGTCATGATCTCAGGGTCTTGGGATCGAGCCCGGCATCGGGCTCCCTGCTCAGCAGTGAGTCTGTTTCTCCCTCTCCCTCTGCCCCTCTGTCTGCTTGCGCTCACATGCTCTCTCTTTCAAATGAATAAATAAAAAAAAGAAAAGAAACAAGCTTTCCATGGGTTGGTAGCTATTAAAGTTGTGTGATGGATACTTGGGGGTTTGTTATATTATTTGTCTACTTTCACATGGGTTTGAAATTTCCTCAAATAAAACTTTTTAATATTGTATCAGAGACGTGCTCCTTTATTTTGGACTGATCTTCGGCAGGTATTCTCTTCTAAGAATTTAGCTTTGAGTTTCCTGGAAAACATTCTCCACCCACACTCCAAGCTTCTACACAAAGAAATAAAGGATCTTAAGTTAATAAATGCATTTTGAGGAACAATATTCAAGGTGTGCCTTTGTCAACTGAGCACGCTTGTTATCAGGCAGATTTGCAATTCCGTGGGCTTTTAACTTTTTAAAAAACTTTTTTAAAGATTTTATTTGAGCGAGAGAGAGCATGTGCGCATGCACGAGGGGAGGGGAGGGGTAGAGGAAGGAGAGGAAGAGGGAGAGGGAGAAGCAGACTCCCTGCTCAGTGGGGTTCTATCCCAGGACCCTGAGATCATGACCTGAGCCAAAGTCAGATGCTTAACTGACTGAGCCACCTGGGTGCCCCTCCATGGGCTTTTTAAAAAGCTGGCTTGCTTATCTGCGACCCTTTTTGGAGGGTCATGATGTGGTAGCTTGCCATGTGGCAGGTCTCCTCTTACTTGTCCTTTGCCGTTTCTTGTAAGCCTCACAATCACTCTGTGACTTACATATTATTATCAGCCCCCATTTTACAGATGAGGAAGTGGAGGTTTAGAGAGATTTATGAGGGCTAACATTTGTTAACCATTTACTATGTATCAAGCACTGGGCTAACTGCTTTCAATGAATTCACTTGTTTTACCCTTGCACACTCTTATGAGGTAGGCACTGTTATTATTCCCTTTTTATAGATGAGGAAATTGAGGCTTACCGAGGCTAAGGAATTTGCTAGCAGCTGCTAGACCAAGTGTCCTCTTAGGCTATGTGCCTCCAAAGCTCATGTGCTCTCCACTCTACCCAGGACCCAGCCCAACAGGGTGGTTCAGAGCAAGCATTCCGGGCTCGGCTGTTTATTAGTCACGTGGCCTTGGGCACATTATTTCATCTTTCTAAGCCTGGTTTCTAATTTGTAAAATGGGGCGAATAACAGCACCTCCCTAATGTAAAATGGGGCGACCATGAGGACCAAATGAGACCACGCCTGTCAAGGGGTTAGCATAGTGCCTGCCCACATAGCAAGGACTCAACTGATGGCAGCGACTTTTATTATCACCAGGTTTCTCTCGGAGGGGGATCCTTGATTAAAGTCAGATTGCTTTAGAAGCCCAGGAATCTTCTGAAAAAACTGGCCATTCCACAGTCATCTGGGCTATTCTATGTGGACACTGCTCTGACATTTTTCTATGCAGGGTGAGGGGAGAGAGATGCTTTACTTACAGCCAGGACAGGGGGTTAGTCTGACCTTTGGGAAGTAAAAGACTAAAAGCCGAGTGACCATGAACTAACCGGCCACTGTAGGTGTTGCCCTGGTGTTTCAAACCAGCCTGGTCTCCAAAACTGCTTCCTGGGTCAAGCTAGAACCTTGGTGCACCCTAGATGTGGACACACAAAAGTAAAACATGTTAATATGCCTATTCATCCCCTGTCACGTTGTAGGGGGAAGGGCATGGGCTTTGGAGCCCTGGGGAGCTCAGTTTGAATCCTGACTCTGCTGCTCGCAGGCTGTGTAAGTCACAAGTCTGTCTGTGCTTTAGTTTCCATAGCTATGAATTAGGGAAGATGTGATAATAAAGCTAACAATTACAAAATGCTTACTATGTGCTGGGCACTGTTCTTTTTCTTTTTTTAAAATATTTTATTTATTCATTTGAGAGAGGAGAGAGAGAACGCACAAGCAGGGGGAGAGGCAGAGGGAGAGGGAGAAGCAGGCTCCCCGCTGAGCAGGGAGTCCGATGCGGGGCTCCATCCCAGGACCTGAGCTGAAGGCAGACGCTTAACCGACTAAGCCAGCAAGGTGCCCCAACTATTTTTAAAAGCAATTTTAGGTTTATAGCAAAATAGAGCTGAAAGTGCAGAGTTCCCATATACCTTCTGCCCCGACACATACACAGCCTCTCCCGGTATCAACATCCTGCGCTAACAGTGGTACGTTTGTTATAACTGACCAGCTGATATTGACACAGCATCATCACCCAAAGTCTGTAGTTTACATTAGGGCTCACTCTTGGTGTTGCACATTCTATAGGTTTGGACAAATGTATAATGACATGTATCCATATTGTATGGTTTCACTGCCCTAAAACTCCTCTGTGCTGTGCCTATTCATCTCTCCCTTCTCCCAACCCCTGACCACCACTGATCTTTTTACTGTCTCCATAGTTTTGCCTTTTCCAGAATGTTGTAGAGTTGGACTCACACAGTATGTAGCCTTTTCAGATTGGCTTCTTTCATCTATTTAAGATTCCTCCTTGTCTTTTCATGGCTTGATAGCTCATTTCTTTTTAGTGCTGAATAGTATTCCCTTGTGTGGATCTACCACAGTTTATCCATTCAGATATTGGAGGATATCTTGGTTGCTTATATATTTTTTCAATTATGAATAAAGGTTTTATAAACATCTGTGTGCAGGTTTTTGTGTGGCCATAAGTTTTCAATTCATTCGGATTAATAACAAAAAGTGCAATTGCTGGATCCATATGGTAAGAGTATGTTTCATTTTGTAGGAAACTGCCAAACTGTCTTCCAAAGTGACTTGTACAGTTTTGCATTTCTAACAGCAATGAAGAAGACTTCCTGGTGCAGACCCCCTGAGAGCGTTTGGTGTTGTCATGTTCTGGATTTTGGCCATTTTAATAGGTGGGTAGTGGAATCTCACTGTTGTTTTAATTTGCATTTCCTTATGACATCTGACATAGAGCATCTTTTCAAATGCTTATTTGCCATCTGTGTATCTTCTTTGGTGAGGTGTCTGTTCAAGTCTTTGGACCATTTTTAAATAGGATTATTTGTCTTTTTATTGTTGAGTTTTAAGGGTTCTTTGTCTATTTTGGATAACAGTCCTTTTCAGATGTGTCTTTTACAAATATTCTCTCCCAGTCTGTGGCTTGTGATCTCTTAGTATTGTCTTTTTCAGAGCAGAAGTTTTTAATTTTTAAGAAGTTCAGCTTATCAATTTTTTCTTTCATGAATCATGCCTTTTGTGTTGTATGTAAAAATCATCACCACGACAACAGCTGTAGCAACATTTTTCTAGATATGTCTCCTGAGGCAAGGGAAACAGAAGCAAAAATAAACTACTGGATTACATCAAAAGAAAAAGCTTCTGCACAGTGAAGGAAACAATCAACGAAACTAAAAGGCAACCTACTGAATGGGAGAGGATATTTGCAAATGACATATCCAATAAAGGCTTAGTATCCAAACTATATAAAGAACTTATACAACTCAACACCAAAAATAACATATAATCCAATTCAAAATTGGGAAGAAGACATAAACAGAGATTTCTCCAAAGAAGACATCCAGATGACCAACAGACACATGAAAAGATGCTTGACATCACTCATCATCAGGGAAATGCTAATCAAAATCACAAAGAGATATCACCCCACACCTGCCAGAATGGCTAAAATCAACAACACAAGAAACAACAAGTGTTGGCCAGCACGTGGAGAAAAAGGAGCACTCGAGCACTGTTGGTGGGAATGCAAACTAGTGCAGCCACCCTGGAAAACAGTATGGAGGTTTCTCAAAAAATTAAAGATAGAATTACCATATGATCCAGTAATTCCACTACTGGGTCTTTACCCAAAGAATATGAAACCACTAATTCGAAAAGATATATGGACCCCTGTGTGTATTGCAGCATTATCTACAATAGCCAAACAATGGAAGCAGCCCAAGTGTCCATGGATAGATGAATGGACAAAGAAGAGGTGGTATGTATACTCAAGGGAATATTATTCAGCCATAAAAAGAATTAAATTTTGCCATTTGCAACAACATGGATGGAGCTAGAGAGTACAATGGTAAGTGAAATAAATCAGCCAGAGAAAGACAAATACCATATGATTTCACTCATATGTGAAATTTGAGAAACACAGCAAACAAACAAAGAAAAAAGACAAACCAAGAAACAGACTCTTAACTATAGAGAACAAACGGATGGTTACCAGATTGGTGGGGGGCGGATAGGTGAAAGCGATTAAGAGTACACTTATGATGAGCACTGAGTAATGTACAGAATTATTGAATCAATATATTATACACCTAAAACTAAACAGAACACTGTATTTACATATACTGGAATTAAAAAAATAAAAAATTTAAAAAATCATCCCCTAACCCAAGGTCATCTGGGTTCCCACCTATGTTACTTTCTAGCAGTTTTATAGTTTTGTGTTTTACATTTAGGTCTATGATCCATTTTAATTTTTGTAAAAGGTGTGAGGTCTGTTTCTAGATTCATTTTCTTGACTGTGAATATCCAGTTGTTCCAGCACCATTTGTTGAAAAGACTAAACTCATTTAATTTTCAAAATAAGCTTTGAGGCAGGCCCTGTTATTTATCCCCATTTTTCAGATAAGCAAACTGAGGCTTAGAGTGGTTTTATAAATCACCCAGGGCAACACAGCTAGTACTTGACAGGGATCTGAACCCAGGTAATCTGACCCCAGAGTCCATGCACTCAATCCCTATCTATAATAATAGTCTCTTTGTCATAGGTTTGTTGTGAGGAATAGAGATAGTGCTTAGCACATAGTAGGTGTTCAGGAAGCAGTAATGATAGCATGTCCAACCCAGCCTCCAAGGTTTCATTCAATACCAGGTCTCAGAGCAACTTTATTTCACTCCTCCAGCCAAACCTGCCATCCCTCATAGCACTATCTCCTCCTAGGGATGACAGCATGGTGCATCCTACTTACTACAGTCGCAGCACGCTTCCATGTGAGTCCCGCCAAGAGAGGCTGCATGTCTGATTTCTCAGGGTCCCCCGGAGTACCGGGTGCTGCACTTGCCAGCCTCTCAGTAAAAGTCTGTTTAATTGAGTTTGGGTGGCCTGCTATTCCTTTATGCAAAATGCACATCCTGGGTGTGGTCTATTCCTCAGGATCTCCAAGCTCTTACTCCAAGCCCTTTGCTCCTGGGCCCCCCTGCTCCAACCTTCCCTGATCTGTCAGGTTGGGCCACCCCAGTCTACAGAAGTTCTCAGCTGGGCTAACTATGGAGGGGGCTGCCCTTCTTCCTACACCAACCACGCTGCTCAGTTTCTCTCACATTCCAGGGTACCCCACTCCAGTAAGGACACTGCCTGTAGAAGTGTCTACCTCTCCCTCTCCAAATTCAAGACACAGCACCTATCTTGGAGGCCTGCTCTTCAAACACGTCTGGCCTCTCCCAGGACGTCTAAAATGCCTTCTTGGTGAGAGCAGTTCACTGGATGTTTACAGGACCTGACAACCCGGGGCAGACCTCGTTCCAAAAAGCTTCTAAAAGGTGTTCATCTGAGCATTGTTTGACTCCTTTGGGGAGTGAGTGCCCCTGAGGGCTGTCTCCTGGGCCCTGGTACACCCCTCAGGCAGCCCCACTTGAGGCAGGGCTCTCTCAGACCAAGCTGCCACAAGCCCGTGTCCACCTTGGGGCGTACCTTCTGCCTGTATCACCTTGGACAGGCAGGCAGTGCCTGCTTTGGACTGAGCCATCTGGCACCATCCAGCAGCGCCCTGTGTCCGCCTTTGCAGAGCCACCCTGGGAAGATGTGACCAGCAAGACTCCAGTGCTTCCTCCGGACAGCACTGCCCTGGGCAGCACCCTCCTGGACACAGCCCACGGGGTCCAGTGCCGCCCCTGGAAGGAACCTGTTCTCTACAGGCGGGCCCAGCGCCTGCCCTGGGCGTGCCCAGCGGCCTCCGGCGCCCCGTGCACACAGGAGCTCCAGGCGGGGCCTCTCGGACGCGGACAGGGGGCTCGCGGAGCGGCGCCCGGTGCCCGCATGGCCCGTTCTGGACGCGCGCCCAGCGGCTGCCAGGAAGGCCGGGCGTTTATCCCCGGAGCCGCCAGCAGGGAGCTCCCTTTCGGCTCGGCGCGCGCGGCTGCGGGGGGCGGCGCTGCGCTGCGCCGCGCTGCGCTCCAGCCCGGACCGGGCCGGGGCCGCTGGATGCCGCGTCTCCGCTTCTGCTGCCTGCCGGGCGGGCTCCGGCGGCCGGTGAGCGCGGGGCGGCGAGGGCGGCCGCTCGGGGACGGCCCGGGCCCGGGGAGGCGGGGGGTGGGAGCCGCGGGGCGGGCTCGAGCCGGGAAGGCGGGCGGGCGGAGGGGCCCGCCGGCTCCTCCTCCCCCACTGTCCCCTGGAAGCGGCGGCCCGGACTCCCGGCTCCGGTCCCCGGCTGCGCGGCGGAGCTCGGCGCCCGGGAACGGGGGCCGACCGGGAGGGGCGGGGACGGGAGCTCTGGCCCCCTTTAACAGCTCGGGGGCGCGCGGAGGCAGGGCAGGGTGGCCCTCAGTTTGGGGGAGGGATTGAGGGCTTGGAGGAGCCCAGGTGGCCCCGAGCTGCGGAGTGGAGGCTGTAGCCTCTGGGATAGGGGGCTTCGCGGGGCCAGGCCCAGGCCCCCGCCCCCCAGACCGAGCGAGCGAGCGAGCGAGGCTCCGAGGAAAGCAGCGGGGACAGCGAGCACCTCGGCCGAGCCCTTTATCCCTCCCAGCGGCTTCACCCTTTCACTGCCAGGCCGACAGCGGGCTCCTCTCAAAGGAGCAGCTGCTAGACGGCTGGCAAAACAATGGAGACCCCGCTTCCCCGACCCCCTCCCCGGGCGCAGAAGATGGGGGTGAGTGAATGGTAGGCTTTGGGGATTAGGGAGTGCTGGCTGTCCCCTGTGACTGGCTGCTCACCTCACCTTTCCCTGCAAAGGGGTGGGGTGTGTGTGGGAAGGTCGGACGGCCTGCCCCAGGCCTCTGGGAGAGACTGCCCTGACGCCCCGCCCTGCTAACCTGTCATGCCAGTTGTTTCGCCAATGGGAAGGGGAGGTGGTAAGGTTAGCTGCTCCCCACCCCCGTGTTGGCGGGGGGAGGGGGGAGCGGGGTGCTGCTTGGTACCAAGCATGGTGAGGAGTGGGTCATGTTCCTGGCTGAGATAAGGCCTGCAGGGACATACCACACATTGGGGCTTTGTTGGGGGCAGGGAGGAGGGTTGGGGATGTCACCCTTTTGCAAGGCACATGTGTCCTGCTGATTAGTTAGAAAGGCTGCCAGCCAGAATGAACTGGGCTGGGGGGATGGATGGCGGTGGGGGAAGGCAGACAGTATGTTTTTTAAGTGGTAGTCCTTTTGCCTGGTCACTTGGCCAATGGGGCATGCGTTTGACAGTGTCCTTTTGGTTTGTGTTTGTGTAGAGAGGCCCGGGACAATGCTTCCTAGGAGGAGCCCTCCTGCCTAGAGCCTTCCTGCCCTCAAATGGACCCCCAAAATTATGGAATCGGATTCCCTCCCCCCCTTCACCTGGCCAATGATTAAGGCTGGTTTGTGTGCGCTCATTTGTCTTTTGGAATAACTGGCATGTCTCCCCCAAGGAGAGTGAACTGTCTGAAGTATGTATGCAGTGGGTCCATGCTGGAAGGGAGGGAAGTTCAAGTTAAGAGCGAGATCACCTTAGTGAGACATTGAACCCAAGGGGTCAGGCTGCCTTTCCATATGCTTATGAGATCTGGAGCCCTTTTCTTGGGCAGGTTGGTTTCCTGTTGTCATGGCAATGGGCCAGGCCTTGGCTAGCCTTCCCCACCCTTTTGGTTCAGAAGCTACTTTCTATTTGGGGATATTGAAAGTTGCTCTCCTGAGGTCTCTGGCTTCCTGACAGACCTCACTGGCTCTTTGTCAATGGCCTGCCACCTCCTCAGCTTCCCCTCTGCCCTTTTGTAATGGGGGCTTTCCAGGAAACATCCTCCTGGTTGCTGGACATGACTAATTATATATAGCCTCGGGTGGAGGTGTGCTTGTCCATTTGGGGTTGGGGACATTGGGATTGGGGCCTCAATTCCAGGAAGACGACGGGGGATGCTATTGTGTTGGAGGGTTAGGGCAATGAGAAGGGTCGCAGGTGGGGGTGGGAGGGATAGAATGCCGGTGGTCACTTCCTTTGAAAGCTTTGAACTTTGAACAGTTGATGACCTGGTGCCTGGCAGCTCTGAGTATCTAGTTTGTTTACGCTCCCCAGGCCTGGCTCAGGTGCCAGGGTGTGTGCCTGAGGGCTTCCTCGGGTGCCCCAGGCTCTCCTCAGAAGCCCTCACGGGGATTGTGCCCTTCCTGACTCCTGCGTGGTCCCTCAGCCTCACTCCCTGGCTGTCAGGGGCAGCCAGGCTATTGCCTGGAGCTCCCTTCACCGGCCCAGCTTGAGGCTGCTCTTTAAGGGGTGCTTGTGTCTTCAGAAATTGGGCCTGAAACCTCCGGGGTCCCCCAGAGGCAGGTCCCCAAAGGTGGACTGGGTGGGGCAGAACTGAAAGGGAGAATCCACCCTACTTGGGTGGAGCAGGGAGTTGCTGGAACTCAGGAAACCTTGATCCACACTTGGTGTGTCACAGGTCTCCAGAGCAGCAGGGCTGTTCTTGTTCCTTCAGACCCGAGATTTGTGCCCATCCAGACACCCCTCACCTGAAGTGGATGCCCTGGACTGGAACTCGATCATCCATGTGAGCTGGGTCCCGTTGGTGGCTCTGGGCCCCAGGCCTTGTCCCAGGCTTCTCTCAGGTGTAGTGGGTAAAGCTGAGGGGCTCTGGCCTGGTGTAGTTTAAAGGTTAGAGGGTGTGAGAGTGGTTCCCCCAGGACTGGGGCTGAGGGCTTGATGGAGCTTTGAAGTTCTACTTTGGGTCAGGCTCCTGGGTGCTTTAAGATCTGCTCACTCTGCACGTCACCCCCCATCACCCTTTGTCCCCTGAATTCAAGAGTGCAGTTGGAAGCTGGATTGGGAGGAGCGGGGAGCAGAACTGGAAAGCCTCCACTCCTCTCCCCACCTCACTTTCCTTGAGGTGGGAACTGTATGGCTTATAAATTATCCATATTCCCTTGATGGTTCAAATAGCTTACAGTCAGGCAGGAGTTTAAACCGTGGATTGAGGGTTTTTTTGTTTTTTTGTTTTTTTTAAAGATTTTATTTATTTGACAGAGAAAGACACAGCGAGAGAGGGAACACAAGCAGGGGGAGTAGGGGAGGGAGAAGCAGGCTTCCTGCGGGGTAGGGACCCCTATGAGGGGCTCCATCCCAGGACCCCGGGACCATTACCCAAGCC
This sequence comes from Mirounga leonina, assembly GCF_011800145.1. Classification (NCBI taxonomy): domain Eukaryota; kingdom Metazoa; phylum Chordata; class Mammalia; order Carnivora; family Phocidae; genus Mirounga; species Mirounga leonina. Next base: position 4,402,218 of record NW_023270503.1, read on the forward strand.
ACAGGCAGACGCCCAATGACTGAGCCACCCAGGCGCCCTGTGGACTGAGGTTTTTAGAGGGCCCAGGGCCCTTTCTCTCTGCTAGGCACTTTACCATCACTTACAAGGGATAATTTTTATTATTCTCGGATATTCAGAGATGTTGGATAAGGGGCTCAAGGTCACACAGAAAGTCAGGGGCACAGCAGGATTAGAACCTGCAATTCAGAGTTGAGCAGAATACCTCTCCAGCAGAGGCAAGGGCTTGGGGCCAAGTCTGAACTCTCAGGTCCACGGAGGCCTAGAGAGGGGAGAGGACTTGCTCAAGGTCACACAGAAGGGGGGGCGGGCAGTATTGGCTGAGTTTAGCGCCCAGCCGGCTGCGGCAAACCCCAGCGCCGAGCCGAGGAGGTGCACATGGAAGAGCAGCAGAGCACCTGGCCGCGCCACTGGCACCTCTCCCGCTGTCGTTCCTCCCGGGCCCTGCGGGACCGCTGCGTTCCAGGGGAGACGGTATCGCGGCAGGAGGCGCCGCGGGTTCCGAGGGAGCGGGAGCCCGAGCCGGTGGGCGGGCGGGCCGGTTGATGTCATGTGAGAAGCGTGCAGTCGGAGCGAGCACACCTGGAGCCAGATAAGCTCCGTGTGACCTGGCAGTGAGTCACGGGGTGCTGCGGAGCTCTTAGCACGACCGGCCGGGAAGAGGCTCGGCGGCAGCGGCCAGTGTCACCCTGCGCCACTCGGTTGGGGGCGCCCGCCCCCGCCCCCTGGCCAGGGCGGGCCAGGTGCTGTGCGAGCCCGCCGGGTCGCCTTTGCAAGCCCTCCGTTATGGGGCCGACGCCGAAGAAAGGCCTCTGGGTTGTAGGAAACGGCCGCTTAGGGAGGTCAGAGGCCAAGGGAGAGAGACCGGCTCTCTTGGGAAAGTATTTCCTTTGTATTTATTTATGAGTGTGGTTTGGGAGTTGGGTGTGGGGGACTGACCCTTTAAAGTGTCCACCCACAGCAGCCAAGTCTGGGAGCCTTGTCTTGGGATTCCAACGTTATAGTTTCCATTTCCTGGGGTTTCTACTTTGCCAGCTGCAGGGTGACCCATTTAAATCTGTCCCCGCTTAAAGCCACAAGACACTAGTGAGATCTATTTTAACCAAGTCCCCCAAGTAACTGGAACTTTTCCGAGGCATGAGATGGCAAGCCTTGAACTTACCGTTGCAAACTTGGTTTATAGCCTTCATGCTAAATGGATTGTCAAGTCTTTCTTTTTTTCTTTTTAATCTTTAAAAATCGCAAAAGTAACATATGCTGGGAAAAGGTTTAATCCCTAGGAAGTCTATTAGATAAAAAGCTAAAGTGGTACTACCCCTGCTTGCCCCAACTCCACGAAAACCACAGATAAAATTTGGTAATGGATTATATATGGATATATATAAAATACATATTTATTATATATTTATAACATGTTACATGAATACCATTTAATATAAATATATTTTTTTCTGTAGGAAATAAAGAACATACAGAAAAGTAGAAGAAATATTATACATAACCCCACTATCTAAACCCCTAGGCCTAGATACACACACATACCCCCACCAGCTAAATATTCTCATTGTAAAAAGTTAGAACAATATAGATGAAACACAGATCTGCTATGACTCTTCTAAAATCCCTATCTCTTCCCCAAAGCATATATTTTTCTATGCATATGGAAATATTGCACATACATAATGTGCACGGATATATATGCACACATATACGTAGTTTAAAATATATATAATTATAAAAATTATATATTATTCGGCAACTTGGTTTTTTCACTTAACAATATAGTATTGAATCTTTCCAGGTCAGTATATACAAATCTCCTTCATTCTTTTTAATAACTGCCCAGTGCTATGATTTAGCTATTCCTCCAGTGACGGACCTTTATATTGGCAGAGTTTTGCAATCACAAACAGTGATGCAAAGATTAGCCATGTTTATTGTGTGAACATATCTGTCAAGGTCCTGTATGTGGAATTGCCTGGTCTAAGAATATGTACATTTAAATATTTTTATAGATATCACCAGCTTGCCCTCCTCACACCAATTTATACTCCCAACAACACACATGAGCTACCCTGCTTCCTATCTTCTATTTGATTGATGTTATTAATAATGGTAGTTTTTACTAAACTGCTAAGTGGACAAGAGTATACCTCTGTGTTCTTTCATGTGTCTGCGGATGACTGAGGCTGCATACCTGTTCTTGTCTGTTGGCCGTTCGTATTTCTGCAGCTAAGAATTGCCTGCATTTAGTCTTGGCAATAGCTACATGGGGCCTCTGAACTTGAACCAATATGATCTGGCCTGACCATGTGCTCACAGAATTGCCTTCACTTCTTTGGGTTGTACTTTGCATATACAAAGGTTCTCTCCAGCATTAAGATTTTATGTTTGGACTTATTTTAGTCACACTTGGGCTGAGGTACACACTTTGTGTACCGTATGCTGTCCACTGTCCCATTTAGATGGTAAGAATGTGCCCTGCTGCGATTGGGTACCATTCTTGAGGGCCTGCTCTGGGCTAGGTGTCATATGGAGGGCTTATAGACCAATTTCATTTAGTCCCATGCCTTATGTGGTAGGTGCTGTTATTATCCCCATTTTACAAATGGGGAAACAGAGGCACAGAGGTGTGAAGTGATTTTCCCAAGATTGCATAGCTATTACCTCGGATTTGGTCCTAGGTTTGCTACCTGACATCTGAAGCCAAAACTCTTTCATTAGTTTCATTTATCTTTATTTATTTAATTTATTTTTTTGAGGTGGGGGAGAGGCAGAGGGAGAGAGAGAACCTCAAGCAGGCTCCACACCCTGAGACATGACCTGGACACGGGGCTCCATCCCACAACCCTGAGATCATGACCTGAGCCAAAATCAAGAGTCAGACACTTATCCAACTGAACCACCCAGACATCAGCATATCTTGCCTCAAATACTTCAGTATATATATATCATTAACCAGACTTCAATATTTGTTTACAGTTCTTTTTTCTTTTGAGTGAATATTTCACACAATGAAATGCACAAATCGTATGTGCGCTATTTGATAACTGTTGACAAACGTATACACCTGTCAACCCAAATCCCTATCAAGATAATGTAATATGAACATCACTCCAGAAAGTTCCCTCATGCCCTTTTTCAGGCAATTCCCACCCCTACCCCCATCCTCACCATCCAGAGGTAATCAGTGTTCTGCTTTTTTTCACCATAGCTTAGTTTTATCTGTACACATCTTCCGTGGCTTACAGTGGCTTTGCCTCCTTCCTGCTAAACCCTCTTAACTTGAAAATACCATAAGTCGAAATGCATTTAATACATCTAACTTACCGAACATCATAGATCAGCCTAGCCTACCTTAAATGTGCTCAGAACACTAATATTAGCCTACGGTTGGGCAAAATCATCTAGCACAAAGCCCATTTTAGGATTAAGTATTGAATATCTCATGCAATTGATCGCACACTGTGCGTGCAGAAAGTGAAGACAGAATGGTATAGCATGGGTATAGAATGGCTGTAAGCGTATTGGTTGTTTACCCTTGTGATCGCGTGGCTTGCCGCCACTGCCTGGCTCATGGAGAGCCTCTTACTGCATATTGCTAGGTCAGGAAAAGATCCAAATTCAAAACGTGAAGTATGAGTTCTACTGAATGCAAATTGCTTTCACATATGCATATCATAAAGTCAAAAAAATGGTTAAGTTGAACCATTGTAAGGCAGGGACCGTCTGTACTAGAACTTCATATAAATAGTACCATACCAGTATGTGCTCTGTTGTCAAAGCCTTCTTTTGCTGTCACTTGACATAATGTTTTTGAGATTCATCCCTGTTGTGTGTATCAGTAGTTGCTTCCTTTTTCTTGCCGAGTAGTATTCCATTGTATGAGTATGTAAATTGTTTCTCCTGTTGATGAACTGATAGATGCATATTTGAGTCAAAAGGTCTTTGCCCTCAAGACGCTTTCTGTCTTAAAGTAATAAGGCATCTGAGTTGACCAAGTTGATTATACTTTGCTTTGATTTGGGGAGCAGCAGGGTCAAGATGATGTAGGTACATACCCTAATTTATATACATACCTTTCCTCCACGTACAATTAGGAAAGGCCTCCTGGAGTAGGGTGAGGGGAGAAAGGCAGAGACGGAGGTCAGATATCTGTAAGGTTCCCTTCGCTGGAGAGGGTAAGAGGTGAATGAATGAAGAGCCCAGAATGAAGAGTGGGAAGGTGCTGATGTCATCGCTGCTAGAGTCTTTGGACCTGAGGACAGGAGATGCTGAAAGGTCCAAGGTCTACAGGAAGGTGATGGAGCCCCGTGCCTGGCAGGGTGGGCTCTGAGGAGCAGAGGACAGCAACACCTGCATGGGGGTCTGACCCTGGACAGCGAAGTTGCAGGTGGCTCCAGACAGGTGGCACAGGAGAAAACCCAGGTCACAGCCAGGCAGTTGTAGGGATGACAGTGGGGAAGGGGTACCTTGTGAGCTGTGTGCATGACTTTGGCAGGACAGGGGTGCCAAGGGGAGGGCTGAAATGGACTCAGTCTCCAAAGGCTCCAGGGTTGGGATGAGAGGGGTAACTTTGGCAGAAAGTTAATAAATAACTTGTGTCCACAAGAGACTTAGATATTTGGAATTTTCGAGCTAGAAGAGCCCTAGATCCTCCAGTCCAACCTTGAGCAAAGTGACAGGCTCAAGGTCCCCTAGCGATTTGTTGGCAGATCCGGGCCTAGATGGTGGCCCCACTAACCTTGCCGGCAGTGGCTGCCCTCCTCCCCCATGCTGTTGCTCTAGCAGTAACCACGTGTGGTTCCTGCCCGCCTCAATGGCACTGAGGGGCAAGCCTTGGCCAAGACAGGGATTTCCATGAAATTACTTCTCAGGGACCTTTCCAGCCCAAAGATTCTAGAATTCTGGGGCCTGTTTTCCGTTGATACTGCTCAGATGTCTAGCCCCCGGCAAAGAGCCAGGATTGGGTAAGGATTGCAGAGTAAGAACTGAAGACCAAAAGAGGTGTCTTGGTGGGATAGTGTGGTAGGCAGTTGGATTCTCATGGTTGGGCTGAGGCTGAGGCCAAGAGCCTCAGTTGTCCCCTTCCAGTCGCCAGGGTGGGTTTCTTTCTTCATTTCCCACACAGCTGCCTTTGGAGCCAACTTCTAAATCAGCCCCCTTTTAAATATATATATATAGAGAGAGAGAGAGAGAAAATGCGAGCATGGGGGCAGGGTGGGTAGGGGGAGAGGAAGAGAGAGAATCTTAAGCAGACCCCATGTTGAGTCTGGAGCCAGGACTCCACCCCACAACCCTGAGATCATGACCTGAGCCACAATCAAGAGTCGGATGCTTAACCGACTGAGCCACCCAGGTGCCCCTAAATCAGCCTTTTAAGACAGTGCAGGAAGTGATGGGTGAGGGCAGTGACCACCAGAAGATCCCACGTCCTGGTATATGGTAGGTCTGTGCCACACCCCATCAGTATTCAGGAGGAGAGAGAGAGAGAGACTCCCTAGGTCAAAATAGAGCCCTGAAGAGAGGAGGCCTGCTGTCAGGTTCTCCCCCACCCCAAATCAGTCCAGACTCAGCTGGACAGGGCTGCCCCTGGCTTCGCACTTCTTGGACCCTAGATTTCCTGTCTTCCTACTCCCAGGTACTATGCTTGGAGCATTTTGAACCAAAAAGTTCAGAGGGAACTTTGTTTTACTAGGTAGAAATGGGTCAGAGGGGGCAAGGGGTGCCTGTTAGGTCCACAGGGAGCTAGTAACTGGGCCAGATTCCCCACTTCTTTGGATATGCTCTATAATTAAAGATTTCTCTAGAATTGCACTGCCCAGTTCAATAGCCAGTAGCTGTTGAATACTTGAAATGTAGTTAGTCTGAATTAAGATGTGCTCTGAGTATAAAAATCACACCGGATTTTGCAGACTTAATATGGAAAAGAGAATGTAAAATATGTCAATATTTTTCATGTAGATTACATGATAATATCTTGGATCTATTTATATGAAAGTATATCATTAAAGCTAATCTCACCTGTTTCTTTTTACCTTTTTTAGTGTGGCTGCTAGAAAATTTTAAATCACACCTATGACTTGAATTGTATTTCTGTGAAGAGCGCTACTCTAGGAAGGATACACTGATCTCTCAGGAGCCACGTGGGTCAGGGTGCTGGGCGAGGAGGAGGCAATTAGTCAGGGCCACCAGGACCCTTGGGAGTTCCTGGCCTTGATGTCTTCCTAGGCATTGTATCAGGGCCAGGGGTCCCTCTCAGTAGGTTGGGGAGCCTGGAGGGCCTTGTTTGGTCGTGGCGGTGGGGTACACAGACAGGAAAGTCCTCTCCAGGGCCTTGCAAAAGGTCATTGCTGGAAGGAGTGAGCTTGTTGGTCCTGTATCTCGAACTCAGAGGGGGAGGCCTTCTTAGAGAAAGAAGAAATTGCACTTAATTTCTAATTAGGTGGTATGGCCTACTTCTACTCCTTGTTCCCTGCTGGTTAGAACTTGTTCCCTGGCTTGAACTGCACCCCCACCGGGTCTTTCTCAGTCCTGTCCCGAAGCGGGTGCGCGCTGGGGTAGGAGTAGGCTGGCACCGTGGGTGCAGGTGCCCCGGACCTCCCTTGTCCCTCGGGCTGCCACAACTTTCTTCCCGAGGCTATATTTAGTTGTTGGTCTGGGGAAAAGGATATGAGTTTAGGATCCTGTTTATCCAGCAGACCCCACCCCCACCTCTCAGCTGTCTGTCCTCTGTTCAGTCTGGAACTTTCCCTTCCCTCCCTGCTTCACTTGGGGCGCCGAGGCCCCAGAGAGGAAACAGTATTTGCCGGCGCTGAGCCGTGGGACAACTAACATATACTTAATTTTCTGCGCCTTGTTTTCTCATTTGTAGAGATAATGACACTTGCCTTGCAGGGACGCTGTGGGGCGCAAACAAGAGTGTGGGTAACGCGCCTGGCAAGTGGAAATCACGAAAATGAGGGTTGGTGCCTTGAGGTCTTCTGTCAGGCAGTGGCTAAGGCTGCTTCTGTGTCCCTTTCCTTCTTCCTGTGTGTTGAATCTTTTTTTTTTTTTTATTTGACAGAGAGAGAGACAGCGAGAGAGGGAACACAAGCAGGGGGAGTGGGAGAGGGAGAAGCAGGCTTCCCGCCGAGCAGGGAGCCCGATGCGGGGCTCGATCCCAGGACCCTGGGACCATGACCTGAGCCGAAGGCAGAAGCTTACCGACTGAGCCACCCAGGCGCCCCCTCTGTGTTGAATCTAAGTCAGGCCCCAGGTCGGCTTGATGGCCCCCTCCTGCCAGGAGGTCAGAGCTCCTGGGAGCCACCGCGGTGGCCGCGTGGCCTGATAGCCACCTATCAGGGATGAAAGGCAATGACAGACTTTGGAGTCTGCGCTTTTACAACCTTATCGAAACCTCAAGTTTCCTTATTTGTAAAATGGGGGTAATCACAGACCTTCCCATTGCAGTGTTATGAGGATTAACTTAACAGAGACGGTGTTGTATCAAGCCGAGCACCGGGCACAGAGTAAGCCCCCTCTCAGTGAAGGGGAGCTGTGCTCATTAGTTAGCCTTGTCTGGACTGGAGACCCAGGAAGAGGCTCTGCTCGAATCATCTTTCTCTCTCTCTCTGCTTCTGTTTGCAGCAGCAAGGTGGGGTACGAGGGCCCTGTGCTAAGCACCCGTGATCCTCCGGGGGTGCCCCCCCCAAAAGCAGTACCCCACCATGTTTAACCTAATGAAGAAAGATAAGGACAAAGACGGTGGGCGGAAGGAGAAGAAGGAGAAGAAGGAGAAGAAGGAGCGGATGTCAGCAGCGGAGCTGCGGAGCCTGGAGGAGATGAGCCTGCGTCGCGGATTCTTCAATCTGAACCGCGCCTCCAAGCGTGAGTCCAAGACACGCCTGGAAATCTCCAACCCCATCCCCATCAAGGTGGCCAGTGGCTCCGACCTGCACCTGACCGACATCGACTCCGACAGCAACAGGGGCAGTGTCATCCTGGACTCGGGCCACCTGAGCACCGCCAGCTCCAGCGATGACCTCAAGGGCGAGGAAGGCAGCTTCCGCGGCTCCGTGCTGCAGCGGGCAGCCAAGTTCGGCTCCCTGGCCAAGCAGAACTCACAGATGATTGTCAAACGCTTCTCCTTCTCCCAGCGGAGCCGGGATGAGAGCGCCTCAGAAACCTCCACCCCCTCCGAGCACTCTGCGGCCCCATCCCCGCAGGTGGAGGTGAGGACTCTCGAGGGACAGCTGGTGCAGCATCCTGGCTCAGGCCTCCCTCGGCCAGGGCCCCGCTCCCGAGTCCCTGAGCTGGTGACTAAAAGGTTCCCGGCTGACCTGCGCTTGCCCCCCGTGGTGCCCTTGCCGCCGCCCGCCCTCCGGGAGCTGGAGCTGCAGCGGAGGCCCACTGGAGACTTCGGCTTCTCCCTGCGCCGCACGACCATGCTGGATCGGGGCCCCGAGGGCCAGGTCTACCGGAGGGTGGTTCACTTCGCTGAGCCCGGCGCAGGCACCAAGGACCTGGCCCTGGGGCTGGTGCCGGGTGACCGTCTGGTGGAGATTAACGGGCACAACGTGGAGAGCAAGTCCAGGGATGAGATCGTGGAGATGATCCGGCAGTCTGGGGACAGCGTGCGGCTCAAGGTGCAACCCATTCCAGAGCTCAGCGAGCTGAGCCGGAGCTGGTTGCGGAGTGGCGACGGACCCCGCAGGGAACCAGCTGATGTGAGTGTCCCCCTGGGCAGCTGGGCGGGAGCAGTGATTGGGAATTGTGCTTGGGTAGATGAAAGCAGTACCCGGGAGCAGTGAAGTCACGCCACTCCTTGGCCCCAGGGACAACTGGCCTGGCCTGCTGGGAGGAGCGACCTTAGCATGGGGTGGTCCATGGTGAAACAGGCTTCAGGATACAAGGGTGAAGGGTTTGGGCACCATGTTTCCCGAGCCCTAAATCAGGGCACGGAGGCTCACGCTTGCCACTTCAGATGAGAGACAGTCTGGACTACTAGTCTAGCCCGGCATCTGGACTAAACTAGAGAATCGCCATGTTATTTAGGCATTAGGCTTGAAAGAAAAAGATAAATTATTTCAAATCAGGGCTGTCATGGAACATCTGGGCTGTGCAGCTGTTTTGCTAGCTCTTGGGTAAGATGACTTCAGACCTCCTCTTGTCCTTGAATGAGGAGTTGAATAGGAGGTAAGGTTGCAGAGATAAGCAGAGGCCGGATCATGGAGGACCTTGTAAGTCACGATAGGGGTTTAGATTTTTGTCCCAGTGAAACGGGACCATTGTAGGGTTTGAAGCGGGGGAATGACTGGACCTGATTTATACAGATCACCTGGGCTCTAAGAGTCTTTATTACCTCTCCTGGGGGAAGAAAACACCTGGAAACGTAACATATCTAGCCTACAGAAATAGTAAGAACTGACTGTCCCTGAGACCCCAGCTGTTATCCTGCCCACACAAAACGGCAGTGGAAGGGGTGACATAGGGGCAGAAAAGGTTTAGATTCTATGTATGAGAGGGTCTCCAGGGGATCAGTGATCTCTAACCCCAGGGGTCTTTTGATAGGGTGGCACCGTATCAGTTTGGAATGTTCCACCTGGAGACAGAACATGAAGGACAGGCTGGCCTCTGGCCATCCCTATCTCCTAGCTGCGGGTTTTAGGATTGTGGCGATCTGACCCAGTGCACAGCCTGGCCAGCACCTTTCAGCGCTAAGTGGCTGGCCAGATGTGTCAAAGTCAGAAGTGGGAGGAAATGCTAAGGAAGCAGGCAGAGTCCTGGTGCTAGCTTTCTCCCCGGGAGGGGAAGTGGATGCTCAGATGGTGGCTCAGCCTAGCGGCATGGAGGGCCCGGAGGGCCTGGGAGCGTCAGGGTCAGAGTCTGGCAGGAAGCACTGGCGGTGGGTTCCAGACCTTCCTTTACCCTGAGCCCGGTGGAGGTCAGGCAGTTTTGCTAGTCAGGAAGGGGTAGTGAGTGGGAGGGAGCCTGGTGTGGAATCCAGGGCAGGACCTGGACTCATTTATTCCAGAAACTCACATAGAGCACCTACTGCGTGTCAGTCACTGGAGTAGACTGAGCTCAGGGAACCACGGTGTGGAGGGAGTGGTCTTTATCTCAGAGCCAAAGCCCCATACGATGTTGCCATGTCTGTCTACTTCTCCCAAGCTAATGTTATTTTTAACAGATGGAATTTTCTTCTTCAAGAATGAATCCCCTGGGGGGGTTGTTGCCAGCTCCCTGCTGAACCACAGCACAGGCCTCTGGGGGACCCTGGGCCTGGCATCCCAGATGCTATTTCGTTTTCTCTTTATAGCCTAGGGATCATCCTGGCATCTCATATTTCTCAGCCACTCTCCCTTGCCCACGGGCTGCTGCCCCTCCCTCCCTGGGGAAGGGGATGGTTCAGCTTTGGAGGCGCTGGTAGAGTCCACGTTCCAGCTAGAGCTGGTATCCCTGAGATGCTGGCTTGTTTTAGCCCCCGTGGGGCAAGCCCAGCGGTGCCCAGAGGACTTCTTCCCCAGGCTGATGCCTAGGGGATCTGGCAGGGGACACACAGCAAGCTCCATCCTCATGAGTCTCCAAGAGCCATCTGAGAGAACAGTGAGAAGCATAGGGCTGCGGAAGCCCCGCATCTTTTCCTCCCTGGCAGGTGGCAGGGACTCAGGCCACAGCAGAGAGGAGCAAAGTGGGCCCCGCATCCTGGCCTCCTGGGACAGACCCGAGGCTGGTGTGGGAGCGCTGCGGCCTCTACCACAGCTCTCTTCCTCCATCTCCTCCTCTTCCTCCCACTCCCACTCCGGCTTCTTTTCTTGGCAGCAGTTCTCAGCTCAGTTCCATGCCAAGAAGAGTCTTTCCACTTCCTCGAGGCTCCTGGGCGGGGTACCCTGACAACTCTGGCCCCACAAGGACGGCTCCTGGCGGCCACCCTGCCCATCAGGTCATCCATCAACTGTGTCCACACATTGTCTGTCCCCAGGGAGCTCTGAGGGAACCGGCTGGCCATCTCTTCTCTCGGCACACGGATGGAGACCAGGCCTCATGGCTCCTTTCCATGGCCTGTTCAGAAGGCCCCAGGGAGAGACAGCCCCTCGCGTTTCCTTCTTACATGATGCACGTCCAGAATGCGTGGCTCACACCTTCATGTGTCCCTGTAGCTGCTGGCAAGATTCCGCTGGGAGTAGGGGTGAGCCACAGTAGGAGGATAGACATGGAGCCCCAATAGAAATTGGGAGAAGCAGCTCTTCTTCCGCTATCTTCTATTCCACTCCACTCATTAAACAGACATTTGTTGAGCACCAACTGTGTGCTAGATCCTGGGAGCCAGCAGTGAGCAGGACATAGCCCCGGCCCCTGGGAACTCATAGTCTAGCGGAAGAGATAGTCAAGTAGCAGATGACAGTGCCGTTTGAGGAGCTCCCCCACAGGGGCCAGTATGGGGTCCCAGGGAACACAGAGGAGGGACTGGAAGTCCAGCCTTGGGAGTGATCACAGGGAGAGCTGCTGTCCGGGTGGGAGATGAATGCAGGGGAGGCAGGAGGAAGGGGAAGGCTGTGAGAGACACAGACCAAGACCGGGAGGTTGGAGAGAGAATGACACATTGTGGGGGTGGGGGCGGGTAAGGCTGGGGGGACAGTGCGTGGGGAATGAGGATTGAGAGAAGCAGCAGAAGAGGCCAGCAGGGGACAGGTCACGAAGGCCCTTGTGAGCCAGCCTAAGGAATGTGAACTTCAACCAAAGGGCAAGAAGCTGTTTAATCAGGGAGTGATAGGAACAGATTTTAGAAAATCTCTCTGGCTGCTCGTGGGGAATGCTTCTGGGTGTAGCAAGGGCGGCCGTGGGGAAAATAGTGAGGGCCCTGTCATTGTCATCCTAGTGGAATGGAGGCCCGCACTTGAGTACAGCAGTGGAGATGGAGAGAGATTTCAGACGTGACTGACTGGTGTGGGGGATGGAGGAGAGGAGAGCCAAGTGGGATGTCAGCTTTGGAGGAAGATGCTAAGTTCCTTCCTTGGCTCCTCAGGGAAAGTGTTTTAGGGTATTTGGTTTTGGATCAGTTACTCTTAAATTGTCTAAAGGCAAAGCGTTCCCTGAGTCTGATGAGATGAAAGGGGGTGTTGGTACAGACGAGGATCTTAAAACCCCAGTTGGATCAAAATTCCTTTCTCCTGCGCCATGAATCTGAGTGGGAAAGTCAAGGGCCCACTGAGAAGGACAAGGGCCTGGGAGAGAAGAGAGCCAGTCCCTTCCATTTGTATCCTCAGCGGGCCCATCACAGGGAGTAAGGGTGTAGGATGTTTCTGCTAAGCTCAGAAAAGCCCACCTGCTAACCCCCGGCTGATGTGGTTGTCCCCCTGCCACCAAGAGCTAGCCTGCAGGGGAGCTCTGCCCAGAAAGCTCTGTTTCCCTGAGTTTCCGAAGTTATTGTGGGAGGGGTGAGGTGGGGGTTTCCAGGAAGGCACCCACCCCCTGCCAGTCAGGCCTGCTTCCTCGGGCTCTATGTGGAGCTGTCAGGCCTTTCCCGGAGATCTGTGATACAGTTTCTTCTCCCTTTGGCCGTGGGGTTTGTACTCAAAGGCTCTAGGGCTATGAGGTTCCTTAAGAGGTTGTCATCTCTGTGTAAACCACCTTTCGTAGATTTCGGTAGGTAGTCAATGCCTAGGATGATGATTAGTACATTTCCCTCTGCCCCGTCTCTAAAGGCATCCAGGGAAGGTAATTTTGCTGCTTCCTTAATTAACCCACCCCGATGTGCTTTCCCATCGTTGCTCCTGGTAAGGTTTTCTTTCCAAGGAGAACTCGCGATGCTTTTTTTCCGACCCTTTCCCTGTAGCCCTGTCCTCAGAGACAGCCAGGAAGACCTGGCATGCTGGGCGCTCCCTAGCTTTTCCCAGCATCTCAGGCCCGCAGATGGGACACCAGTGGCCTGAAAGGAGACCGGCGGGTTGGGGTTGCCTGCATCTGGGAGAAGAGCGGGGGCCCCTATGCCAGGAAGCCCTAGACCCCTGGACAGAAGCTGTATGAGCCTCACCAACCTCGTTCCCGGGCCCCTGGGGACTTTCAGGAGTAGGATCTGCGGGATACCAAGGAGAGACAGAAAATTGGCCTGTTCCAGGTCTGCCAGGCCAGCTTCTGAGCAATGGGCTTCCCCTGGGGCTTCTGGTGATGGTGGAGCTGCTGGGTGCTGCCTGGGTTCAGTGTTCTAGAACACCTCTGTTCCTAATGGTACTTCCAATAATCCTCGGAGGGGGTTTTTGGGTTTTGTTTGTTTGAAACAGAAAATTCTTACTTCATGTTTTCCAAAGCTTTAGGCACTTCTGACATCAGTCTCACCGTGTGAGATCTTTGACCTGGGGGCTCAGGGTAGAACCCAAACTCAGTTCTTTTGGTGATGAGGTGGCCAGTGGGGAGGTGTTGGGGGTGTGAGAGCTGGTGGGTGAAAGGTCTTTGGGAGCATTTTGGGGGTTATCTATCCTGGATTAGTGGGGTGCATGGGACCAGCAGGATAGCATGGTGGACAGAGTCATTTCTATTCCGCTAGGTCTCCCTTCTCTGTCCTCAGTGGCACATTCTGCCTTCTTCCCGATGAGCTGCTAGACGGACGGCAGCCCCAGAGTGCCCTGGCCGCCCAGTCTGTGGGTGGTGGGCACGGTGCCCAGGCCACATTGAGCTGGGTGTGGGTACATGTCATGGTCATTGGTTGTTTTCGCAGGCATTGCTTGGAGCCCTGGTGTGGGGGCAGGGCCTTGGTTTGAGGTGGCCTGCACTGGCCCCTTCCTGCTCCGGAGAGGCCCCCCCGGGGCCCACCCTGCTACCCCTGGCCACCCCCTCCTCTGCTCCCTTCTAATCTCTTATTTACGTTGCAATGGTTCTGGAAAATACCAGATATGCAAACACCCAGACTGGGGGTGGGTGAGGAGTGGGGTGAAGGGGGGTGTGTGGCGGGTGGGAGCACAAGTATTTTAAAAATGCTGCAGATCTCTACAGTGTTTCCCAGAAACCACAAGCACGCGGTCCGCCTGCCAGCAGCGCTCCCCGCCACCCCAACACCGCGGAGCTGCTGGGGCTGGAGGTGGAGAGCTGCATCGGTGGGGGTGGGCGCTGGCGACCCGGCTGGGGAGCCCCCTCCCCGGCCCCCGGGGCTGCCTGGCGCCTCCATTGTCAGTCCTGGGCAGCGGGTATGGATGTGCCCCAGGCTTCCAGCAGCACTGGGGGCGCCCACCGTGCCAGACAGCCGCTGGGAAGGAGTGGGGTCTTCATGGCTCCCCACCTCCTGCCGTGCAGTTTGCTGGTGGTGGGGGGTGGGGGAGACCAGCTCAGAGTCCAGCGTGCTGTTTGGCAGCCGCTTCTGTTCTGTTAAATACAGGGGACAGTGTCAGCAAAGCTTATTTTTTCAGTTGTTGGCTCCAGTTTGGTTGGGAAGCTATTTCCTCTGACCTGGGTCCCCACTCTGGCTGCCTTAGTCTCCCGCCATAGGTTTCTCAGAATCAGGGCATGACAGTCTCCCCTGGCAAGGCTCAGCCCGGCCGCTTCGCAGGACTCTGGGGTGGGGAAGCAGGTAGGGTGTTTGTCCCAGGGCGGCGCATAGCACATGCATGGCTCCCTAGGTGGTGGTTAATTGATCCGGTAAAGATTCAGCTGAATGGGGGCGCCTGGGTGGCTCAGTCGTTAAGCGTCTGCCTTCGGCTCAGGTCATGATCCCAGGGTCCTGGGATCCAGCCCCGCATCGGGCTCCCTGCTCCACGGGAAGCCTGCTTCTCCCTCTCCCACTCCCCCTGCTGTGTTCCCTCTCTCACTGTCTCTCTCTCTGTCAAATAAATTAATTAAAAAAAAAAAAAGATTCAGCTCAACAGAAATGCCTTGGGGGCAGGGCATGGGAGCTGACAGCCAGGGTGAGGATCATGACTAGCGTTCACTCTACGGTAGGCACTGCTCTAGCTGTTTGACACATACTAACTCATTTAATGTGCCCAACAACCCTTTGAAATAGGTAGTGCAATAGTCTACCGGATCACGGAGAGGTTAAGGGTAAGTCTCTGGCCGAAGGTTTCAAGGTTATTTAAAGTTACTTGTCAGGAGTTGAATTTGGGGCATCAGCTCCTTGCCCTCCAGGAGTGCGCTGTATAAGGTAGGGGAACGCAGTATCTGGGTACCCTTGTAAACCCACTGGCCGGCCCATGGCCTATGTCCTATCAGCCTCTCCTCCAGAAGGGGAAGGGAAGCGAAGAGTGACTCTTGTTCTGTGGATGGTGAGCAACAGAAGGGTGTGTCGGCTGCTCTTTCTGTCCACAAGATTAACCAGAGGAAGCGAGCCCACGTGGCAGCAGGTGGGATTTAATCGGATGGGAGCCGGGAGAGGGACTGGGAAGCATGGCTGAGGAAAGCCTTAGGAAAAGAAGCAGCATCTGTCTTGGCAGTGTTTGGGGGTGGTCCCTTGGGGGTGGTGCAGGGGCACACACTTTGCCCCTTACTCATCTCTCCTACTAGACCCTGGGGGGCGAGGATGGTGCCCCTGGCCTGTTTGGCCCTTACCGACACGCTCGTACGGACCTCTGCAGTACTTGGGGTGGCAGGATCCCCAGAGAGTCACCTCTGACTGAGAATATGTCCTCTTCTGTCGCATGGGGGCTGCACATTCTTTTTTTTTTTTTTTTTAAGATTTTATTTATTTATTTATGTGACAGCAAGAGAGGGAACACAAGCAGGGGGAGTGGGAGAGGGAGAAGCAGGCTTCCTGCTGAGCAGGGAGCCCAACGCGGGGCTCGATCCCAGGACCCCGGGATCATGACCCGAGTCGCAAGCAGACACTTAACGACTGAGGCACCCAGGCGCCCCGGGGCTGCACGTTCTTGCTTCCTAGTGCACACTGTGGGGAGAAGGTGAGGAGCACTGGCCTGGCGGAGGGCCTCGCAGGTAGTGGGTGTGCAACGAAGAGTTCTCATTGGCTTCTACCATTGAGTCCCTGCTGTTCCTTATGTCTGTCATGCTTTTCCTTGCGTATCCTCATGCCCTCATACACATTGGCCCAGTTTGAATGTGCTTCCTCAGGGAAGCCTTCCCTGACCCTCTGAGTTGTCACCTCCTTGTCTTTCATAACAGTCATTAAGGCTGTCGTTAATTAGTTATCTTATTTCTCCAGCGCTGAAGGGCTTCGTGATAGTTGTTGGATGTTTGTTGAAGGAAAGAAGATGGTTTTCTGCTCAGGAACTGGTTTCCCATTCTCTCTGCATGGTTTTCCTCATTTACCTCAGTTTTGGTTCCTAGAACCCTCCCCCTCCCCGACTCAACTAGGTGACTTGTCTGCAGTACCTATCCCACCTTCATCCCTGGACCCTGCTTCATCTGTCCTTGGGCACTCAGCATCCCCCACAGGAATGGAGGAGACATGGGCTCTAGGCATCCAGGAGCAGGTCGTGGGATGGCCTGCCTCCTGGCCCCGCACTGGCGTCTTTGGGAAGGCCCCGGGCTTGGGTGAGAAGCAGATTTGGGGTTATACGGGGGTCACACAGTGTGTAGCCCAGGGGACCTGGGAGCAATGTGCTTGTTGTCCTGGCCGCAGGTCTCTGAGGGAGGAGGATGTGGCCCAGCAGGGCTCACGGCTCCCTCTTTCCTTCGGTTGCTTTCCTGCTCTGCCTGCGTGCTGGAATGTCAGCAGGCTGGGAATTTTCACAGCAAAGATTTTTCCCAGTCAGAGCAATGGATTCCAGCTGGAGCCCGGGGACAGCTCCCACATGGGCAGCGGCTGCCAGAGAGGGCCAGGGTACTTGCTAGGGCACCCCAACTGCTCTGCTGTTGGGGCCGAGGCCCCACTCCCATCCTCCATGGGAAATGCAAATATCTGTCTCTCCACTGGGTCAGGCAGAACCTGGGCTTCAGGAGCTGTGGAGCTCAGGAGAGGCAGTGGGAGGCCTTGGGCACCAGAAACTCCCCCTCAGTGAGGAAAGAACATGGCTGGCCATATCCCACAAGCTTCCCTTCCTCCCCCGGTGAGTGAGTCAGGAAGGAGAGCTGCCTTGGATTCCATCTTCAGGTGGGGCTGTGGCTGCCAGACCCAGGTTCTCTGGCCTGTGGGGGCCACCCAGCCTTGGCAGGAGGTGGCCCTGCTGACTGTGTCACCCTTATCTGTCCCCTTTCAGTGGGCCCCATAATGCCTCCAGGGCCTGGTTCCCTCTCTTAGTGACCCTTCCGGCCTCTGTGCCCTTTGCCCCTTGATCTCAGTTCTGCTGGCCCCTCCCTTCCACTCCCATTTCTGCAAGGAGCTGACTCACTTCCTCTCTCCCTCCCCAGCTTCTCTCACTGTCAGGCCCTATGGCGTACAGGGTACCCACAGGGAGGGGAGATTTCTCATAGGGTGCTTCCTAGGCTCTTTTTCCTGGCAGTAAGACTGAGGCTGCCCCTGGCTCTGGGCAGAAGAAGGCTGGGAGATGGGGGTGGGGGGAGGGGGGCATGACTCTGGGCTGTAGGAAGGCCGGATGTGAATGGCCCTGGAGCCTTGGCACAATCGAGGTGGGATGTCAGGAAGCCTTGAAGAGCACCTGCCCCATGTCACCCTGTGGGCTCGGTTCTGTGGAGGAGAAAGGCTGAAGATGCCATCCCTGTGACCAGGAGGCCTGTGCTTTCTCTAGAACAGAAGACATCTGCAAAGAGATAGGTCTCAGCCCAGGATGGCATGGGCTAGAGGCCAAGCAGTGACGGCGCTGTCAGGCAGCATGAGACAGTCATGACTCTCTGTGACACCCAGTTTCATGCCCAGCCCCATCTCACCATGGAGAAAGTGTCTGCAGATTCCGGTGGCGCCTTCCAGGGAGAGGGTGAGGAGCAGGGTCTGACACTGTCTCCCAGCTGGTTTTTCCTGCTGGGAGCCCTCGTCCTGCCTCTCCCGGCCTGCGCCTCTCTCATCCATGGACTGGTCTGGTTGTGGAGCCCATTGCAGAAGCTGGCTTAGAACAGTGGAAGGTTTCCTCCTGGCATTGTCTAGCTTGCCATCCTTGGAGCCTTCTAGACTGGGGACGCCTGAGGGCCTGGCACTTTAGGCACTGGGGACCTAGCTTGTGCTGGGCCTGGCACAGCCTGGGATCCTCCCCTGCAGGGGGCCTCGGTCGCCTAAAGGGCACAGACACCGGGTAAGGTCGAGTCCCCAACTCACTTGGCCATGCATCAAGTTCAATAGACACTGAAAGGAAACTGGGCCTGCCTGAGGAGCCCGGGGGACTGTTGTGGGCTGTCTTCCTAGAATCAAGCGACCAGCAAACATTCCTGTTTCCCTTAGCATGGGCGGCCTGCCGTGATCCTGCTTCTGGCCTCAGGATTTCTGGACCATGACGGGTGTTTCTTGTTTAAATGAGGTTGGGGGTGGCAGGCTGGAATAAGGCCTAGGCGTGGCGACGTTGAGGGGTACCCACCCGCCTGACCACCCCACCCAGAATACTCTCACCCTCTCTGGCAGGAGGTGCACCACCCCCTACAGGCACGCAGGTGCCTGTCTGCGTTCCTCTTCTAGAGCTTCTTTATTGCTCCCTGCCACCACCCCCGTCACTACCTGGCCTTGCCCTATGGCGCAGAACCAGGCTCTGTGACAGGACACGCAATTTGGAAATGGCTTGGGACACACACACACACACACCCTGCAAAATTTAGCCTGGGTGTCTTTTTCTCCCAGACGCTTCCAAAGCATTTCTGCCACCAGCTTCGAATCCTTCTAACTGGCCTTCCCCTTCTCTGTGCAGACCAGAGGACTTGGTGTCCGGGGCAGGGCATGGCAGAATTTTCTGGCTCCCATCAAGGCCTCAACACACCGGTTTTCAGGTCTCTCTGAAAGAGGGACCCATGCTATAAAGGGTCCCCTCTCTCCCTCCCTACTCATTCTCTTCAAAAATCCGAAAACTGCAGATCTTATTGTTGCTATAGGAACAGATGCTTGGCAAATATGAAGTTGGATGGAAGGGCTGGTTTTGGCTGTAGGAACTGCTTTCAGCTCATTCGGGGAGGAGAAGGAGGCAGGCAGCACAGGCAGAAGGGCCCACAGATGGGAAGATGCAGATGATGATGTATATGTTGGTAGTACACTGGGGTATATTGGGTACAACATGGACATTGGAGCTGGACCCCTGGGTTCAAATCCTGACTCTGCTACTTACTATCTGTGTGACCTTGGGCAAATGATTTAATTTCTCTGTGCCTCACTTTCCTCCTCTGTAAAATAATAATAATACTTTATTATAAGGTTGTTTTAAGGATTAAATGAATCAATACCCATAAATCACTTAGAATAGCGTTATCCTCATCATTAATCTGTCTGTAAGGTGCTGGGAGGTACTTGGTGCCCGGGAGCTTGATGGGCCATCTGCCCAGGAATGCCACAGGCCTGTTACTGACTCAGCTCTGCTGCTGGGGGCGGGGGGGCGGGGGGGCGGGAGGGGGGCGGTGCAGGGCACTTTACTCTTGTCCCCAGAATGGTGCTTTTACCCAAAGGGCCCTCCAGGTGAAGACAGGGAAATAAGACCCAGATTGGTCCCCACGTTTACTCAGGGCCACATGACAGGCTCAGAGTTTGTCCAAACTAGTTTGTAGTTCGATGCATCTTTAAAATTGTGCTCCTTTTCCCATGACTGCCTCCAGTCAGATTCTTGGCCGATGCCAACAACCTTGGAATACCAGGCTTCTTTCTACCCATTTGTTTTCCAGTGGAACAGACTTCTGCACTTTTTGGTGGTCTCTCTAAAACAGCATTTTGTTTCTTCATGCCTGTCTTGCTTCTGGATTAGGGTGAAGCAGGAACTGAGGCCAGAATGCGAGGCACAGAACAGAGAGGCAGCCCCGACCGTGCCCGTTCCTGGGTCTGTTCTCTGCTCCTTCATCACACATATGAGCTCACCCAAACACTCCCACTTGGATTTTCTAAGTACTGTGGCAAAACCTTTCATATGAAGCACCCTGTGGGAGACTGGTAGCTGTCAGATCCATGTCCTTCCTGTTCCCTTGTTCCTCCATGGATCCAGGGCTGGGGGAGCTTGTTTGGGCCTCTCTAGCATGGCGAGCACACCCGGAAGTCCTTTCTCCACCATGTCCTCCTCCCCCTCTTCCTCATTTGGTTCCTCCAGAGAGTGACGCAGGGAGGTGGCCAGTTACGGTCCCCATTGCCCCATGGGCAGAACTCCTGGCATGCTGCTCAGAACGAGGCTTTGTTGGCCTTATTTGCCCTTGACAGTTCAGGGTTCTGCTGGGACGTCTTTCTCTGAGAGCCCTAACATCAGATGAGTCCGGCATCGAGTGGTGTGGGGAAGCCCTCAGGCCACTACATTCCAGATGTCTTACCCATGCATGGTCCAGAGACGCTGCAGAAACAAGGAACGATTGTGTGGCACTAAGGGGCTTTCTCCCAGGCCTGGGATGCCTTGGAGTGAGGGCTGGCTTCCATTCAGCTTTGCCTTTTAAGCCCCTCTGCATCTGGCTTCTGCTCCCTGGCTAGTTGTTAAATTGTGGCTTAGTGGTGGCCCCCTTCCCCACTTCTTTCTGAGGCCTAGGGTTCAAGGCAAGGCACAGGGGGACAGGAGCCTCGACAGACTCTGGGGCAGGGGGTGGGAGAGAACAGCAGGGGGTCAGGGGCAACACCTGAGGGAGTCTTCGGCAAGGATGACCAGGACAAGCTGAAAAGGGGACTCTCTAGATCAGACCTGTCCGATAGGACACTCGGCCAAGACGGAAATGTTCCAGTCTGTGCTTTCCAACTTGGTAGCCATTTAGCCATATGTGGCTACTGAGCACCTAACATGTGGCTGGCATGACTGAGGACCTGAACCTTTAAAAAAAAAATTTCTTTTGTTTGAATTTAATCAGAAGTATTCCCATTGTTTCGATTTAACTTAAATTTAAGTAGCCACACATGGCTAGTGCTTACCGCATTGAACAGTGCAGCGCCAGATGGCTCTCGGAAAAAAAATGGTGGGGTGCTCTTGAAGGCTTCTCTCCTCTTGCAGTCCCCCTGGTGAGGCTGGGGATGGTGGCATTTTCCCTTCCTCTCAAGAAGGAAGGCTTGTCCTCTCTGGCAATTTCTACGCTTCACCAACTCTGGAATCCTGATGCCCCAGGGCCGACAGGTCCCTGGCTATGTGCCTCCACAACTGGGGCAGCGCTTCCCCACCTTGCCAAGCATGTTTTCTGCCCAGCCTTGTAACACAGGTGCTCACACGCCCCAGTGGATTTGGCCAAGGCTGTTAATGTGGAGGTGGTAGGTTGGTAGGAAAAGGAGAAGCTTTTGCTTCACCCTTCCTACTGCTATGGAGATTGAGTTTGAGCTTTATTTTTAAAGGGTTCTAGAAACAGGCCCAGTCAGGGCCTCCAGAGGTGAACACACAGATCCTCAAATGTGTATTGAGTGTCCAGTGTTTGGAGGAACCCGAGGCTTGTCTAAAGCAGCCTCCCTGACTCTGAAAATAAGCACCACAGGTTTCCAGTTCTCACACCCGGGAACACCTTACTGTTGTTTTATTTAAATTCGTGTGGCTGACCCTTAAACTAGCTGTCCTTTTTTTTTTCTTCTCTGGAAATAGAAGAGTTGTCGTTTATGTGAAAAAGAGAACAATAGTTCATTATGCTTATTCTCTCATGTCTGCCAGAGGGGGTTGGGGATGGGAATATTGTGTATGTGGTACATTTGGTAGACTCAGAAGTGAACCAAGTCGGGGTGGGATTTGGGCAGGGGTCTGGAGGATTTTGCCAAGGCCGGCCCTTGGCTCTGGGCCTTGTGGGAGCTTGGCGAAGCAGAGGCAGTTTGGAAATCCCCAGGGGCCACGAGGAAATCCCCCGCAGCTGAGAGTCCTCGGGGAGCAGCAGACCTACTGGAGTGGTCTCTGCAGGCAGCCAGGATCTGACTCTGAGGGGACAGACTCCTAGTCTTAGCAGAGAGGACGAGCCCAGATGTCACCACTTGGCTCTGTGCCCCTGAGATGTTGTGGTGTCACCAGGCTCTGAGCAAACCCTTGAGTGCGCTAAGGCGGGGGCTGGGGGGAGTGCCGAGCCCTAAGCCTCAGTGATAGTGGGGGCAGTGATCTGGGGCGCCCCCCTTCCCCCGACTTTCCTAGACTGCTAGTCCCAGACCTCCTCCCAGCACACAGGTTCCAAGCGTCCCCGAGTCTTCTGTTTATTCAGTTATTCATTCACTCATCCCTTTTATTCCATCAATAAGCATTTATTGAGTGCCCACTATATGCAGGGGCTGTCTGGGGTTGGGGGGAAGGAGCGGTGATTAAAACAAAGGCGGCGCCGAGCTCAGCGCTGCCCCTTCTCGCCGTACCCTTCCAGGATAAAGCGAGAGGCCATCTTGCCGCGGCAGCCCCCTTGGTCTCGAGCTCCCGGGGGACGCCTCTTGGGGGCGTGGCCTGGACGCCAGCCCTCGGAGGTGAAATCCCGCGGCTTCGGCGGCCGGGGCGGGCGAGAAGGGGGCGGCCGCCCTCTGCCGGGCTCCGGAGGCGCTGCAGGGCGGGTGCGTCCTGTCCTCCGGGCGCACTGCGCCTGTGCGGGAGCTGGCCCCTCCCCGGCTCCGCCCCTGCGTCAGCCGGTGGTGGGCCGGGCCCGGAAGCGCGGCCGGGGCTCCGGCCTGGGGCTGACCCGGCTCCCACCCGCCGAGACCGCCGGCTCCCACGGGCCACGGCCGTCGATCGCTTCGGGGACAGGAATGTCTGGGCCCAGCCCTGGGCTTGCACTTTTCATCACCCCCCTGAAACGACGCATGCCCCCTAACTTCCCTAAATAAGGACTTCTATTAATGACATTTTATACATTGCAAATTAGTAATTATAGAAACACTATATGATAAGTATCCATCCACGGCTTTTTTTTTTTTTTTAAGATTTTATTTATTTATTTGACAGAGAGAGACACAGCGAGAGAGGGAACGCAAGCAGGGGGAGTGGGAGAGGGAGAAGCAGGCTTCCCGATGAGCAGGGAGCCCGACGTGGGACTCGATCCCGGGACTCCGGGATCATGACCTGAGCCGAAGGCAGACGCTTAACCAACTGAGCCACCCAGGTGCCCTTATTTATTTATTTGACAGAGAGAGACACAGCCAGAGAGGGAACGCAAGCAGGGGGAGTGGAAGAGGGAGAAGCAGGCTTCCCGATGAGCAGGGAGCCCGATGTGGGGCTCGATCCCAGGACCCCGGGATCATGACCTGAGCCGAAGGCAGACGCTTAAAGACTGAGCCACCCAGGCGCCCCCATCCATGCCTTTTTTTAAAGGAGTTTTGATTTAAAGAGAATCTAGAGAGACAAAGGGTCAGAGGAGTATTCTTTTAAGATGTTAAGTAGAATGCCAGGTTCAATGTTTTTCAAGCTATCTCCTTCCGAATCAGCCTCCATCTGACATTCCTGTTTTGGATAGTGGCTTCAGACTGTTCTCTTGAAATCTTGACAGCTTGAAACCTTGGAGGCTTTAGATCTTCCCGACCGCCACCCCTCCCCCAACTTCGTGCCCATTTCATAGCCTCTCCTGTAGCCACCAAGTCTCTGTCTTGCATCACCTTCTCTTCCAACTGCCAGAATAGGGCAGACCCCCCCGCCACACACACACACACATCTTTCCTCTAGCCATCATCTTGACTTCCAATGGTCTTTCAGCTTCCAGCCTCCTTTGCTTCCCAGCATCCTTCTGTTAGATCAGCATTCCTAAAGCCTGGGTTTAATCATGCCCCTTCACTCTCCAGAAACCTGCTATGACTCCCACTGTTTTCCAGGCAGGAGGCAGAGTGGAAGGAGCAGGGCTCTGGAGTCAGAATGACTAGAGTCCTCACCCTGGCCTTGCCAATCACTATCTGTGTGGTTGCAGGCAAGTTATTTAACCTCTGGTAAGCCTCAGTTTCCCAAACCACCATTCCTCTTTCGCAGCACTCACCTCCCAGGGTTTTGTGAGGAAAACAAGTTGCGCTGTCCCTGACCTGTGGCTAGTGCTCAGAATGTGCCTACTTTGTCCTTAGGCTGCTTACCTCACTTTTGTCCTCAGGTACCGCCCTTTCAGTTGCAAGTGACGGAGCCCAGCTGACCTGGTTTAAAAAGAAGAAACGCGTGGGCTCAAACATCTGAAACATGCAGCGGGTAGAACTGGTTATAGGCTCAGCTTTATCTAGAACCCAGGCCTTTTCTGTCTCTCAGTTCATTTTCCGTGCTGGCTTGGTCCTCAGACAAATGGTGGCAAAATGGCATAGCACCAGGTTCAGGTCTTGTGGGAAAAGAAGGGCGATTCTTTTCATTTATTTATTTATTTAAAGATTTTATTTATTTATTTGACAGAGAGAGTCACAGCTAGAAAGGGAACACAAGCAGGGGGAGTGGGAGAGGAAGAAGCAGGCTTCCCATGGAGCAGGGAGCCCGATGCGGGGCTCGATCCCAGGACCCTGGGATCATGACCTGAGCCGAAGGCAGACGCTTTAACGACTGAGCCACCCAGGCGCCCTAAGAAGTGTGATTCTTTCAATAATTCCCATTTCATTCTATGGCCTTGATACTGATTGGGTCATATGCCTTCCATGAACTAATCCCTACAGTCCAGGTATATGACACACTCATGGGCCAGACTCAAGTCCTGTGCTGGGGTAGGTCCCCAGGGGGAAATTGGGGTGCTGTAAGCAGAGGATGGAGGAATGGATCGTGGGCAGCTGAAACCACACCTGTCCACTGTGGCATGATCTGGCCCCACTGACCTTTCCAGCTTTGTCTCTCTTTGTTTACCTATCTGTGTCCTACACTTCGTCCAGTTTCATGCTTTCCCAACTCCTTGCCTTCTATTATTCTAGTCCTTTACCCTGGAATTCCCTTCCTCCCTCCTCTCTAATTCTTTGGGTACATTTGTTATCTCTTCTTCGGGTCTGTATGTTTGCTGAGGCCAGGGACTATGTCTGCTTCGTCTTGTTTTAATCGCTTGCTCACTCATGTATCGAGCACTGTCTCTGAGCAGGGCCCAGTGCTAGGTGGGTGCAGGGGACAACCGTGGACAACAAACATACCACCTCTGCCTCAAGAAGCTCATAGTCTAGTTGTGAGGAGACAGAAAAAGAAGCAGGCATTGTGCTTCCCCACAGTGTTCACCTTGAGGTATTGCACATGACTGCTAGGTGAGTATGGGAATGACTTCCTTCACTCCTCAGAGCCTCCTGTGTAGACACCCCGCGGTGCTTAGCCACCCTGCCGGGCCTGCCGGGCCGGTCACGGAGCTAAGGACCTCTCACTCACCGCACACCACCACCAACGTGGGAGAGCAGAGTAGCTGAAGTTGTGACTGTATCTGGATATCCCTTTTTTCCCTATTGTGTCCCACCCAGTGTATCTCACGGTACCTTTCAGATGTTTAGTTAAATCCGGTGGATACTTACTGAGCACCTACTGTGTGCCTAGTGACTTTCAAATCTAAATCCATATAGTATCTATGCAGATTCCATTGTATCTAGCAGAGCTTGGTATTAGGTATACAAAAGAACTGCCATGTGTATGTGGTGATATCTAGGTATAGACAGTGAGGACCGTGGTTTTTGATAATAATTTAATCACTACCTACAGTTTGCCAGGCCTAATGCCAGGTGCTTTACGTCTACTATCTCTTTAAATTCTCACAACCCCGTAAAGTAGGTATACCATTATAAGGCAAGACACTGGAAACTCTGAGAAGCTGAATAACTTTCCCTTAGGTCAGACAGCAAGAAAGAAGCCGAGCTGGGATTCAGACCCAGGTGTGCCTGACTGCGAGTCTGACTGCGAGTCTGAGAGTCTGAGTGCAGGTGTGTGCTCTTTCCACTATGTCACCAGGCAGGCCTTGGGGTCTAGGGAAGGCTTCATAAAGGAGGTGAGACTTGAGATGGACCTTGACAGATGGGAAGGTTGGGCAAGGGAGAGAGGCATTTACTTATAAAGTAAATACTCTGGTGGTGATTAGGGCAGGGACGTGGGAAGATCTCCCTGAGAAAGTGAGAGCAAGGCGTGCTGGGGAGAGGGAGATGGAGGGAGAAGGGGAAAGGGAAATGGCAGGAGGCAGGCCCCGGGGGCTGGGGGTGGGCTGGCTGGGAGTGACTGCTTGGCCCCCTGGGGTCATAGGTTGGGCTTACTGGAGACACGGGCCAGGCCCTGAGGCAACACCAACCTTTGGGCAGCAGAGGGACTGTGTGTGTGGCTGTGTGTGATGCTGAATGAGTGGCCAGGGCCTCAGGTTTCCCCTCTGAATGACGAGGCTTGCCCTTGTCACCGAGGGAAGAAGAAGATCTCCATCAGTAACACGAGTCAACTCAGAGACAGAACTGACAGGATCTAGTTGTCTGAATAGAAAAGAGGAGTGGACCCACACATGGTGACTAATAATTCAGAACAAGACTCTGAGGGTAAAGTGACACCTTGGTCACCCAGAAGTCATCTTCCAGAGTACTGCTGAATGGAAGGTGGGCCTAGAAGGCCCTCAGGCAGCTGAAACAGAGGACAGTAAGTCTGTGGGTGAAAACCCAGGCCATTTGCTCACCGGAGAGTGGCTCTCTGGTAATCTACTTGCTCTCCTCTGGACTCTGTGACATCAGGCTTGGTTATCTGGTTTTCTAGCCTTTGGCAAAAACTGCTTATTCGAAGGAAGTGAGACTATTGGGGACAGGCCCGCTCTGACAGGCGGAGTGACAGCTGATGGCCCGACGGGGGAGGGGACAAGAGAATGAAGCAGATACACGGACACAGAGGGCATCTGGCCTTCCCAACATGGGCCTGGAGCGAGGCCGCAGGTTGCTGCAGCGCCTAGGACAGGGCTGGTGGCCTTTGAGAGTGGCCAGGGGCATTTAGTAGGACAGGAGCCAGGCTGGGAGGTCCAGAGTCCTCACAGGGGGGATAATGTGCCCCCCAGTACATCCAGGATGGAAACGAGGTGGGTTCAAGAGAGGAAGCTCAGAATTGGAGATGTTTGAGATGGGTTCAGAGTGTTTTACTTAGAAGAGATTCTATAAAATGTCTATTTTTATGATTTATAAATTAGTCATAGGATTTAGAAAACTACTTAAAATAGAAAATAATGGGGCGCCTGGGTGGCTCAGTTGGTTAAGCAACTGCCTTCGGCTCAGGTCATGATCCCGGAGTCCTGGGATCGAGTCCCGCATCGGGCTCCCTGCTCAGCAGGGGGTCTGCTTCCTCCCTCTGACCCTCTTCCTTCTCGTGCTCTCTGTCTCTCATTCTCTCTCTCAAATAAATAAATAAAATCTTTAAAAAAAAAAAATAGAAAATATTTTGCCTCTTCAAGGGGATAGTCTTCAGTTACCTGGAAATGTTGCTTATGATGCTTTTCTTTTCTCCCCCCTGCCCATGATCACAGATAGATAATAATAGTTAAAACTATTGAAAACTTTTTTTTTTTCAGATAAGTTTATTGAAAACTTTTGTGTTAGACACGGTTCCTGGAGCAAGCACTAATTCATTTGATGCCTACAATAACCTGCCCGCCTTGTACAGCTGACGAAATCACAGTTCAGTTCAGTTGTGTGGCTTACCGCATGGACAAGCGACGATTGAACCAGGCTGGCTGGACCGGGAGGTCTCTCTGTTGACCACGGTGCACCACGAGTCATTCCTTTAAAGCAGCGGCTCTCCAAATCACCTGGAGGGCTGGCTGAAACACAGGTGCTAGGCCCCATCTCCAGAGTTTCTGAATCAGTAGGTCTGGAGGGGGGAGGGGTTGTTGGTCTGGGGACCGCACTTTGAGAACCAAACCCTTTCACTCCCTGAGATTTTACCGGTCACATACTGACCATGCCAAAGAGTCACTGCGGGCAGAACCCTCGTTTTGCAGATGAGGGCTGTGTAAGTCACAGGCCCGTGGTCATACAGCGAAGTCCTTCATTCATTCACTCATTCATTCATTCATTTATTCAGGCACTCAGTGATTTAACAAAGGATTTAACCTCTGCTCCAGGCCTTACGTTGCCTTCAAATTGAGCAGTGCTCAACGTTGGCTATTTATAAGAATCACCTGGGGGGAGCTCTTATGAATCCTAGTGCCCAGCCTTCCCTCCTGGACCAATTAAATCAGAGACTAGGGGGAAGGGATGGGATTCAGGCATCAGTATTTTTGGAGTCCCACGGGGGATTTCAGTCTGCAGCCGAGGTTGGCACCAATGTGTCAAGAAAGCCCCGGGGATGTGAAGATCTCTGACACAGCACATGCCCCGGAAGGGCCAGACCATCTCCCTGGGAAGACACATCAGTGCCTAGAAAGCCGAGGCAGGAGCCCCATATCCTCATGGCCACGTGTGGTTCTGCCTGTATGGTGGGGGGGGGCGGAGGGGGGGGGGACACGCAGCGCTGGGCTTCGGTCCTCTCAGGCAGTGCTTACCAACCTTTTCTCAGAGAAAGTCATGGTGTTTACAGGACCCACCGGGCTCACAAGACTGGCGGGGTGGTAGGCCTGGGGGTCTCCAGCCACCCTCGTTGGACACTGATTGGGCGACAGCTCTGTAGGCCTTCCCACCCCCCCTTTTGTTTTCCTGGAGAGGGAAAGACAGGCCAGCTTCCTTCTTTCTGCAGAGCTGACAGCTTCTGAGACAGCTTCAAAAGGCCTCTTTTGGCTCCTTCCCACCTGCCCCTGGCTCCCATTTCAGCCTCTTTGGGGGGGTCCCCAGCCCCGATCTGGGCATGCCGTGGTACTCCCCGAAGAGCAGGGACGGGCTTTCTCTTCACGAGGAGCACTGGCTTGTTACGGCAGCCCTTGCTCATTGGCCAGACACCACGATTTCCTCTGCAGGGCCACGGCCCACCCACCACACCCTCCTCTGCCTGCGCAGTCTCTGGCTGTGTGGGGTGAGGGATGTACACACAGAAAGTGCAGTTGATTCCTTGCATGTCCTCACTGGCTTTCCGGCGAGGCAGCCCCAGTGGGCCTCAGACGGATCGTGTGGGGCTCTATGCCTGCCAGACTCGTCCAGGATGGCTGCGTGGCTGCTATTTGGGCATAGCATGCAGCAGGCCCTGTGTATTGGATTGGATGTGACGTTAGTGGTTTCCTTGGCCTCTGCCGCAGTAATTAGATGGCTGGGGTGAGCTTATAATTTGTGTGTTCTCCAGAACACTGTGCTGTGATTGAGTGTTCATGCATGATGGTGCGCTTGTGTGTGCGTGTGCGTGTGTGTGTGTGTGAACGCGCATGTGCTTGTCTTAATCCTGGCCTGTGGGGCCGGAGGCTGCAGGTCTCAAATTCCTCTGCTATTTTTAGGGGCCATATCAGCTCAGCTGTCCAGGAGCCCGGGTGTGTGTCAGGAGGAAAGTCCCACCCTCCCTGTCCCTTGCCCCTAACCCTCCCACACCTCCTGCCCCCCACCCGTGCCCTCACTCTCCGTGCCTCCTCTTCCCCTTCCCCACGCGCTGTTACCCTCTCCATCCGCGCTGTGTTACCCTCTCCATCCGGGTGTACCTGGTACTGCAGTCCTGGAGGCCACTCACTGTCTGGGACCGGCTCCCCAGGGTTGGGCAGCTGCGGCCCTGGCGGGAGGGGCCTGGGGAGCGGGAGGGGAACAGGGGCGGGGCTGCAGCCAGTGCTATTTTGAGCTGCTAACGGAGCAGCATCGGAGAGGAGACTCCTTACTCCTGGTTGCTCCAGGCCAGGCCATGTGGGTGAGTGTCCCTCTGACCCCCAACCCCGGAAATGTCCCCGGCTCCTCATGCCGGTTCCTCCTTTCCGAAAGGAGGGGCCTTTTTCTTATTTCCCCAGATGTGGCTGAAGGAGGGGGGAGGTGCCTTGGGGCCCCTCTCTGAGCTTCTTGGTGGGGAGGGAATCATCCAGCTCAGGCAGCCTCCCAATGCCTCAGAGGCAAGGCCCTCCTGGGCCTGACTCATGACTTTGGGAGTTTGGGAGGGGGCACCATTTTCTAAACCTCAGTGTCCTGGGACTGCATCAGCTTGTCCACAGGCTGTGACACGCCTTCCCCACAGACCATTAGCGCTCGAGGCCCTCATTCCTTAAAACGCTATTTTCTTCTGAGGCCGGGAACCCCAGTACCTCCCGGACCTTGGGAAGTCTTGTTCCTGCTTTGTGTTGCCAATGTGGCCCTCCGCCCTTCGTCCTCCCGGTAGGCAAGAGAAAGGCGCTGGAGAGGGGTGGTCCCTCGAGTTGTCAGGGGGGCCACGAGTGGACTCAGCATGGCCTCCTGCATTTCTGTGGATCGGACACTTGGAAGGGGCACGGGATGGCATCTCGGGGATGCCCTGACTGTCTGTAGGTCTCATTTTCAGCAGAGATTACTTCAGAAGAGTAAGTTCCTTAAAAAAGCAAGTGAGGAGAGACATAGCTGCCTTTCAGTCGTTCCGTTTCCCCCCCCACGCCAACCCCTCCCGGCCACCACCGAGGGCCAGGTTTTCGGTCGTGTCAGCACTTGGCAGCATGTGGGCTGGCCCAGCGCGGAGGTCTACTGAGAGCCTGCGACGTGCCCACGAGCATTTGTCTCTCCCCATGCCCCGTCCCAGCCACCAAACTGGCGCCAGGGCTGAGGTGTGTGTCGGTAGCTGGGGCTGGGGCCAGAGAGACTCCTCGCCCTGCGAGGTGGGTGCTTCCTGGTCAGGCCTCCTCCCCGCCCCGCCCCACCCCACCCCACTCCATCCCGGCGGGCCCCTGGGCCACCAGCACTAGGTTGAAGATTTGGGGGGGTGCACGATCATGGCGAGGCAGATGGCAATGGGCCCGGCAGAGGGGCAGCGAGGGTCCCCGGGGGAGGGAGGGAGGGAGGCCTCCGGCGGGTCCAGCCGTTGGAGGAGGAACCCCGGGCCTGTGTGCAACTTCACGGCAGCAGGAAGCCATTCCAGTGCACCTGCTTCCTCCAGGCTGGCCTGGCCCACAGTGACGGCAGGCACTCAGCCGCTTTCTCTTCCGCCCCAGGCTGGGGGAGGGCTCTCACTGGAGGCTGGACCCAAGGGCCAAGGTGGCCCTGCCAAGCTCTTGTCCCCCTCCTCCTCTGGCTGGCAGCGTGGCCTTCAGGCCACTCCCTGCAGAGGCAGCTCCGTGCAAAGCTTATTCGGGTCGTGGTGGAAGGGCAGGTTATCTCCGGAAACCCCTGCTTTCCCTCCGAGCTGTTATTCTGGCCGATGATGTCATGGAAGTTCAACAATGCAGGTGGACCGAGGGAGGCGGGGTAGGGCTGGCTTCCACCCCTTAAAGTGAGCCCAGGAGGTTCTTGCTGGAGGACAGACCTAGGTGTGAGCTCTGATTTACCGCTTGCTGCTCTGAGGCCTTGGCCAGGTCATTTCTGAGCTTCC
This sequence comes from Mirounga leonina, assembly GCF_011800145.1. Lineage (NCBI taxonomy): Eukaryota > Metazoa > Chordata > Mammalia > Carnivora > Phocidae > Mirounga > Mirounga leonina. The sequence continues at coordinate 4,433,468 of NW_023270503.1, forward strand.
TTTTGCTCGTTTGTAAAGTAGGAATCACACTAGTATGTCCTTTAGAGGACTGTTGTGGAGATTAAATGAGGTCATGCTGCAGAGGATGCAGCACGGTGCCTGGCATTTAAGACATGCTTAGTAAAGGTTGGTTGTTATTACTGTGCTTTCTTCCCTAGGCCTTCATCCCCCACCTCATCCCCGTCCTTAGATAAGTAGGTGCTAGGGTGGGACTGTAGGAAGAGGGTCTCCTAGGAGCTACTCTCTGCTCCTCAGAACGGAAAGGGAGAGGGAGGAGGATGCCATGCCTCTTTTTTCTCTAAATGTGCACAAGTGTTAGCAGAGGGGAGAGGTGCTGAGTTCCCTATGTCACAGACAGCAGGATCTCCTCTTCCTCTTCCCCCCTTCCCTTGCGGGCTCCCGGTGTGTGGATATCTGCGTGGACACCAGAGCCTCGATGCATTCCTCCCAGCCTGGGTACTCCATGCCGGTGGGGAGCCTGGTGGGTGGAAAGCTTCTCTTGGGGACATTTGTGTCCCATTCCTTCCTGTGAGGGGCACAGAGGACGTTAAGCTAAGGGCAGCTGGTCCTTGCTGGTCCCGTTCAGAGGGTAAAACGCAGCCTGGTCCAGCCCCCTGAGTGCTGGAAGCCTTCCCAGGCTGAGCATCGATGGGTCCCTCAGCACATTTCTTGGATTTCTCCTCTTTGAGAACAAATGCTTTCAGCTATTATCCCCTCTGCTTTTTCTTTTTTACTGACTATTTAGCCATCTTTAAAATAGAAATAAACAGTAAGTAACAAATACATAACAAAATAAATACCAAATGTCTCTATTGTGTCTAATTTACAAGATGATGACCATCACTGTTTGCCTACTGTTCAGGTCCTAGTTTCTTTGATTGATATTAGGTGGAGTTTTCCCTACGGTTACAGTGGTCACATATTTGTTAGTTTAAATGGCAACGTAACAGTGCATTGGACCCAAGTACCATAGCTCATCTACCCCTTCCCTAACAGTAGGCATTTGGGTGGTTTCCAATGTGGGGCTCTTTTTTTTTTATTTTTAAGATTTTATTTATTTGACAGAGAGAGACACAGTGAGAGCAGGAACACAAGCAGGGGGAGTGGGAAAGGGAGAAGCAGGCTTCCCGTGGAGCAGGGAGCCCGGTGCGGGGCTCAATACCAGGACTCTGGGATCATGACCTGAGCTGAAGGCAGACGCTTAACGACTGAGCCACCCACGCACCCTCCAATGTAGGGCTCTTACATAGAGTGCATCTTTAAAAGTCTCTTGTCTGGGTTTGTGGGTTTTTCCTTTCTCTTCCTTGCTTTAAATCAGCTCATTGCTTACATATTCCTGAAGATGGGATGGCTAGGGCCAGAGGATGGTGCATTTTATGGCTACTCTTGCTTCCCAAAGAGCTACTCAGCAATTTCAGAGTGTCCCTGCCCTTTCCCTTCCACCCCATGGCATCGAGTGTACCATCTATTTATTATTGCTAAGTTTAGAGAGTGTACCTCCCTTGTGTTCCCCTCATCCCCGGCAATCAGGATTGGCAAAATGTTACTCTCCTCAGTTTACAGTTGAGGGAAGAGACCAGATGGGAATGAGAAGTTTGCCAAAGAACCTTATTAAGTGCCCACAGTATGATGGGTGACATTGCGTCCTGCCTGTGTGGAAACCACAGTCCAGGGAACGCTGTGGACACACAAACAGCTCACACCCTGATTCCCAGTGCTGCCACCTACCAGCGAGGCCTCAGCAAGGCCCTTACCCTCTAGAAAGTGGGCTTTTGTGAGGATGAAATAATGAGGCAGTGTGAAGGGCTTGCCACTGTGCCTGGCTTATAGTACATGTTCTTGAGCATTCTCCCTCAAGAGAAGAGACCAGAGGGGCACCTGGGTGGCGCAGTTGGTTAAGCGTCCAACTCTTGGTTTTGGCTCAGGTCGTGAGTTCAAGCCCCACGTCAGGCTTCCCGCTCAGCACGGAGTCTGCTTAAGTTTCTCTCTCCCTCCGCCCCTCCCCCAACTCTCTATCTCTCCCTAAAATAAATTAATTAATCTTTAAAAAAAAAAGGGGGGGGAGACTAGGCCAAAAGTGCCTGAGAGGGTAGTCAGGGGGTCACAGAGCCTCAAGGGGCAGGATCGTGGTGGGGTCTCCCTTTGCAAGCCTAAACTTCTCCGGGCACACTGAACACTAGTAAACACCTCACTGTCAATCCAGCTGGATCCAGACCTCTCCAGACCTCCTGAACGTTGACAGTGACACAGTATGTTAACCAGAGTTGGCTCCTAAGGACGACTCAGCCCCTCTGACCCAGCCTAGCCCAGCGGGGGCCTTTCAGGGAGCTTTGCAGTCAGAGTAACTTGGGTTCAAATCCCAGCTCCACCACTTAATAGCTTTGGGGCGTAATCTCATTCCGAGTCTTTTTCCTCATGAGTGAGGCTGTTGTAAGACTTATATTTCAAAATATGTGTTAAATACTTTTACAGGGCCCATTGCCTTGTAGGTGTTCCATATTCAGTCATGAAAGAAGTTGTCAGAGACGGCTGAAATCCCTAGAGGGAGCAGGTCTGGGAGGAGAGGCCTTGGCCCCCTTGTTGCACAGAGCCTTTCGTTCCCAGCTATGGCGGCAGACAACCTCGGTGGAGACATTGACACCATCCTTGGGGCTGAGTTCCTCACCTCTTCTGTATCGGCTAAACATAGGTTATTCTGCATCCTAAGCAAATCTTTAAAATCTTTAAAAGCCAGTGATAAGGAAGAGAGGAGAAATAGCCAGGCGATTCCCCACAAAAGCCACAGGATTTCCTCCAGGGAGAACCCCACATTTGCGTTCAGAGTGATAATCCTAAGGAAGAGCTGGTGCAGAGGATCAGGCCTGGGTGTGAATGGCCTAGTGTCCTCACAGCCTGGGATGCATGGACTCCTCCCTGCACACACAGGAGATCAAAGACCAAATGAGTTAAATAATTAAACGAAGTCTAGCGTATGAACCGGATAATAAAATAGACAAGTCAAACAAAGCACATTAAAAATAATTCTCTAATTTTTCACTGGTCATTTATGATAAGCAGTATTCAGAATGAACAGGTTCTTAAACTCCACTGAATTGAACGGATTCTTTGGATGAAGCCTCTCCCTGGGTTGAGGCAGATTCTGCCTGTTGCTTCTCAGGAGCATCCATTCTAATTTCTCACCCATCGAATGGGCGGCTTTGCCATTCTCCTGCCCCAGGGCCGCCTGCCCCTGGCGGGTAGTGGTGTGTGGCTGGTAGAAAACAAAGAAGGCAAAGAGTCCTGGAGAAGCTTTGTTAACGCCTTCGCAGGCACATACCTTTGGTTCACGGAGTTGAAGGCTAGAGTGCCTCTCCCTACCAGACCCCTAGGGTGCAGACCTGGAAAGGACTGTAGCCATTATCTACTCTAGTCCATCCCCTCATTCTACAGAGAGGCCCAGAGAGGTGAGCTGGCTTATTCAAGGACACACAGCTTCCAAGGGCAGGAAGTTCTATGGTCTGTACCCCACCTTGTCATCTCTTTCCTCCAGTGTTTTATTCCTTGCTCCTCCTCTGACGTCTGAGCGTTGCCATCTGCCTCCCCCCCCCCCCCCACTTCCTCCCTCCTGTCCCCTGTTGCCCACAGTGTTTGTCCCGGCAGGTCGTTTAGGAAGACTCCGATTCCCTGAGCGACCCTGCCCACCCCCGTGTCTTCTCTGACCCAGGGTGCAGGCTACCTTCGGCGCCATGGCCTTTTCATCAAGGTTTGCCTTCTGGGAGCAAAAGGAAAGTTGGGTCTCAAAATCCTTGTGCTTTTCCTATGTGCTTGGCATGATGTGTGCAGGCAGGAGTCTGGCCTCTGGGCAAGGGAGCTCTGGGAGCTAGAGATGGACTGGCGCATGTGTGTGTATTGGGGGGCTGGGGAGAATGACCGGGGGCCATTAACTCACTCTTCTCCCTGGATGGGCTTCTGCGCTGAGTCATGCTCTTCCTCTGAGCTCCATGCGTCTGGTAAGCTGAGCTGCCTTTTGTCCCACTGGTGCCCCTCCAAGTTAACCCCTCCACACCCTTCCCTCCCCACTGCTGCTCTGATTCACCTTTGGGAACTTGGGCTGCTGTGGGGGCGCCGCTGGGAATGGCTTTGGCTCTGAGGCCTCTGGAACTGGGTCTCCCCGCATCTGGACCATGGTGGGTAGAAGGACAGGAGCCAAGAGTCAGGAGCCAGGCCAGCTGGCTGCCTGGGTTCCAGATCGTGATTCAGGCTGCCGCCCTGGGCATGCCTTTATGCGGTGCACAGTCCCCAGCTGGGCAATGACCTATGACAGACAGAGCCCTTGGTTGGTGGGGGGGAAGCGGGGGGTGGCAGTGAGTCAGCCTCAGGCTAAATCCAGAGCTGAGCTCAGAGCAGGGCTTGGTGTCCCAGACATCTCGGGGGGCAGCCAGCGCTGCCCCCAGGGCTTCACCACTTGGGCAGGACGCTTGGGGTCCCCAGCTTGCATCCCTGGAGGGAGGACAGAATTGGAGCTGGTGAGGGATGCGGAATGGACTTGGAATCTGGGCCATCCCTGAACCTGAGCTAACAGCACTGTGTGCAGTAATGAGCAAGTCTGTGTGGTTTGTGAAACACTTGATGGTCTCTGACCTGTGTGCTCAGGAGCTAATGCATGGTGTGATCTTTGGGGGCGTGGGGGGGGTTGAGTGATGGGCACTAGGCACAGACCTAGACTCTGCCACTCCCCCTCATTCCCTCTCCACCAGCCCCTCCCTTCCCTTTATCTGCTCCAATCCCAATTTCTAAAGTAGCAGAGCCTGCTCTAAGGAATAATTGCCATTTTCCCTCTGTCCATAACAGTGTGAACTAACTTTGAAGCTTCGGCCCGTTGAAAATAGCTCTATAGACAAGATGCAGCTTTAAAACTTCAGCGGCCATCCTGCTGGTCAATGTCCTAGGCACTGCTAATCAGAGCTCAAAAGTAGCCAGGGACCCTGGTTACAAATGGAGAGTTGTTCCCCTCCTCTCCCCGTCCCCCGCCCTCTGCCAGGTGGATAATTAACGTGATTCTGGACGAGTTTCTAAGGATCTTTTCCATTAGGAATCAAGGACTCCTTCCAGTGTACCCACCCCCACCTACCCCCACCTACCCCCACTGTGCCCAGAAAGAAAGGCACCGACCTGCCTTTTTCCCATCGTCCCATGTGACTGGGGAAAGAAGAGAAACGAAATCCACTAGGACCGTCTGAGCTTTTGGAGGGAGGGATGCTAACGAGGGGCAGGCAGAGGGCTCATTCAGACTGAGGGCTGGCTCCTTGAGGTCTGTTCTGAGCCAGTCTCAGAACTGAAGGAACCTTCAGAGCATCCACATTGTCTGTTCTTTTTCCAGATACAGTATGGTGGCTGCTGGTTTCCCAACTCTGCCTCTCCCGTCTGACGTAGGCCAGCTAGAGCATAGGCCGAGCATAGCCAGGGCTCAGGCATCCTTCCTTCCTCTACACGGTGCCCCTAACCTTGGGGTTCCCTCCCTCAGTTGCATGGTTGGCGGTGTTGTGGGTCTGAGCTTGGCAAAATGTCTGGCCTCCTGAATCCCTTTGCCCCTGCCCCATTTCCTGCCTCCACATGGCGCTCAGCTGTCTGGCTGGGAAGGCATCCAGGCTCTGGGCCGGGGGGAGTCACAGGGACCTAGATGCAAGTTGGAGCCAGCCACCTGGTAGGAGTCACCTCCCAGCAGGGCCCCCATGCCGGGGTCATTCCCTCCTCCGTAGTCACTAGGTTAGGGGACTCTTTTTCAGACACTCCTCGTCGGAGCCAGGAATGACTCTTGTCACTTAGCATGAGTTGAGTTATCTGGATCTTTCCGTCCACGCTGTAACCGAGGCCATGATGGCAATCTCTTAAAACAGTCCATGTGAGACGCGTGACTGGTGACTGAGGCCAGGGTTTCCCTACTCTGTGGAGTCTATTCATTCTTGAAATTGTCCCTGGACGGTTTTGACTCCACGTCCTTCGCCCCAGTAGTCCTGAACATGCGGGAACTCTGCCTCCTAGGGAGGGAGGGCCCCATGGAGGTTTTCTTCCGTGCTTTTGATGCTGAGTTTCCTGCCCGGACCTGCCAGTGACCTCTTTGTCTGCTCCCGCAGGTTAAAGAGGAAGACAAAACTCTGCCGAAGCTTGGCCCTCCTGGCAAGGAGGAAGGGGCTGTAAGTGCTTCTCTGAGCCCCCCGTGTGTGTTCCCCGGTGGGTGTGCCCACCTGCCCTCACCTAGTTCGTGAGGTGGGTCCCCAGAGCAGGCAGGCCCAGCGGGGTGCCCCTTCCTATCTGGGGTGGCCCAAGGGAATGCGACTGATGAGGCAGAAAGTGCAGTCCGTGGGATGCCAACTTGGGGTGCGCGGAGGAGGTGGGGATCCCGAGGCGCTTCGGAGACCTCCTCCGACCCCCCTCTCTTTAGTTTTTACCTTTAGGTCTTGCTTCCTGAACCCTTGGGGGGCCGGAGAGGCCTAGGTGGGCAGACCCTGAGCTCGGGGAGCACCAGATGAGAGCTCAGCTGTTGGGACTCTTCGTCCTGCTCTGGGTGGCACAAGACCAGCGCAGGGAGGGATTTCACTGCAGCTGTTCGGTCTCTTCCCGAGACCTCGTCAGCTGCTCAGTGCGGGTGACCCAGAGGCGGGCTCCAGCTGCCCAGGGTGGGGGGGCCCAGCTTCTCCCCCAGGTCATTCGGCCTTGAGATAGGGACCCTGAGCAAAGCTGGACTCATTTCAGGCAAGAGAGGGGAGGCACTTCCAGAATAGCCAGGTCTAAAGATGGGGAGGACTGCGGTTGGCACAGGGGGTGGAAGTGCCATGCTTCGTGACCCCGGATGGTGCCTGTCCCAGCTCCCCCACTTCCTTGGATGGAGTTTCCATCAGCCAGACACTGTGGCTTCCACCTGATCTGTAGTTAACCCTGCAAGGCGAGCTTGTGATTTCAAAGGGGAAGTGTTTGAGATGTGTGGGGGGGAGGGGCCTCGGGGTATCCAGACAGTCTGTGAAAAATCACACGGGAGGTGCCTAGAGGACTTCCTGGCACACAGTGAACACTGTACGAGTGTCAGCGGTTGCCATCATCATCGCCACCACCTTCAGCTGGGGGGGGATGGGAGGAAAGCCAGGAGGGGGAGGGGGAGGGGCAGGAGCCGGCAGCTGGGGCCACTAGCCAGCCCCACAGTGCCCTGGCATGCCATGGAGCACTCTTGGTCCAAGAGGTTGAGGAAGAGGCACCTTCAAGCTCTCCTCTCCCCACCCCCGCAGCAGGGCCACCCACAGCGAGGTGACTTGGCTCCGCTCCGCAGCCTCTCCCTGTGGTAGCCAGGGGTCTGTCCCCTTGGAGCGTCTTCCTGCGTCCAAGCAGAGATGGTAGCCAGGCTTGCAGGGCCCAGAGCCCAGGTGCACTCTGGAACCAAGGTCTTTGTTTTGGGGAAGGGGGACTCACGCATGGCTCCTGAGTGGCAGGGCATTGCCTGACCAGAATGGAGCCCCCCCAGGGTTGACCTTGCTTACCCAGGCAATGTGGCTGGCTTTGCAGGACATCTGCCCTGCTATTAGCCAGCCTGGCTTTCCCCAGTGGCTGTCCCTTGGGACCACAGACAGTTGCCACCAGTGTTGGGGGAAGGGTGGGTGCCTCAGGCAAAGTGTGCCAGTATACTCCAGTCAGGTGCCCAGAGGCTGGGAGGCTGGCTGAGCCAGGGCCCAGCTCTAGGGCAGAGTGAATCGGCGGTCACTTCAGTGCTTAACCCTCCATGGGCCCCAGCTGCCTCCTCTTCGTCCTATCATTCTGTACACATACTCTGGGAGCTGGGAGGCCTCCAGCCCTGGAGAGATTTGCAGGAGGAAGACTGCAGACAGCACTCTGAGCTGGAAGCTTCCTGGGCCCGCACTGGTCTTTGTAGCCCCTGAGAGTGTGGGTGAGGGGTAGACAATGGCCACAAACCAGAGGAGCAGGAGAGACGAAGCTTGGCACATCTTGGGCCCAGGAATTGTTCCCTGACCACTGCTCTTGCTGGGATGGGTAGGTTTGGGGTCTGACTGCCCAGAAAGCACAGTGATAGACCGGGGACCACAGAGGCAGGAAACCCCAGAATGAGGCCTAGGATTGATGGCAGGAATTGGTGGTTTGGCCTCTCCGTGCTCCCTCTCTGCTGTGTTTGGGCTCACCTGGGTTGGGCCTTGGTTGCTGCCCTGACGTAGACCAGTGACTCTGGGACACCTCAGGGGGCCTCTGGGCACTCTGGGCTGGCATCTCACGGCCCTGTGCTAAGGCTGGGGATAGACCGCAGGTGACAGCAGTACCTGCTTGTGCTTTGTGGGAGAGAGAAGCCAAACTTGTAGATGCAGTTGTCCTATCTGGAAGATGGACTGAGGGCTTCCTGGGGTAACCTCTTGGAGCTCTGGATGAATGGAAGGTCTATTCCAGGGCAAGGCGTGAAGTCACACCTCTCACTTCCTCTGCACGGGGAGGGCAGGGACGCAAGGGCTGATGCTAATGTCTGCCTGTATTTGTGTGACTACAGCCAGAAGGCAGCTCAAAGGACAGCAGTGGCCCATCTAGGAGTCCTCAGCCTCCCACCAGCCCTCTACCCTCAGAGACCTCCCAGAGAGCCACGAGCCCTGCACCCACACTCGCCATGAATGGCCCGGGGGCTGCCGCCGCAGAAGGCCCAAGCGAGGAGGCCCCGGGCCTGTCCCGGAAGAAAGTGGCAAATGCAGTTAGGAAGGTGGTGAGCAAGGTGCTGCCTGGTGAGGAGCCTGGGAGTGCCAAGGAGCCTTCGAGCAGAGGGGTCAGATCCCCCGAGCACCCAGCTCGAGGGAAGAGGGGAGAAAAGGCGGCTCCTGGTCCCAAGCCACCACCTCCTCCGCCTCCTCCGCCTCCCCCTGCCCCACCTAAGCCTGAAGCAAAGAAGGAGGCAGCCAAGGACGAGCTCTCTGTTGGTCTACGGAGCCTGATGTCTCGGGGCAGGGGCAAGGACCACAAGCCCCGTGGCAGGCAGTCTCTGGGGAAGGGGGAGAAGCCCTCCAGCCAGGAGCCAGGCTCCTCAGGGAAGCCAGGCTCCCCAGCCAAACCTGAAATCCCAGAAAAGCAGTGCTCCCCAGCCCCACCAGGAGAGCTGGCGGCCCTAGGCTCCACTGGCCCGAAGTCGAACCTCCCTGGATTGCTGCAGTCCAAGTCACCGGCCCCTGATGTGCAGCAGGAGGTACCCGAGTGTGTCACTAACCTCCCATGCCCCTGACCACCCTCGCAGCCGGCTTCCCCATGCCTCGTCAACATGTCCGCACAGCTGAGACGCTGGGCTGATGGTGGGGCTGCATGGCCTTCCTCAACCGAGTGCCAGAGCCCGTGGCGGCCTCTGCTCTGGGATGGGCCCCGCTAACCAGCATGCCGCTGTTCCTCGACACTCTTGAGTGGGGTGGGGGCCTGTTTCCAGGCTGCATGGTGTTGGCTGGAGGCTCCGGATCCCAAGCAGAGATTCAGATCAGCGCTAGGGTAGAAAGAGAATTTCTGGAGCCGGGTGACCCGTGTTCACCTCCCCAGCCACTCACCCTGTATGGGATCTCAGCAAGGTCCCATCACTGAGCCTTCATCTGCCAAGTGGGGACAGGACAGGTCTCCAGTCCCTTCTCTGAAGCCCTTGGGGCCGGAAGTGTTTTGGAAGCTAGTGATTTTTGTATTTTAGAAAGTCCTACATGATGAGCAGCAACCTGTAACCAAGCATAAATATTTTCACAGCAAAATCAATGACTGTTCACATGGCAGGGGGATAGACTACAAACAGGTTTTGCCACCAAAATAGTTAAGAAAAAAGTCTTTTGTTTGGGGGAGATTTCGGATTTGGGAATTGCAAACAAGGGCTAATCCCAGCTTTGAAGAGTTGCTGTGAGGATGAGGAATGTTATCCGCTCTGAGCCCAGTCGCTGGCATGGTGGGTGCTCCACAAACGGTAGCATGGATAGTGATGCTAATAACAGTAGTTTTAATGCCATCATTGCCATCACTACCTTCTTCAAGCCTGGCCAGCAGTTCCCTCTGGCAGCAGGACTCTTGAGAAGCCCTATGCCTGGGTGGCAAATGGGCACAGTGGGCCCCCTTTGCATCTGAGGCCCCATCTGTCCACGAAGTGCCCTCTAGGTGGGACAGGAGGCTGAGAGGCAGAGGGGAGGACCTTGGAAGGTGATGCCTACATGGCTGGCCCTTTGGTCAGGGACAATTCTTCAAACTTCCCCATTTTGTGGAGCCTTCTGAGGCCTATGAGGTTTGGCAGGGGAGGAGTCAAGTTTCACCACTGTTTCTCCCAGGATGTTGCATGCTCTTCTGGCTGGAAGGGCGGGGTAGGGGGTGGGGCGTAAGGCACAGCCTAAAGGACCTCCCTGACTCCCAGGAGTTGGCAGGGGCATTTTGGCCTGACTGGCAGGCCATGAGGGAAACTCAGCCCTTGACTAGAACCTATAAGTAGCCAGAGAGTGTCATATGCCTGTTCCCGGGCCTTGCTGCCCTCCCTCTGGCTCCCTGTCCCTCTCACCAGGGTGGAATTGGGGGCTGAGATGTGCCCTGACCTGGAGTTCACCCACCTGTCACCTGGGCCTGGGGCAGGGGCCATGTGGGGACATAGGGCCATCCCAGTGCTGAAGTGGTTAGGACTGTGAGAAGGAAGAACCCCAGAATTTTCAGGCACCCATTCTTTTTTTCTCATCCAATAGTTTAAAAACTCATGTTGATGCCTGGCTTGCCTCCCTGACCCTACTCCACTTGCCCACTGGTTCCCAGCGGCTTCCTAGGCTAGAAGCTTGGCATGCTGCACTCCACTCCCCCCCACCCCAGGCCAGGACTAACAGTAGTTTAACCTCTAGGCAGGAGCTGCCCCTGAAGTCCGGGTGACCCCCGCAGAGGAGGCCCAGCAGCGCCTTGAGAGGATCTTCACAGCTTCTGTAATGCCACCTCTCATGTATGGTTCCCCAGGCCCTGGCGCTCCTCTTTGCCGAGGCTGGCAGCCAGACTGTGGGTGTCAGGGCGGGCGGGGGGAGCATCTGACTATGGAAGGATGACTCCATGGCAGCCTGGGGGCCTTCACGTGGCCTTCTCACCTGAAGGAATAAGAGAAGAGCTCTCTAGAGGGTCTGAGCTGTGAGGCCTGTTCCTCCGGGCGACCCAGAGCCCTGCGCCCATGGGAGGGGACCCCTCTTGGCTGAGGATCCAGCCCCCTTTTCTGGCCCTGGAGGACATGGCTTGGTGCCAGGGCCTGGTGGGTGGTGAGGCGGGAGCTCACTCTCCCCTCTTTCGGTGCACTGGCTCTCCAGACCCAAAGGGGCCTGTTAACTCCTTATAGACAAGGTCCAAGGCCTGGCTGACTCCACTTCCTCTTCAGAAAGGTCTTTAAGTAATCAGACAGAGACAGGTCAAGTCTGGCCACAGGGTCTGCCCACAGTCCCTTGGTTCGTGGGCAGGTGGCTGGTGGACCCGGTGGCGTGGAGCCTCTGCCTGCCACAGGGGGCGGTGTGCCTGTCTGCGACCGGTGCAGGGCGCAGTGGGGGGATTGAAGAAGGGGTCCTCAGCTTGGGGCTGCTAGTGGTCTTGTTCTGAGACTTGCTCTATGGTGTCATTCTGTGCAGGGGCAGCAGCTCCAAAGGACAGCCCTTGTTACTGGGGGTGGCATCTTTGTGTGTGTTTAGAGGCCAGGGACAGCCCCGTTCTGGGGTCCGCTGGCTATAGGGGAGTCAGGCTGACCACTGCCCTGAAGATAAGGCCCAGAGCCACCCAAGGGGCACAGGCCCTGAGTGTGGGGAGGTGGCCTGGCCTGGCCAGCTCATAGAGGAGCCTAGTTCAGGATGCACTGGATGTCCCACCCAGGAGAGACTGTGGCCAGAGGCAGAGTGGCATACTCCTGCCCAGGCCACAGTGAATGACTTAGCAGAGTGTCTTCTCCGAGATGTCTCATAACAGGTGTCTCTTCGCCAAGCTGGGCCTCTCCTTCCGGGTCTGGCGTCTCCTTCCTGGACTGGGCACAGTTCACCTGCCCAGGCCAGCTTCCCATCCTGGCACTTGAGTCTTTCCATCCTCCACCCTGCACCCTGGGCAGCCAGAGAGTACCCACCCACTTGGCCTAGGGTGCTTGCTGAAGGGGACATGCCAACGGTCTGCTTGTCTTCACCCCTCTTTCTCTCTCTCTCTTCTTTGCTTGCTACTGACAGCTGGACCCTGAGACCGCCTCTCCTGCCCACAGCCAGGTAGGGTGCTCCTGCCCCCCTCAGGAGCCCTCCGCTTCCTCCAGCGACCACCCGCCACCCCTGGGCCGTACCTGGGCTGGCGTCTGTGCTCGGGCCTCGTGCTGGAGTGTAAGGCCTCTTTCCCCTTCTGGCTCCCACCCGGTGTCTGGGGGTGGGGGGATCCTTGGAAGAGGCAGTGCCAGAAGTTTGAGATGGGGCAGTTCTGTGTCAGGCCCTTGGGGAGGGTCCAGACGGGGTGTCACCACTTGAGTCTGGCCTTGTGGTACATGGTTTTTAACCACTGGAGCCCAAGAGCCGGGCAAGAGTCCTGGTTTCTAGGGGTTTCAATTCTGCTCACTTTGGGTAGAGAAAGATGAAAGGCTGAGCCCCTCCCACCTCCCACCCTCATGCCCAAGCCTGAAGATGTGGCATTCTCTGGCTCCACCTGCTGGCCAGTATGGGAAACCTATCTTTGAATTCATTCTAAAGGATTAATTCTAGGCCACGACCCTTTTTTTTTTTTAATTTTATTATATTATGTTAGTCACCATACAATACATCATTGGTTTTTGATGTGGTGATCCACGATCCATTGTTTTCGTATAACACCCAGTGCTCCATGCAGTACGTGCCCTCCTTAATACCCATCACAGGGCTAACCAATCCCCCCTCCCCCCTCCCCTCTAAAACCCTGTTTGTTTCTCAGAGTCCATAGTCTCTCATGGTTCATCTCTCCCTCCACTTCCCCCCGCCCATTTTTCCCTTCCTTCTCTTAATGTCCTCCATGTTATTCCTTATGTTCCACAAATAAGTGAAACCATATGATAATTGACTTTCTCTGCTTGACTTATTTCACTTAGCATAATCTCCTCCAGTCCCATCCATGTTGATGTAAAAGTTGGGTATTCATCCTTTCTGATGGCTGAGTAATATTCCATTGTATATATGGACCACATCTTCTTTTTTTAATTTAATTTAATTTTTTTAAGATTTTATTTATTTATTTGAGAGAGAGACACAGCAAGAGAGGGAACACAAGCAGAGGGAGTGGGAGAGGGAGAAGCAGGCTTCCTGTGGAGCGGGGAGCCCAGTGCGGGGCTCGATCCCAGGACCCTGGGATCATGACCTGAGCCGAAGGCAGACGGTTAATGACTGAGCCACCCAGGCACCCCTGGACCACATCTTCTTTATCCATTCATCTGTTGAAGGGCATCTCGGCTCTTTCCACAGTTTGGCTATTGCGGACATTGCTGCTATGAACATTGGGGTGCATATTAGGCCACAACCCTTTGATGTCCCCTAGTTGTTAGGTTCCAAACACTTGACCCATAAAACGTGTTTTCACTTGTATCATGTGATTTGGGAAAAAAAATAAAACATTGTGATTTTTTTTTACAAAGTTACATTTCTTCAACTAACAAAGAATTAGCCCTTTTTTTTAAAAAAAAATGTTTTCATTTAACAATTTAAAATGTTGCCGGCCCCGTAGCAATCCTCCTGTGTGAAGAAGGGTGGTTTCACTGGGCATGCTTCCCAGAGCCTGTGTAGTCCAGGCTTCTCTCTCGAACGGGAAAGGACCATCAGCAAGGAAGAGGGAGTTATCTGAAGCCCAGATCCAACCTGGGAGTAGAACCCAGATCTCTTTTTCTTTCAGCTCCAAGAAATGTGACAAAGAAAAGACTTATGTCTCCTTGTCCTTCCCAGTCCCTCACCCAGGGGGTCAGTGACACAAAGCAGTTGTCTGCGCCTCAGCCTCAGGTCTCCTCTCAGAGACTGACTGTGGCTTAAGCTGCTCCAGTACCCATCCGCGTGGCAGGCAGGCCTTTCCCGTGTCCTTCCCTGCACCCCCCCCCCCCGCCCCACCACGTGTCTGACCATGCTGTTTCATGCCCTTGCATGGCCTTCGCCTGTCCTCCTGAGGAGGCGGGAAGGAGGAGTGGAAAGAAGGCCAGGCCAAGGCTAGGACTCAGGACCTGCAGATCATGTTGCAGTACGGAGTCCTCCGTAGACACTTCTCTCCTCAGGTCTTGAGGAAGCGCCCTTTGCCAGCTGGGTGCAGGAGGGCCTGTTAGTCGGCTGAAGGCAGAAGCTGGGCATGAGAGGTCACAGTAGCAGCGGGTGGGGGCCCAGGGGGCGGTGTGCGGGCTCAGGACACCGACCCTACAGGCCCCACGGGGAGGTGGGGAAGAGGGTGGCTGAAGGTGGAACCTGGTTTGCTTTCTTGTGGTCTGTTCTCTTCTGGGCTCGAGTTCTGAGTGTCCCCGTCCTTCCAGACCCTCAAGGCTGGCGTGGTCCCTAACTCTGTGTCCTCGTCCTCAGGGCTCCTCAGGATCACCCCCATCCCCTGGCTTCCCCACCTTCTTCCTGTGACGCCTCCGATGTCCCCTGTTCTGTATCTGCCCCCCAACTGTCCCCCTTACCCAGGGACTCATCTGGAAGCGCTTCCCCTCACATGTCTCCTCTCTCCTGCTCTCCTGACTCAGTGTTTCCCAGAACAAGGACTGACTCTTTATTTCCCCCCTCCCTCTGATAGGTGAAGACAGAAGAGCAGATTGCAGTGGAGGAGGCCTGGTATGAGACAGAGAAGGTGTGGCTGGTCCATAAGGATGGCTTCTCACTGGGTGAGTCTGGGGAGGCCCAGGGGACAGATGTCTGGGCCTCTCAGTTTTCGGGGCTGGGTGTGCCTTCTGGGTCCGGTGAGGCCTGGGTGGTGAGTGAGGAGAGCCCAGGCATATAGTGGGGAGGAGGCAAGACCACAAAGGGCCCGAAGAGGGTGGCAAAGGTTCCCAGGCCTGGGTCTGACTGTCTGTCCCCGCTCTGTAGGCAGTCAGCTCAAATCTGAGGAGCTCAGCTTGCCCGAAGGGAAGGTGCGCGTGAAGCTAGACCACGACGGCGCCATCTTGGACGTGGATGAGGATGATGTGGAGAAGGTTTGCAGGTGGCGGGCACAGGAAGTGGGCTGGGCAGGGCAGGCCTGTCCACTGGCGGTGCACACAGATTCTGCTTCTTCAGCGCCTGCCCGCCTGTCCTATCACACAGGCTAACGCTCCGCCCTGCGACCGTCTAGAAGATCTGGCTTCGCTGGTATACCTCAATGAGTCCAGCGTCCTCCACACACTACGCCAACGTTATGGCGCTAGCCTGCTGCACACGTACGCTGGCCCCAGCCTGCTCGTCCTCAGCCCCCGGGGGGCCCCCGCTGTGTACTCCGAGAAGGTGCGGCGACCCCGAGGCTCCCACGCGGCCTCATGGGCCCACCCATGTGCTGCCTACCCCACCTCCCCTGGCTCCGCCCCTCCCCCTTGGCATCCCACTGGGCTCCTGTCCACTCTCACAGCTGACCTGGGGAAGAGGAGTCACTTCAGGGGGTGGGGACATGAGGCCCCCCCGCTAACCGCTAACAGAGGCCAGGGCTGGGCTAGAATCTACATTTCCATGCATGGCCTTAGCCTCAGAATCCCTCGGCGCCCCCTGCCGTGAAAGGCCCAGAAAGGTGGGCCTTGGGAGTAAGGGGTGACCGAGTGGGACCAGCTAAGAGCCTTACCCCTGCCCTCCGTCCCCCTCCCACCCAAGGTGATGCACATGTTCAAGGGGTGTCGGCGGGAGGACATGGCACCCCACATCTACGCCGTGGCCCAGACCGCATACAGGGCAATGCTGATGAGCCGCCAGGACCAGTCTGTCATCCTCCTGGGCAGCAGCGGCAGCGGCAAGACCACCAGCTGCCAGCACCTGGTGCAGTACCTGGCCACCATCGCGGGCACCAGCGGGAACAAGGTGTTTTCCGGTGAGACAGGACACCTGGAAAACCTGAGAGGGGTGGGGATGGAAGCGCCTCGTAGGTGCCATCCTTTCCCCCCTGGTTTCGCTGTGTCCTCAAAACCCCTCTGGCCCCGGGCAGTCTGGCTGGTGTAACTCCGAGCCTCTGCGTGCTGGGGGCATAGGCCTGAGCTGGGCGTCTGGAGGCTTTCCTGATGGCCCCCGGGCATGTCTCCTGCAGTGGAGAAGTGGCAGGCTCTGTACAGCCTTCTGGAAGCCTTTGGGAACAGCCCCACCATCATGAACGGCAACGCCACCCGCTTCTCTCAGATCCTCTCCCTGGACTTCGACCAAGCTGGCCAGGTGGCCTCGGCCTCCATCCAGGTGAGGGACCTCCAGGGTGGTAAGAGACTGGCTGCCTGGATTCAGGCCCTAGAAACCAGGCTCTCTCCTGCGCCTCATTTTCCTGGGATTCTACCCCAACAAAATGGACCCTGGCTCTAGCAGGGCTGGTTTGCTCCACTCCAGGCCTCCACCCTTCTGGCCCCTCCACCCGTGTCTTCTGTCCCCCAAGCCTTCTGCCTCCTGCCCTGGGTGGAGCATGGCTCAGCTTCCTGCCCACCCTTGGGGCTCACCACACCCTACTTCTGGGGCCCTGGCCCTGTGTGCGGGGGCTTCTCGCAGGCTAATTTCACCCAGGTTAAGACTGGCTTGTCAGTCAAGGAAGGTCCAGCTGAGGCTGATCCCCTTCCAGGCTAAATGAAACATCTCACCATGAAGTGCCCAGCCAGTTCCCTAAGAAGACTGTGCCGGGGCCTGGGCAGGGCAGCAGGGCCCCTCCAGGAGCTGGGCCTGTCTTCTTCCGCCTGGGTCTGGTTTCTGCCCTGGGTTTGACCCTGGGGGGAGCTGGCCGCTTGTTTACAGGCCTCCCCCCCGCCCCCCCCGCCGTTCTTTCTGGCGTGGGGGGGGTGGAGCTTGACCCAGCCCCACCCTCTTTGCCCATACCCTCCCGTGCTATGCTGTAGACGATGCTTCTGGAGAAGCTGCGTGTGGCTCGACGCCCAGCGGGTGAGGCCACGTTCAATGTCTTCTACTACCTTCTGGCCTGTGGGGATGGCACCCTCAGGTGAGATGGGCCAAGGAAACTGGAGGGGGGGGGTTGCTCTGGACTCCAGCTCACTGATGGCTCCTGGATCTTGTCACCTGGTTGCATCCTATCCCGTGTGTTTATTGTATGCTTGCCACATATGAGGCCCGAGGTAACAGGACGGTGAGCCAAATGAGCCACAGGCTCTACCCCACGGGAGCTCCCGAGCCCTGGGCACAGAATTGACCCTCCAGTGTTCCTGCGGCCTCGCTAGGACCTCTGCTACCCCCGAAACCAGATCTGCAGAGGGGATAGCACAGCAAGATGCGGGTGGCCAGGGACCTGCCTGTAGTCACACGGCTAGTGTGGGGCTGAGCAGTTATTGGGCCTTTTCCAGTGCCCTCCAGGCTGGCCCTCCCTGCCTCCTAGGTTGGTTCGTCTGCCCGCCTCTTCCCTTTAGTTCTTCAGACTTGCTGTCTTTGTTCTGTGGAAAAAAGACAAATGATAAGGCTGAGCAAGCAGCCCCGGGACATTTTCCTCCTTAGCTCTTCTGGTCACTGAGGGCACGGACTCTGTCCTAGCTGGACTCACGCTGCAGGCAGATTCCTTGCTCTCTTTCAGGGGTCTGGCTGGACACTCTCACCAGAGCATCTCTGGTGCCCTGTCCTAGGGAGGCTAGTGCTCTGACCAGGCGGCCAGGCCAATTAGGGAAGGCGGCGGCAGCTGGCCTGACAGTAGGGCATGATGGGCAGGCAGAACTCAGAGTCTGGAAGCTGGATCCGTCTGTCTCCCCACCCTGGTGGGGAGATGGCCCTTGGCATGGGGACCCCGCACCGTGCTGATCCCTTATTTGTACCCCTAGGACAGAGCTTCACTTGAACCACTTGGCAGAGAACAGTGTGTTTGGGATTGTGCCACTGGCCAAGGTGAGGGGGCCTATGGGGACGCGGTTGGCAGCCCTGGGCCTTGGGAGTAGGGGCCGCCTCAAGCGGCCTGGAGTGCCCCATGCGAGGAGCAGGATCCCGGCTCCAGCCTGGCGGCTCTCCCTGGCCTTGCCCTCCCTGAGGGCCCAGCAGCATGGGGGTACGCCGGGAGGGACAGCCCCTCTGAGACGCGGGCCCATCTGTCCCTGCAGCCTGAGGAGAAGCAGAAGGCGGCTCAGCAGTTCAGTAAGCTGCAGACCGCCATGAAGGTGTTGGGCATCTCCACAGATGAACAGAAAGCCTGCTGGCTCATCCTGGCTGCCATCTACCACCTGGGGGCTGCAGGCGCTACCAAAGGTAACCTGCAGGGGGTCCCGACGGCGCGGCTTGTCGCCCAGGAGAGCTTGCGGAGGCCCTGCCGCTCCGTGCGCCCTCACCCGGCACGGACGTCTCTGTTAGCAGACACCCCTGTGTTGCTTGCGCCTCTTCCCAGCCCCCCACCTCGGAGCACAAGGCTCCGAGCACCCGGAGAAGCATCTCTGCCCCTGGGCTTGGGCGGCGGTGATGCGGAGCCCTGTGAAGAGCAGGGGGGCGGCGGTTCTGAGGCCGAGGGGGAGGAGAAGGGCCCTAAGTCAGAGCAGTCCCCCTGAAATAACTCTCCTTCTTGTTCCCTTCCTGACAGAGGCCCCCGAGGAGCAAGCGGGTAACTGACCTTGGCCCCTCCCTGGGGGGTTGAGGCCACCTTGTCCCGTCTTGGTGCTGGCCCTGGGCTCTCTCTGGGGACTGGGCTTGTTCTGTCCGAATGGAGGGGACTGGCCTGGGAGGAGCCCCAGGTTGAGCAGGGAGAAGGCGCCTGCTGGCCGTGAGGCCCCAGGCCTAGCTGCTCCGACTCGTTTTGCCTCCACATCCTGGGACCTCTCAGGATGCCCTCCAGGGGGCCTAGATGTCGGGTAGGGTGGGCTTGCCATCTTGGGGCGTTCCGAGGCCAGTTTTCCCAGAGTCTTCTTCCCTTCCCTTCACTGGTTTGGTAGCCGGGTCTCTTCCCTCTTGCATGGCAGGGTGGAGACCACTAGGGGGCAGCAGGCACCGTGGTAACAAATGGGCTGCAGCTTCTGCACTTGGACTTGGGGGCTTGTGAATGGCTAGGACTTGGTCTGGCTTGGAAGAGCTTTGCTGCCTTCCTCTGAGATTATGTTGATGGGCGGGCACTCGGAGCACCTCTTCACCCCTTCCTTCCCTTCCTCAGAGGACTCCTGCCTCTGAACGGCGCCTTGGGCTTTGGCCGCATCTTCTCTGGGATGTGAAGGGCCCCAGGCTACTCAGCAGGAGCGAGAAAGCACTGGTGGGTGGGTGGGTGCACAGAGGGGCAGGCGGTTCCGTATCAGGTTCCTTACGATCCCAGCAGGTGGCATCCCTGCCAAAGAGGAAGCAGGCTCTGAGTTAAAGTTGTCTCCAGACTGTGTAGGTGGGCAGGCGGGTAGGCGTGTGGCTGTGTCTTGAGGAAGTTCTTCCAGTCTGAGGAGGTGACGAGACCAGGTTTCCTATAACCCTGTATTCCGTCAGCACTGCCTGCAAGCAGACAGATCTGGGTGTGTCCACACAGGGACCCTGTTGAGCAGGGTCTGTCACCTCCTCAGAGCTTCCAGTATTTTCCAGAGGATGTGTGCACATGTGTGCACGTGTGTGTGTGTGTGTACGTGTGTGGTGTCTTTGTAGGTTTGTGTGTGTGTGTGTGTCAGCGTGATTATACCCGTAAACATACTCCTTTGAGATTGTGTGTGTGTGCACTTGGGTATATTTTTGCATCTCTGAGTCTGAATGTGGTTGCGTTTTCTCGCCTGCTCATCCTCACAAACACCCCCCCCCACACACACACACACACCCCACGGTCCCTTCCCACGGACCCGGCAGGTTCAGCTGATGACTGGTTGCTAACACGCTGTTTTTCTTTGCATGCTGCATGCTGGTCCTTTGCCTTACAGAAGCTGCTGAAGGTAAAACCTTGTTTATTGTTAGCTTTCCCTAATTGCTGTGATTAGACACATGTTGGCTGAGGCACGTCTGTCTGCCTGGGCTCTTCCCTTTCCCCTGTGGCTTCTTCCACTTCCCCGCTGTTGGGCCGTGGGGTGGTGGTGGTCTCCCCTGGCAGACGCCTGGAGGTAAGGGAGAGGGTCCTGCTGCGTTCACGGAAGGGGGAGGCACTAGAACTCTCTCATGACGTGTCCCCCACAGGCTCACGTGGCTCTTGTGCTCATCACAGGGGGGCTGGCTCATGCCCTGACTGTCCTTCCCCAGGTTGGCACCCCTGAGGCCAAGCCCTCCAGAAGAGAGGTTCCGAGCTGCCTGGGTGCCCTCTGGTGGCAGTGGTGTAGAGTTCCCGCCTCTTTTAGGACCTGTTGTTCTCTCCGCCCTCAAAGGACGCAGCCGTTGGCTGTCTCTGTTTTGCCTAAAGCCCCTCTGGTGTCATTAGGGCTGGTTTTAACTCCAGAAGATGCTCGGTCCTCAGGTCTTGGCCATGGGAGCCAAAGGGCGCAACAGTCATCAGATGGACTAAGGAGAAAGACCCAAGGTGCCAGATCCTTTTTTTTCTACCCCGTAGCTGGGCGCAAGCAGTTTGCCCGCCACGAGTGGGCCCAGAAGGCCGCATACCTGTTGGGCTGCAGCCTGGAGGAGCTATCCTCAGCCATCTTCAAGCACCAACACAAGGGCGGGACGCTGCAGCGCTCCACCTCCTTCCGCCAGGGCCCCGAGGAGAGCGGCCTGGGAGACGGCACAGGTGCCCCGAGCCCCGTGGCTGCTGGATGTGATTGGGAGGCCCCATGCAGGCCTCATTGCTGTCTTCTCTGGCGGGGGGAGACCGCTGGGGTGAATAGATGCTTCCATCAGAGGGAGAGGCCCAGCTCCAGGGCCCCATGCTGATTTGACCCTGGGTGGCTAGAGAGCATCCGCCCATGGGGATCCCCAGAGGCAGGAGGTAGAGCTGATGCTCTTGCCCCACAGGCCCCAAACTGAGTGCACTGGAGTGCTTAGAAGGCATGGCGTCCGGCCTCTACAGTGAACTCTTCACCCTTCTGGTCTCCCTGGTGAACAGGTGAGTGCCAGGCAGGGCCCAGGAGCTGCCCAGCCTCCTGCCATGACAAAGGGGGAGTTGATGGCTCCATGCTGGTGGGATCGCTGAGGCAGCGCCCTTCTCCACCAGCAGAGGGCTCACCGTCCTCGCGGGCGAGGAGAGGCACGTCCTCCCCACCAGGGTCCTGGGCACCTGCGCGGGGATGGAGATTTGGCTTGGGGCGGAACAGGGCTGCCTGGGCGCCACGGGCAGACCAGTGGGGCCTGTTCGGCAGTACTGCCCTGGACAGTCCTGACCCATGCTCTCCCTGTGAAGGGCTCTCAAGTCCAGCCAGCACTCGCTCTGCTCTATGATGATTGTGGACACTCCGGGCTTCCAGAACCCTGAGCAGGGTGGGTCGGCCCGCGGAGCCTCCTTTGAGGAGCTGTGCCACAATTATGCCCAGGACCGGCTGCAGAGACTCTTCCACCAGCGCACCTTTGTGCAGGAGTTAGAAAGATACAAGGAGGTAGCACTTGACCTTGCCTCTGCCTTGCCCACCCCCCCACCCCCGGCCTCAGCTTCCTGGCACCCACAGGGAGGACATCTGTGGAGAGGGAAGGCCCCACCTTCCCTGCTTTTGCTCTCTGGCATTTCTGTCTCCCTGTGCGCCCCGGAGTAGTAGTCTTGTCCTGCCCCAGACTATATCCTCACTTTGTAGAGAGTTTGCTCTCCAAGAAGCTGCAGGTGCATTCGGGGCCCCTGAGAGCCCCTCCTTGCCCACCCTCAAGGCACCTGCCTAGGCCCCGTGAATTGCCACCACGCAGTTCCTGCCTCCTTGTGGGTCGGCCAGGCCTTCCCTGGCTCCCTGGCTCCCTGGCTCCCAGTCTGTTAAGATGGTGATTGATCATGTAGGGCCCCCTCCATAAAAGGGTGTCCCAGATGGGACAAGATCTAGAAATCCTACCTCATGGGCAGGTGAGATGAATGAACTGGGGAGGATATTTATCTTGGCTGAGAGAAGATTCAGGAAGCAAATGACAGCAGTCTTCAGGCGGTTCAAGGATGATCGTGTGAAGTCGAGAGTAGGCTTATTCTGTATAGTCTCATCAACTGGTGTGAGTAATAGGAACGGGGGACTTTTGCTCAGTGTTAAAGAAGGTTAAACGACTCTTAGCTGTCGGAAAAGGCCATGTGGTGCCTTGGGAGGTGGTGAACACTTGTCAGAGGGGCTGCTGGAGGGGAGGAGCTCCTGAGAGGGACGGAAGGGCGGACTTGCTGGCCCAGCGCCCCCTCCTGGCCTTCAGCGTAGGGCGGCACCCCCCAAGGGGCCTGCGCTCACTTCCTCTCTCCCTTCCCTCCTAGGAGAACATTGAGCTGGCATTTGACGACTTGGAGCCAGCCGTGGATGATTCTGTGGCAGCTGTGGACCAAGCCTCCCATCAGTCCCTGGTAGGAGTTGCAGCGAGGGCCTGGGCTGACCCTTCGTCCCCTTGTCTGTCCCTTCCCCTCAGTCGAGCCCTCGCTGTGTAAGCTACTGTTGCATGGCTGGTCTGGCCCGGAAGGTAGCACTTCCTTCTGCCCTGGTGCAGTGAGAGCCCTAGCCCCCGGGTGTCCAAGCCACGGGGCGGAGGCATACCTGCCCCCTCCTCCCCAGGCCCTGTCCTGTGCCCGCCTGAGCCTCGTGTGTCTGCCAGGAGCCTGGTGTCTCCTCCTTGGTGGTGAGGGCTGGGCTGGACCCAGAGGACAGAGTCATCCCTCCCACTGTCCCCAAAAGACTGGTGCAGCCAAGCAGAGTGGGTGAGGCGTCTGTGCAAATAGGGAGTCCGTGCCTTGCTCCAAATATGAGCCCTCACCCCTCAACCTTTGGGACAGGCTTTGTCACACTTTGGATGAGGATCTCGGGCACTTGGCTGGCCTGATGAGCACTTGGCATGTGCTGACTGTCTTCAGTTAGGGAAGTTTCAGAAGGCACTTTACTAGAGAATTGGCATTTTTGCTAGGCTGCTGCTTCCCATCTCTGCTTTGACCCCTGCCTCCTTCTCTATCTTCCTTGTGGGCAGGCCCTGCTGTGCTAACAAGGGGTTGGGGCCCCAGGGAAAGTGAGTGTCCCCCTAGGGACTAGTATTTAAAGTACCCAAGTTCCATGTCCCCTCCCCCCCGCCCCCAGGGAAGCTGGCTTTTCTTTTCCTGACACCTGGGTTCCCAGCTGGCCTTCGCTGAGAGCCTTTGCCATTCCCAGGAGATGTGGGGAAGTCAGTCCCTGTGGCTTAGGAGGGGCAGCATGTCAGATAGCATGTTTGGATGGGACTTGGCTATCCCTTCCCTTCCCTGCTCTCCCTGTCTGATGGACCTCGGCACCTCTGGGGACGGGGCCCCTGGGTGCTGAGTCTGCCACTCACTGTCCAATGGCTTCATTGCCCAGTCCTGCCATGTAGCTCCAGCCACTCTGGGACCTTAGCTCCCCATCTGTCCCTGGCCACATTCTGCTTCCTCCTGGTAGTCACACTGACTCCCTTGGGCAACCATGGGGTGGGGGGACGATGCAGGCAGCTGGGTGCAAAGAGAGGGAAAAGCACTTTTCTTACTTCTCTTGTCCCCCCAGTCCCGAAAGGCCAGGAAAGAATGGGGTGTAAGGGAAGGTTCCATCCTTCTTGCTCAGGGAAGTCTTGGAAATGCCATGGAAAAGGCACCTTCAGCCCAGATGCAGCCACAGTCTAGTTCGTGTGACCCGCATAGGGTATTAGAAATCAGAATTCTCTTGAAAAGCTGGAGGCTTTACCAATGCTAGGCCAGTGTTCTTCCGGGACAGCGGTGGGCTGCAAGCTGATGGGCGGCCCTTCCCTATAGATGGGGACATGTGCTATGCCATCACCCCGACTCCACCCATTCCGGCTGTTATATCTCCTAAGCCACCCATCTTACGATTTTGGCACTTGAGCCTCTGACCCTGCAGGAGTCCCACCTGCAGTGCTCGGAACACTCTCTGGGATCCCCCCTGTCAGGGGGACCAGGCTTGACCCCACAGCTGTCACTGGCTGACAGCTTCCTTCAGGCCACGCCCCCTGCCTGGGGCCTTCCAGAATTTTTATCTCATTAATCTGCCTGGGAGGTGATGCCCAGGTTGTGAGAGCAACATGGGCTCACCGATGGCCCTTGTGACTTCCAAGAGGACAAGGATGGTTCACGAGAAGCCTTCAGCCTTTCGGGGCTCTGGACACAATTCCTGGGAAGGAGATTTTGCTGTGGGCTTCTCTCTCTAACCTCTGTCCCGCTCCCTCTTTCCCCTTGCTGCCCGGCTGCCCCACAACGTGTCAGCCAGGAGTGACAGGAGCTGCAGTGCGTGTGCGTATGTGTAGCAAGTTTATAGTGTGTGGCCGGGCCAGGGGCTCCGTGAGACACGGTGGCTTCTCTTCGCTTCTCCACAGGTCCGCTCGCTGGCACGCACTGACGAGGCGAGGGGCCTGCTCTGGCTATTGGAAGAGGAGGCGCTGGCGCCCGGGGCCACCGAGGACGCCCTCCTGGAGCGCCTTTTCTCCTACTATGGCCCCCGGGAAGGTGACAAGAAAGGTAGGTGGTACCCATGGAGGGCTCTTTTGCTTCCTCTCCGGAGAACCCACTTGTATGGGTCTAGACGGTACTGCCTGGAAGGGCTCACTGAGTCCCTGGGCTTTTTGGGGGCCTGTGCCCTGATGATCCGAACCTTCCTTCTCCCCCGCTCAGGCCAAAGCCCCCTCCTGCGCAGCAGCAAACCACATCATTTTCTCCTGGGCCACAGCCATGGCACCAACTGGGTTGAGTACAATGTGGCTGGCTGGCTGAGCTACACCAAACAGAACCCAGCCACCCAGAATGCCCCCCGGCTCCTGCAGGACTCCCAGAAGTAAGAACACCACTCACCCGGCCCATGTCCCATCCCTGAGGCTGGTTTTGGGCTTCCTGGTCTCAGAGGCCCCCTCGCCAGCGGGGTTGATGGCCTCTGTTTCCTGAGAGGGGACAGCCAAGGCCAGTTGGTCTGGAGGGCCTGGGGGTGGCCTCCTGGAGTAGAAGTGGGATGGACATGGTTGGAGGGACCTGTAGATTGAAATTTGAATAGCACCTCCAGGTTCTTCACAGAAGGCAGGAGTAACAAAAACAAAACAAAACAAAACAAAAAAACTTTAAAAAATGGGGCACCTGGCTGCCTGAGTTGGAAGAAGCGTGCAGCTCTTGATCCTGAGGTCCTGAGTTCAAGCCCCATATTGGTTGTAGAGATTACTAAAAAAAATGAATAAATAAAATAAGACACAAATAAAAAACTTTAAAAGAAGGGAGGAGTAGCCTTAGAAACCCCTCAGTCACATAAGGCCTGTCATCCATTTTGTTTATTTAGCAGATAATTATTGGGCGCCTACTCTTTTAGGTACCTGGCAGTAAATAAAACAAAACTCCCTGCCCAGTTGGGGGGGGTGCACATAACAACCAGTAGATGTCATACGCAGATTATATGGTATGGCAGAGAGGGCTGGGCTCTAAACTCTCCTGCCATCCTGGACTTCTGCCCTCCCTAGTGATGGAGAAGAGAGGATCACACTTCTGTCCCCCTCCGCCACCCCCCCACTGGTTTTCTCTTCTTCCTGTTTGTAGATTTCCCTCCAGTTTCTCTCTAGGGTGTGGGGCATGCAGCCCCAGGCCCCTGGCCACGGCCATATGGGGGACTTGGGGGTGTCCTAGGAACTGGGAGGACACCCTCTACTAGTCTCTCAAAGTGACTGCCTTCCCTCCTTCACCCTTCCACCTCTGGTAGGAAAATCATCAGCAGCCTGTTTCTGGGCCGGGCAGGCAGCGCCATGGTGCTGTCAGGCTCCATCGCAGGCTTGGAGGGCGGCTCACAGCTGGCGCTGCGCCGGGCCACCAGCATGCGGAAGACCTTCACGACGGGCATGGCGGCTGTCAAGAAGAAGTCACTGTGCATCCAGATTAAGCTGCAGGTGGTGAGTGTGCCTGCCCAGGCCCCATGGCCCTTTCGGGGCTCCTCTGGCCGTTCTGGGGAGCACCCGGCTTACCCGGTACCCACTCAGCATCCCCCTCTGCTGGGTCCTCTGTTCAGTGCTGCCGCCTGAGTGGCCCCTCGGGCCTCGTGAGGGTGGAGTTGTCCGGGCTTGGCATGTCTTGGCCGGCGGTGGGACACCTGCCATCCTGCGAGGAGCAGAGATGCTCTCCTGGGCACGGGCTGGGCCCCCAGAATCCACCGAGGCCTGTCCCTCTCCCTTTGGCAGGACGCCCTCATTGACACCGTCAAGAAATCAAAGCTGCACTTCGTGCACTGCTTCCTGCCCGTAGCAGAGGGCTGGGCCGGGGAGCCCCGGTCCGCATCCTCCCGCCGAGTCAGCAGCAGCAGCGAGCTGGACCTGCCCTCGGGAGACCACTGCGAGGCTGGGCTCCTGCAGCTGGACGTGCCCCTGCTGCGCGCCCAGCTCCGGGGCTCCCGCCTGCTGGACGCCATGCGCATGTACCGCCAAGGTGGGGCCTCCTTGCGTCTCCACTCCTCCTGTTTTCTGGAGCCGTTCCTGCTCCTCCCCACCTTCCAAATGGGACCCGTGGGGCTAGAGGGGTGCTGCTCCCCTCCTGTCTCTGGTCTGGCCCTGGATCTCTTTTCTGCTCTGGTGCCTGCTCGGGGGTGGGGGTGGGGTGGCGGGGAGCTGGGGGGTGGTCTCTCCAGCCCGGTCTGTTCCTTTCTTTTTCTTTCCACCTGGCTGCCTCCCTTCTCCCTCCTCTCCTTTCTCTATTCGTCCCCTTCAGCCCCTCCCCGCCCTGCCCCACAGGCCCTGTTCACACAACCCCCCTCCCCCCTTCCCTGCTCTGCCCACAGCAGCAGACCTGTGCCCACCTAGAGCCTTCTGCTCAGTGACGCTAACTACCTCCGAGAGCAGGCTGGGCCATACCCCCCACTGAGAAATGAGGTGCTAAATCTTTCTGAGGTACTTAAAATTCCCAAGAAAGTTCAGCCAGATCCTTTTTATGGTCCCATCTGGAGGAGGGATTGGAAGGGGTGAGAGTAATAGCATAGTTGACCCCTGACCAACTTGGGTTTGAACTGTGGGGGCCCACTCACACGCGGGCTTTTTGTAGTACGGTAGGGTAAACGTGTTTTCTCTTCCTTCTGCCTTCCTCAATAACATTTCCTTGCTTTACTGTAACAATACGGTTCGTCCTACACATCACATACAGCCACGTGTTCGTCGACTGCTTATGTCATCAGTAAGGCTTCCGGTCAACGGTAGCTTATGAGTTGTTAAGTTTCGGGGGGAACTGAAAGTTATATTTGGATATTCGACTGCGCAGGGGGTGTAACTCACGTTGTTCAAGGGGCAACTGCTCAGCATTGTTAGAACATTTGTAACCTACCAGGCACCGTTCTGGACTCATCATACACACTACTCTTTTAATCCTCACAACCATCTCATGAGATGTTGGTACTATTACTGTCCCCAGATGAGGAGACTGAGGCTCAGAGAGGTTAAGTAGCTTGCCCGAGGTCACACAGCTCATGAGTGGCAGAGCGAGATTTGACCCATGCGGGCCAGCTTCTGAGTTCATGCCTCTCGAGTGGGGTTTCATTTGCCTGGGAAGTTATGGGCTGCCAGATTTCTGCCCTTTTTTCCTTTGATAGGAGAACTGGCAGGGTCCCACCTGCCCATAGCCAGGTCCCCTTGAGGCATCCCCATGGACCATCACTTTTCCTTAGCAGTCAAAGCCACAAAACAGGCTCCCTGCCCTGCTCTAAATAAATCTTCGATCTGTCCCCACGTCTTGATATGGAGTTGGTGTTTATTATTTCAAAACCAGATTGTTACCGCTCTGAACCAAAATCAATGTGCTTTACTCAAACAAGCAGATCGATGAGGCCAGCAGCAGCAGGCCCCCCTCCCCTTGCCCAGCCCCCAGCCACCATCAATAGCGCTGATGATTAATTAAGATGCCAGGCGTCCAGACCTGCTATCCTGGCCCATCAATTTAATTGCAATTTAGATACAATCAATAGCTCACTTTGTCTTGGCCCCTCAGCGGCCCCCGCCTCCTGTTTCAATTATCGGGCACATGCATCAGCCTCATCTCCCAGTTGGAGGGTTTCCCGGAGCTAGTGAGGCTGGTGTAGCAGAGCGAGCCCCTGACGGGCTCTCGAGAGCCCGGGTTTGGAGTCCAGCTCTGCCTCCAGCTGCCGCCTTTGTGACCTTGAGCAAGCCCGTCAGTCCACCTCTTCGGCCTCAGTTCCCAGGCCTGGAAGATGAGTTGGATCTGGTCTAAGACCCCTTTTCCGTTTGAAATTCTGTGAATGTGTATGAGTGGGTCTCTCAGTCCCCCACTGTGGGCTCTGGTGCCCTCAGGTGGCTCAGGGTGACCTCCTACCAGCCACCATCCCGACCTTGCTCCAAGCCAGAAGCCATCTGACCTTTGTCCTGGCCTCAAGCCTACACAGCAGGGAGGTCTCTGCTAGAAGTAGTGCTCTTCAGGGAAAGAGAATCTAGAAGTCTTTGGGTCACCCGGTCTAGGGCTCAAGGTCAGGATGGGAGCAGGAAGGGGCACCCTTTCTGTATCCTGCTTCAGGGAACTGGGGAAAGGAAGGAGCATTTTACTGAACACCCATCATGTGAGCCAAGCCGTGCTTTCCACATATGTTCTCATTCAAACCCCATGACTACCGTGCAAGGTAAGCAGCAGGTCCCCCCTTGAAAGATGAGGAAAGCAAGAGTCAGAGATGTTGAATGACTCATCACATGGTGTCAAGAGCCAGGGCCAGGATTCTGACCCCAAGCCCATGCACTTTCCTCTCGGCTGCTCTCTGTGGCCCGATTTTCTTTTTCCTTGTTAAGTCCTGAAGACGTTGTTCTCTCTGGGTATAGCAGAGTCCTAGACTCGGAGGCTAGAAAGCATCTCTCTTCTCCATAGCATTCCTTCCAGGTGGGCAGCCGTCCCCTGTTCGCACACCTCACTGACAAGGCACTTATTTCTAAAGGAACCCGTTCCCGTTGTAACCTTGCAGCCCCATGGGAGGGCAGCCCTAACTGTCCTGCAGACCCCTGTCCCGTACCCCTGCCTCTTCCTCCCGCACCTCCTTTCCCAGGTCTGCCTCAGCCTTAGGCTCTCCTCCCCCAGCAGCTTCTGCCCCTTCCGGTAACTGTCCCCGAGTGCGAATTGGCTCTGGGCTGCCCTCTCTCTAGGTTACCCTGACCACATGGTGTTTTCCGAGTTCCGCCGCCGCTTCGACGTCCTGGCCCCACACCTGACCAAGAAACATGGGCGCAACTACATTGTGGTGGATGAGAGGCGGGTAGGTCTGGGCCCCAGAGCCCTACCAGACCCCCTTCTGCTCAGACCCCTCCGAGCAGCTGCCCCTCCCTGCCTAGAGAGAGCCCGGCTGGCCCTTGCTCTAGCTCCTGGTTTTGGCCGCCCGGGCCAGGACAGGGGCGCGTGGCAGCCAAGCTGGGACAGTGGGGAGAAGGCAGCCTGGGGCGTGGCCTGTAGGAATCAGAGAAGACCCACTCTCTTTGGAGGCCAGAGTTGGGGGTCTCCGCTCTCTGGTGAGCTGGCCAT
Source organism: Mirounga leonina (assembly GCF_011800145.1). Taxonomy (NCBI): domain Eukaryota; kingdom Metazoa; phylum Chordata; class Mammalia; order Carnivora; family Phocidae; genus Mirounga; species Mirounga leonina. Next base: position 4,463,063 of record NW_023270503.1, read on the forward strand.
CTAAGAGCCTCCCAGGAGGCAGATAAGAGCTGTGTTTTGGGTGTTACCACTGGTAGCCCCTGGGCCCTTCGGCCTTAACTTCCACATAAGGGATGGTTCCTGCAGCAGGAAGCTGTCCAGGGGTGGGGCAAGCGTCCGTCCTCAGGGCAAGATTGATACGGCAAGGCCTTCCGGTGCCAGGGTAAGCTGAAGGCTCCCGGGCCCCTTGTCAGTACAGGTTGCTGAAAACAGGGCTGTCACCCCCCAGAGGCAGCTCCTCAGAGAGCCAGAGGGCTCCTTGAGCAGAGGGCGCCTCCTTCCCTGTGCTCTGCCTCAGGCACCCGGCCTGACTCTGAAGGCATCTCAGACCTTGGGATGGCTTCCCTAAGAGGGAGAATGCTCTGCAGAATGGGGCAGAAATCCCCCTTCCCCTTGCCTCCTGAATCACAGACCCACATTCACGGAGGCCTCAAAAACTTCTCTCCATCCAGGACCTGCCAGTGTCCTGGGTGACCTTGGTGTGCGTGTAGATGACCCACCCGACAACCCCCTTCTCTCTGACCCCTGACCTTTATTCCAGCCTCCTACTCACAGCTACACCCAGATCTTGTCACCCCTGGAAATGCTTCACCTCGGAAATCTTCAATTCCATCATGGCCTTCCCTGCCCACAGCCTCCTAACCTGTGCACCTCACTTCTCTCCTCTCAGGACACCTGCTCTTTGCCTCTGTTGAGACCTCTCATGTCTGGACCCCACTGCGTTTTCTCTGCTCTGTCCATTCCCTTCTGACTTTCTTTTATGCTCACCTCAATGCCATGGTCCTGCCCTCCAGTCACTTGGCCTTCATCACCCTCAGCTCTCCTGTGCCTCCCGGGGCACCTGCCCTGCCCAACCCCCATGCTGAAGGGCCAGCCTCCGGGCATCTGCACTCCTCGGTTTGGGTTTCCCAAGGGCTAGGGGAGAAAATTATACAACCGGGTGGACCTGAAGTCCTACAGGTTCATGGTCTCCAGCCTCAACTGGGCCCTTGCTGTGGCCCAGCAAGTTTTTCATATGCCGCATCCTTCCCTGGCCCCTATTCCAAGCTCCTTCCCTGCTGTTCTGTTCTCCATCTTTCTCCTCCAGTCCCCCGCTACCCTGCCTACCCAGGTCATCTGCCCAGCAATTGACCTTGCCTCTAAGCGGTCATAAAATTGAGGCTCCAGCTTCCTCCTCTGCCTTGTGTACACTTGTCTTCGGGTGCCTTCTTGTTCAGCCCTCCTGTCTGGGTGGGAGAGGTATCCCCTCCCTCGTCCAATCCCTTCCTCCTGTGCTTTGGAATCCATTCCCCGGGGCTCCCTGGAGGCCCGCTCCATCCACGCTAACTGTTCTCTCTCTCCCGTTCCTTCAGCCTCTCCTCCGCTGGCTCTTTCCTCTCAGCGGAGAAACATCCTGCAGATAGTTGCTTGGAAAAGAGCCTCCCATCAGCCCTCTCTCACGCCAGGCAGTTGTCTGTGGCTCGCCTGCACCCTCCCCGCCGCCACCACCCGTCCCTCCACCCTCAGCTGCCTGGATCCCAGCCCCGACACCCTGGGCCTGGTCTTCTGTCGCCCATCGCCCTCCATGTTGCCAGAGCTAATGACCACCTTACTGTGCTTCTTGGCAACATCTGACTCTCTTGACAACTCTGTTCTCTGCTCAGCTTCCTTGCTGCCGCTCCTGGCTTTGCCTTTTCCCTCCGAGCATCCCTTCTTCTACCTGCCCCTGAAGTAAAGGTCTCTCTTCCTTAAGACGCTGTCCTTGGCCATCTGTGCTTTCTAATCTACAGCCTCTCCCCGGCCAACTTCATTCACACCCATCGTTTCAATTACCACATACGTACTGACGATTTCTAGATCAATACCTGTAGCCCAGGCCTCTCTCCTGAACTTCAGACGTGCATTTCTATCTGGCTGCTTTCTGGACTTTTCTACCTGCATGCCTCAAACTCAGCATGTTCAGACCACATTGATTCCATCCCCTCCCCAACCTACTCTGGCTCGTCCGTTTCCTACCTTGGAGAGTGGCACAATTATCTGTTTAGCTATATAAGTCCGAAACCCCAGTGCTGTGGTGTCCCTAGATTCCTCCCTGTCGGCTGCCCTGCCCCCTCTATCTCCTTCACATCTCTGGCATTTCCGCCTCTTCCTTCCCTTTGGGTCAGGCTCTAGCCTCCTCTTCTGTGAATTCCTGCAGTAGCTGCCTGAGGGGGTCTCCGTCCATTCTCCCCTCGTGTGCCAGTGGGGATCCCTGGAAAATGCAAATCCGATCCTGTCCCTCCCTGACCGAACCCTCCGGGGGCTCCCAGCGCACACGGGTGCCCCACCCTTTGGCTACTGCCCACCTTTCTAGTTGTACCTTAACCGCCCTACCCCCTTCCCTCCTGAACTACCTGGTTTCCTCAGCGCGTTCTCTTGTCTTGCGCTTCCATGCCTTTGCTCGCGCTCGTCCGTCTGCCCGAAATGCCCTCTCCCCGACTTTGGCTAGTTCTTCCTTGTAACTGAAGACTCAGCACAAGCTACACCTCACCTCCTCCAGGATGCCTTCCATGGTCCCTGTGTGACTTAGTTGCCTCCTCCTCTGTGTACTTCACTAATTCACTTGTCTCACTCCCCAGCAAGACAACTTACTGCTCTCGTAGTCATCCTTACGTCCCCAGAATCTAATCTAGGGCCTGACAGTGCGGAAGCCCACCGAAAGTGCTTGTTGAATGAGTAACGGACTGCCTCCGCGGAGGCCCGGGAAGGACTCGCGGCCTGGGCGAAGCCCTGTGCGGAGATGGGGGCGGCCCCTGGCCTCCCTGACAGAGGCGTCTCTCTGCAGGCGGTGGAAGAGCTGCTGGAGTCCTTGGACCTGGAGAAGAGCAGCTGTTGCCTGGGCCTGAGCCGGGTGAGTGGTCACTGCAGGAGGGCGGTAGGGCCCGGCCCTCACTCTCTGGTCACCCTGTCCCAGTGGCTGGCCCTCCCCTTCTGACTTCCCTTCCTCTGAATAACCGACTCGTTCAGAGCCATGAACACCCCCGTGACGTCGGGAGGGGGAGTGGGTTGGAAGGTGGCCCTGAACTTGGCCTGAGTCCCGGTGTGGAGAGTGGGGAGAACAGAAGGGAGGAAAGCTGGACAAAGCAGGAAGGCAGTAGGCAGAGTGTTCCAGAGGCGCCCCCCGCTCCCGGGGCTGCTAGGGCCCCAGAAGGCCAAGCAGGATGCGGTGAGGCCGTGCCGCCACCACCTGCCCACAAGCCCAGTTCCTCACGGAATGGAATGTGGCGTCTGCAGGGCAGGCACGCCCGGGCCCGGGTGCCAGTCTGCTGCATCACTCCACGCCAGAGGGTCAGGCGAGCGTCCCTCCCACGGGCAGGAGGCCTGCTCGCCTCTCTCTCCTCAGGCTGGGAGGCTTGACAGGCGGCTTCCACGTATGCGCTCCAAGGGCCGTGGTGGGGGGAGGGGCACTCGGGAGCCGAGGGGGGATGCCGAACCTCTCTCCACCTGTCAGCAGGGAAGGAGGGAACTCCGGGTGCCGGGGCTTTGTGGGGAGTGTGAGGCGGACGCGGATGCTCGCAAAAAAGGCTTGGTGTTGCTTGTCTGCTCTGTTCTCTCGGTTCTGTCTTCTGAGTCACGGTCTTGCCCCTTCGCTTTCCCATCCCCTGGCTGTATCTTTGTCTCGGCTGGTTTTCCCTTTTCCTTTTGGCCCTGGCGGTTCCTGGCTCTGTCATTTTCTGTGTCTTTCCTTGTTCTCTGGGTGTTCTGTGATCTCTTTTTTTCCGTGTCATTTTTCTGGTTTGGGTCTCTTGCTGTGTCTGACTCAACCTCTCCCGTCCCCAACTATCTGTCAGCTCAGGGGCTGCCGGCTGAGCTTCCTCCCTGGGAAGCCTGCTGTCAGAGGCTTCGCTTCAGCCTCTCGGTCTCTTGGGCGGGCTCCTGCCCCTTCGGCAGTCGGGGCTGCTGCTGGCTGGCATTGGGGTGGCACCTCCTCCAAGGCATGTCTTGGGCAAGAGAGGGCCTGTACAGGCCGGTCCTCTTCCCAGCTACCATCTCAGACCCTCTGCTTCATCCCCGGTGCCTGGCCGAGGCGGACGAGCCCCAGGGCCCACTCAAGCTCAGAGAGAAATTAGGGGCAAAGTTGGATATTTGCTCACATCTGATTTGGGAGAGAAATTTCAGGGCCTCTAGGCTGTGGTTGGACTGGCTGCTGAGCAGAGATTCCGTGTGTTCGTCGTATTGCTTCAGAGGAGGGGGTCTCAGTCAGAGCCCACGGGACCCTGAGGGTTCGAGCAGGGTGTTAGAGGATCTTGAGAGCCTCCTGATATTGTTTATAAAATTTGTATGGATGCGTCTGTTGGGGAAGGAGAGGGCCCTGAGCTTTCACCCAATACTCAAAAGGACTCTTAACCCCACTAATGTACAGCTGCATGAGAGAGGTCTCAGGCTCCCCGCTCCAGTCCTGAGGCCATCTTTTTTCTTCTCATTGTGAGACGCTAAGAATGGGGGCCACTCTCCAGCCCCTAACCCGCCACCTCCCTTCTCCTGTCTTAGTCAGACCAGCTATGTGCCCTGACCACTAGCCCCTATGTCTGCCTCCTGGGGGACTTGGATATTCCCCACCCCCTGGTGGAATTTCAGGCTCACACATTGTGAGACATCAAGGCTCAGGTAGGACTTGAGGCCATGGGAGACCCCAGGCACTCAGCATGAGTGTGGGATTTGGGGAAGCAAGCGTTGCTGAGGACCTGAGCTGGCTTTCTCCTAGGCCAGCCCCAGGGGACTAGGTTTCTGTGCAGTCGCCAGAGGCTAAGCTTTCTCAGCAGAAAGTGTAGGCCTTCTCTCCACTTATTCCCTGAAGGGAGGGCTGGGGACACTGTACATATTGGTTCTGAGTGTTTCCCGTGCTCTTTGCCCCACAGAAGGGAATTTTCTGTGTTCTGGGCAGGGTGGAGGTGGGCACACACCTAGGTGTCTCTTTGCCCTCTGTGAGGATCCCAGAGTCTTCTCTCACCTGTGTATTTCCCCCTCTTCTCTTAGCAGGGAAGACTTTACCCAGCCCCAGTTCGGAGCACCAAAGAGCGAGAGGAAATTCTGGCTGTGGGGGCTCCCAGCTGGTTCTTCTCCTGTCTGCCCTCCAACCCCCAAACCTGTAGGACAGGTCCCTTGATTGGGCCAGCCCCCGCCCACCCCCCTGGCTTTTTCATGAGCTGAAACCTGGGTGTGGGGGGGGGGGATGCTGGCACATGAAAGAGAAGGCTGTCTGAGAGGAGCCGGACCGGGGATGGGGCCCCACCCTTTCTCTGCGCACGGCTTCTGGGCCTTTCTCTCCTTACACACATTCACCACCATCCATTTGGCCTGATCCCAGGCAGCTGGCACCCGCAGTTGGGCCCTCCAGTGGGCTGTGGGCATAGGGGGCACAGACAGTGTTGCTGGTGGTCCTGCAGGAACAAACCGCCATAGATGTTGCTGAGGGGTGTCCTGTCCCCATTTGACTGTGGCTGCTTTATGTCCTTCTTGTCCCAGATACCTTCCCTTTGACTTCCCTCTCCTTTTATCTCTCTTTGAAGTTAAGTTTCCCACCTTACTCCTCCTCTTCCGGAGAAACCTCCCCAGCCCCCGGCCTGGCCCTCCTCCCTCAGGCTTCCTGGGGCCTCTCCTTGCTCCTTCCCTCCTCTCTTGTTCCCTTGGATTTTCAGGTTCTTCCCGGGGCCAAGGACCCCCTCCCAGGCCTGCTGGTGTCCTGTGTCCCCAGCCATCTCCCGCCTTCATCTGGCCTGCTTCCCCACAGGTGTTCTTCCGGGCCGGCACATTGGCTCGGCTGGAGGAGCAGCGGGATGAGCAAACCAGCAGGAACCTAACCCTGTTCCAGGCGGCCTGCAGGGGCTACCTGGCCCGCCAGCACTTCAAGAAGAAAAAGGTGCTGTTCCAGGGTATCTCTGTCCCACTCCCCAGCCTAGATGGCAGAGCAGAGTTCCCCGAGTGGGGTGGGGGTGGGGGGTTCAAGGGAACATGCTGGGGCAGGAGGCTGGTCTTGGGACTATGAGTTATTGTCACCTGGGGGAGAAGAAGCAGGGACCTCCCGGGGCCACCATGCCCTGGGCCAGGGTGGGGAATGGGCAGCTCCTTGGTGCCAGCGAGCCTGCTGGTTATGCCCAGCACTGGGGCCATGGGGCCTGGTCCTGGGGCTGGGAGTGGGGGGCAGCGCCTAGGCGAAGGCGGGCTCTGGATCATAGGTGGGCTCTGGACCATGAAGATTAAGGAGCTGTGTCAGCGACTCCTTTTCTTATTAGCAAGTCCATAAAACAGCCAGCACCACCGCCTCTTGTGTTTCAGCAAGATTAGGTTTTATAGCACATCTAGGCCAGGGTGCTGGAAATAATCAGGCAGCAAATAAAGCAGATGAAATTATTCCTAATGACGGCAGAGTGGTTAGTGCCCAGTGCGGTGTTCCCAGGGCTAGGCTCTCTGCTGCCCACTCTCTGAGGGATGGGGAGAGGCTGGGAGCGAGGGCTGGGTGGCCAGAGGAGTCAGGTGGCCAGAGGAGCGGGGGGAGGGGGAGGGAAGTGGGGAGAGTCCTGGTTGGGCTTGGGACTGAGAGCCCTGCTGTGCACCACCCTCCCCCCCAACTTAGATCCAGGACCTGGCCATTCGCTGTGTGCAGAAGAACATCAAGAAGAACAAAGGGGTGAAGGACTGGGCCTGGTGGAAACTCTTTACCACCGTGCGGCCCCTCATCGAGGTACAGCTGTCCGAGGAGCAGATCCGGAACAAAGACGTACGTAACAGCTCGGGAAGGGCCAAGTCGATGGAAAAGGACTAGTTCATCCCTGTGGGCAAAAAGTCTTGCTGGCTTGTCTTGGGCTCCCAAGCGCTCTTTATTTAGTCCAGAGAGCCAATGTCCTTGAACGATACCTGTCAAACACAAGGCATTCCTCTGGGGCGCTGGCTAAATTGCTGGGTAGCCTCCTGGTATAAAATCTCAGGCGTCCTCAGCATCTGGGGAAGGGTCTAGGGATAGGGGCCCCTGGGAGGCGGGGGCTTCCTGTTCCCTGTGTCCTGGCCCGAGCTTCACTGGCTTCATTCACCCCAGTGGTGCAGAGTCCAGGCGCCAACCTCTCTCAGAGCCTCTGGCTCACTTTGCCCTCTTTACTGCACCCTAGGAGGAGATCCAGCAGCTGCGGAACAAGCTTGAGAAGGTGGAGAAGGAGCGGAACGAGCTTCGGCTCAACAATGACCGGCTGGAGACCCGGGTGAGTGAGTCCCAGCGCCAGGCCGACTGGCCCACCTGTGCGGGGTGCCAGGCCCAGGAGGCCCCCCTGGGGTTCCAGCTGAGCGAGGCAGGCATTTCAACTGGTGGCGACTCCCTCCCCCCAACCCCAGATCTCGGAGCTGACATCGGAGCTGACTGACGAACGTAACACGGGAGAGTCCGCCTCCCAGCTGCTGGACGCGGAGGCCGCGGAGAGACTCCGAGCCGAGAAGGAGATGAAGGAGCTGCAGGTGAGGGCAGGCCCGTGCTAATGACCACCATGCTCTGGCGTCCATCTGCTCCCCCCCCCTCCCCCCCAGGGACGGGTGGCCCAGCACCCCTGTCTGCCTGGGGGAAGCACGTGCCCATGTCTGCATGGCTCTGGGCCGTGGCCGGTCCTGGGGGAGGGACTGGGATGGCAGCCTCACAAGCCTGCCTTCTGCAGACCCAGTACGATGCACTGAAGAAGCAGATGGAGGTGATGGAGATGGAGGTGATGGAGGCCCGCCTCATCCGGGCAGCTGAGATCAACGGGGAGGTGGATGATGATGACACAGGTGGGTCTGAGGCCGGAGGAGCTCAGCAGGGCCTGAGCAGCGAGCTCGGTACCACTGCCTCTCCCCGGGCAACCACAGCTGGGCCCCGGCCTGTCTCCCTTCTGCGGGCTGATACAAGTCTACAGTGACAGAGATAGATGAGAAAGTAGAGGTGCCAGTGAGTGCAGGGGATTATCATGGAGGGCCATGAGAGCTGTGATAAGGACAGGGTCTGAGGGCCACGGTCTGGTGGTCCCTGAGGAGAGGACGGCACACATAGCCACATGCCCTCTCTGCTCTTCTCCTGGCTTGGGAGGAAGCTGTCCTCCCAGAGACCTTCCTGAGTCCCTCTGGCTGATGCCGCCTTCTGCCCCTCCCTGTCACATCCTTCTTCCCCTCCGCTCAGTGCTCCCTTGCCTGCCCCACCCCCACAGGCGGCGAGTGGCGCCTGAAGTATGAGCGAGCCATGCGCGAGGTGGACTTCACCAAGAAGCGGCTCCAGCAGGAGTTTGAGGACAAGCTGGAGGTGGAGCAGCAGAGCAAGAGGCAGCTGGAGAGGCGGGTGAGGCTGGGACAAGGAGTGCAGGCGCGGGGCCCTGGGAGCACCGGGGCTGGGGACGCCCAAGGGCAAGCTGTTGTTGGAGTGTGTTCGGGTCCCTGCGTGGCTGCGACCCCATCCCTCATCCCTAGATCTCTCCCTCGCTTGCCCCCCCTTCTCCATGCATGCTTCCGGCCTCTCCCTGTCGGCTGACCCCACCCCCCCGTCTGCGCCCTAGCTCGGCGACCTGCAGGCAGACAGTGACGAGAGCCAGCGGGCTCTGCAGCAGCTGAAGAAGAAGTGCCAACGGCTGACGGGCGAGCTGCAGGATACCAGGCTGCACCTGGAGGGCCAGCAGGTCCGCAACCACGAGCTGGAGAAGAAGCAGAGGAGGTGGGTCCTCTGCCGTGGGTCCCCTGCCCCAAGGCACAGGAGACTTTCTAGACCAGCCCCAGACAGGGCTCCCTGCCTCCTCCTCCCGGGAGGAGAGAAGGAAGGAGGGCCTGAATTTGGCGGGGGGCCTTGGTGACATGGTCCCTTGGCCTGGAATGTGAACAGGTCTCACTCCTGACCTCTGAGAAGCCCTCAGGCCCCATCCCTACTGAAGGCCTGCTCAGGCCTCGGCTCCGGACCTGCTCCCTGCAGCGTGTGCTCGTTACCCTGCCTGGGCCCAGTAAGGACGAAGCTTCCACCAGTCCCCGTGCAGAAAGCACTCGTGCCCCTCCCTGCCCCTTGCCCCCACCCAGCTCCCCATGTCTTGCTTGCCTCAGCCACACAAACACACTCTCCTGACTAATGTTGTTGAACTACCGTGCCACTTCCATCTCATTATGGTAATGACACAAAGGAGGGGGGCAGCCCTCACAGGATCAAATCCAATCTAAATTAATTTCCCTGGCTGGGGATGGGAATGGGACGCCTTTATTAGCAACACCGGGGAACCCACACACCCTGGGAACAGCAGGGTGCCCCAGGGAGTGGGAAGAGCGCCTGGTTCCCCTCTGCAGGGGAGGGCTTCTTGGCAGAGGCCCCAGGTGCGTTCATGAAGGGACAGCCCCGCACCCACGACCCTGGGGGTGAGCAGGGCAGAGCTGAGTCCTTCCAGTGACCCCGGGTTTCCCTCGGCCTCCTGGGTACTCTGCTGTCCTCCCAGCTGGGTGCCGCCTGCAGAGTGAGGGGAGCTGGGAGATCTTAGTCCTCCCAGCACCGTGCCTCTCTGCCTTTACCCCCACCCTCCCATTCACTAGAGGCACCCTTAGTGGGACCCCTCTCCCAAACCCCCTGCCCCCATGGCAGTGCCAGCCTGGCCTAGTTACCATCTCCCGCGCTCCCTGCTGGGTAACTTATTAGGTTTCATTTCAGCTGCCTGGAGTTTGCTTACCTTTTTTTTTTTGATGTGGGGTTGGGTTGGGGGGAGGCTTTCAGTTTTCGAAGGGAACCTTATTAGCTATTTGGGGAAGGTGTTAAGAGGAATTTCAGCAATTTGCTCCTTATTTAGAGTCACTGGGCAGGGGAAATAGGAGACTGGGAGGTAGAGGAGCCAAGAAAGAGGCCCCGACTGTGGACTGCAGCTCAGCAGGACTGCTGGCTTCTGGCCGGGAGGGGTGGGGGGGTCCTGGTGGGGACACGGGTACTGCTGGGCCACGTGGGCCTGGCCAGGGGCTGGCACCCAGAGGTGGGGGCTAGAGCCAGCTGCTCATCTGGAGTGGCCAAGTGGAACCGCGGAAAAGGAGTTAGATGAGGCAGGGCGTCCATTTCTACATATTCCGGTGCCCACCCTGCTCTCACCCTGGTCCCACATGCTTTGATCTGTCTAAATGGAAAAGGTCAAGACAACGACGGAGCAGAGTCTGTCCACCTCTTCCCCAGAAGCAGTCTGTGGGCCCCTCCTCGGCTCACCTAGTATAAGGGCTCCTTAGACCCACTCAGTGAAACGTGCCCTATCCCAGACAGGGTGGCCAGCAGGGCCTCGATGGCCTGTGATGCTGGATGTCACCTCACCGCTGCCCCCCACTTCCGGGCTATGCGAGGAGTCCCCCTCTGCTTGTGTCCTGTCCGTATCCATGGCCCTGCTTCCTGGCAGCCTGGGGGTGCTGGAGACCCAGACTCTTCCCTGCCCTGGTGGAGTCACCCTGGCTGTCCCTGCTCCCTCGCAGGTTCGACAGCGAGCTCTCCCAGGCACACGAGGAGGCCCAGCGGGAGAAGTTGCAGCGGGAGAAGCTGCAGCGGGAGAAGGACACGCTCCTCGCCGAGGCTTTCAGCCTCAAGCAGCAACTGGAGGTGCGTGGGCCACCCACCATCCATGCCCCAGCTGCTCCCTCCCGCCACCGGCAAGAGCTGGTCCCAGGCTCATCTTCTCTTTTGCTCCAGGAAAAAGACATGGACATTGCTGGATTCACCCAGAAGGTTGTCTCCCTGGAGGCTGAGCTCCAGGACATTTCTTCCCAAGAGTCAAAGGATGAGGCCTCTCTGGCCAAGGTCAAGAAACAGCTCCGGGACCTGGAGGCCAAAGTCAAGGATCAGGAAGAGGAGCTGGATGAGCAGGCGGGGACCATCCAGATGCTGGAGCAGGTGCCGCAGGGTCTGGCTGAGGCGGGCACCGCCATCCCCACAGCTAATCCAGGGCATAGCCAGAGGGGGGCAAGTTCCCACGTGTAGTCACTCATTCGTTCCCTTACTCACAAAATGTTGAGTGAGCACCTGATCTGTGCCAGACACAGTGTGAAAATAATTATGCTTTTGTGCGGCTTTCCACAAGAACAGATCTTGATTGAGCTCTAGTGGTGAGGGGCCCAGGCTACCCGGCAGCCAGAAAGCCACGAGCCCACGCGGCCTGCCGCTGAGCCACCGTGTCAGTTCAGAGAGCTAGAGCCTGAAGGCCAAATGGAAAAGCTGCCTAACTGTCCCCACCTCTGGCAGCCTGCTCTGGGCCGGCGTCAGACATTCAGTGAGGGGGGTGGCTTCTCTGGAGAAGCCAGCTGCCGCGGGAGCAAGGCGGGGGCTCAGTGAAGTGTGCTGGCAGAGATAGCCCCTGCTCCCAAGTCCTGGGAGAGCTGTCCATCAGGGCGCAGTGGGCAGGGGTCAGGGTGCCGCTCAGAAAGGAACCTCGTCCCTCCCCACAACCACCTCCAGGCCAAGCTACGTCTAGAGATGGAGATGGAGCGGATGAGACAGACCCATTCCAAGGAGGTGGAAAGTCGGGATGAAGAGGTGGAGGAGGCCCGGCAGTCATGTCAGAAGAAGGTAACGGGTCCAGTACGAACCCTGCTTCCCCCATCACTGCTTTAAAGTAAGGGGTTTTCTGGTTCCCTACCATAGCCACACTACCACCCATTGCCATTCTGGACTTGAGGTCCTGGCCTTGGCTGGGATGTGTGCCTCGGGGACTATAGAGAAAGCTCGGTCCTTTGAGGGACGCATGCTCCCTGCTTCCTGGGCAGTCAGCGAGGCTGGCCCGGTAGGGCCTGCCCACTCTGGAACAAAGCCTCCCACTCTGGCATGGGGCTGCGGTGCATGGGCTGCCATCCCTCCTCCCCCTCCCAGGCTGCTTTGAAACCCTGGGAACTTTGAATTCAGGGTCTGACCCCTCTGGGGTCTGCTCAGCCCGCCCCACAGCTTTCCCAGGGTCAGGGTGGGGGGATCCAGAAGGGAAGGGGCCCAGATGGCACCCGACACTGAAGGGACCGACGGGCCTCTGTCCCCACGGCCCTCCAGTTGAAACAAATGGAAGTGCAGCTTGAGGAGGAGTACGAGGATAAGCAGAAGGTGCTGCGAGAGAAGCGGGAACTGGAGAGCAAGCTCGCCACGCTGAGTGACCAGGTGAGCAGAGCCTGAGGTGAATCTCAGAGATACCAAGCTGGGCAGAGGTAAGGGGGGCCGGGCTCTGTGGAGCCCAGTGTCTTCACATGGAGAATGGGGGTCATTACCACACAGAGCACACCCTGGCTTCTCTCACTGCCTGGCCTGACCCCGGCACTGCCTCTGTTGTTGTGTGTTCGGGGGGCTCTGAGAATGAAAGCAGGGGTGAACAGCGGGCGTGGGGAAGACAGGAAGAGGCTCTGTGGTGGAGACCAGAGCCCCAGCTTCTGCTGTGCACCCAGGTGAGCCAGCGGGACCTGGAGTCCGAGAAGCGACTCCGGAAGGACCTGAAGCGCACCAAGGCCCTGCTGGCCGACGCCCAGATCATGCTGGACCACCTGAAGAACAACGCACCCAGCAAGAGGGAGATCGCCCAGCTGAAGAACCAGGTATCTGGACAGAGAGGAGGTGGTCAGGTCCAAGGGGCAAACCACGCTTATGGTTTTAGTTCTTTCTCTCCCTGCCTTCCCCTCTCAGGGATTCTTGAGTCCTTGAGAAGGAAGGTAACAGGGGAGAGGGAGAAGCCACTTGTAGCCACCGGACTCCTAGGATCTGTGCATGCCAGACGGCATGACTGCCAAGCCCCAGGATGGCGTGGATGGGTCCCCGCACCCGCCTTCCCTGCCCGGGAGACACCCGTGTGTGCAGCCCCAACAGGCCACGGCCCGGGGGTCTGAAGGGAACAGAGCACCTGGCCTCCTTCTCCCCTGCGAGCACCCTGTCCAGCCCTCCGGCCGCCCAGGCCTGGCTGACGTCTCTCCCTGGGGCGGGGGCGGCCCTGTGTCCAGCTGGAGGAGTCCGAGTTCACCTGTGCCGCAGCCGTGAAAGCTCGGAAGGCAATGGAGGTGGAGATCGAAGACCTGCACCTGCAGATTGATGACATCGCCAAAGCCAAGACAGCGGTGAGGAGCCGGGGTGTGTGGGCCGGGCTCGGGGAGCTGAGGGAGAGTAGAGCGGGGACAGACAGGGGCCCTTCCCCAGCCAGCTCCCTTCACACCAGGGCTTTCTGCAGGGAGAGCGGGCCTCCCCTCCTTTGCCTCTCCCCACTCAGAGCAGAGGCCCAGGAGGGGGGCGAGGTAGAAGAGGGAGCCAGCAAGGGCCCATCTCCCTGTTTAACCACCTGCCTGTGGGAGCTTGGCCACAGGCCTCGACACCATAAATAAAGGCAGCTAATGTGGCCGAGGGATGTAAACAGGTGCCTGGAGATTAGCCGAAGCACCGATAAGAGGATGGGATGGCTCGGGTTCCCTCCCCTTCCCCTGGCCAGCCCACTGACAAGCCCAAGTGGCAGCTAATTAGAGCTCTTATTTAATGCTTCCCTTTTAATTCCCTACCTCTCCCACGGCCCATCCATCAGCCCGGGAATGCATTACTGGGATGCGGACACCAGTACCTCCTTGGGCAGGGAATAGGGCAGCGGGGAGGCTGGGCTTGGCTCCGGGCTGGTCACCCATCTGCTGAGAGATCCCAATCTCCCGGGCTTGATTTATCTCTATGACATTTGTGCTCCTCGGCAGTTTTCAGGTGAGTAATTCAAATTCTTTAATTGTGTTAAAAAAGGCTGTTATAAAATTACCATTTTATTTAAATCCGAGTTAAATTTCTTGGCGGAGGCTTCCCCAGCTCCCCACAGCCCGGTAACAAGATGGATGGGGCTGAGAAGGAGCCAACGCAGTGATTTTGGTTTGGAATTATAGGCTAATAGATTCATTCATTTCCTGAAGCTGCTGTTGGCTGTCTCCTCCCCTCCCCCCAGGAGTGGACTGGCTGTGGGGCCGGATGGCTGGGGAGCAGGCCATCCCAGGGGAGATGAGAATCCAAGCCAAGAGAGCCTCGCACATTCGAGGGGTCCTTCCCCGAGGCCTGAAGGGGGCAGAGTGCATGCAGGTTAGGGCCTAGATTGCTGGTGCCCAGATGATGGGTCATTTGTTCTGGGCAGACCTTTTCTGCCTTCTCATTAGCCTTCAAAGAGCTGCCAGGAAGCAGCTGTCATTTAGCCCAGGGTCTGCCTGTGCAGTGAAGACAGCCTTGCCTCAGCTCCCTGAGCGCCACGGGGTCTGGACCCCGCTCCAGTGGCCGCGCCCGGCCCCATCAGCACCCCCTTCCCATTGGAGGCGGCGTGGGGAAGTTCAGACTTGCCACCCGCTGCCATGAGGCACGCGAGGCCTGATGCCCTCTGCTCTGTCTTGCCTCCATCCAGCTGGAGGAGCAGCTGAGCCGCCTTCAGCGTGAGAAGAACGAGATCCAGAGCCGGCTGGAAGAGGATCAGGAGGACATGAACGAGCTGATGAAGAAGCAGAAGGCGGCCGTGGCTCAGGTGCCCCACCACACCCCGCACCACAGACGCTGTCCCTGTGGTCCTCTTCAGAAGCCCCCACAGGCCACTTCTTTTGGGAGCGGCAGGCCCGCGGGCCCCGGCACAGCACTGGGCGTGCGATGTGGCAGGCTGGGGTTTGTGTTCACGGGGGATCCTGCTTCAGCGCTCACTCCTTTCCCAGGCCTCGCGAGACTTAGCGCAGATGAACGATCTCCAGGCTCAGCTAGAAGAAGCCAACAAGGAGAAGCAAGAGCTGCAGGAGAAGGTGGGCACCAGCATCTCCCTTGGTAGAAAGAGGGTGCGGGGTCGCTGTATGTAGGGGCAAACCCCCAAGCTCATAGGATAGCAAGTGCTCCTCTCAGTCGTCAGTAATCCACAGAGCAGCATCAACGCATGTGAAGGCCTAGGCCTGGAGCCATATCACCATAGTAGACATTTTGGCTTCAGCTGCCTCACTTCACATTTCTATTCCCTCTCTGGTCCTTGGCTTTTTCCTTTCTCTCCAAAGGGCAAAATCTGCCAGCGTTGGGCCAGGTGGGGAATGCCTCTGGCTCGGGGCCCCATCCTTCCACCTCCCCTGTGCATCCCTCCCTCCACCTTCTGGTCGATCACCATGGTGATCTTGCCGGCCCACACTCTGCCCCCTCCCCTCGGAGCTCAGTTCTTTCTTCTCTTCCTGCCCCCACCCCCAGCTCCAAGCCCTCCAGAGCCAAGTGGAGTTCCTAGAACAGTCCATGGTGGACAAGTCCCTGGTGAGCAGGCAGGAAGCTAAGATCCGAGAGCTGGAGACCCGCCTGGAGTTCGAAAGGACCCAAGTGAAGAGGCTGGAGGTGGGTGCACCCTCGTCCTGGTCCGCAGCTGAGAGCAGGGCAGAGCCGCCCCAGCGGCTGGAGCCACGCATGCTTGGCAGCTCTGGGCAGGCCGCGGCCGTTCCTCAGAGGCCCCTGCCAAGCTGCCAGGCCAGCTGACGGTGCGGGTGCCTTCCCCCCGCCCTCCCCGCCTGCTCTCTGGGCACCGTGGAGCCAGCCTGCTTTACATTCTGTTTCCGTGCTTGCTTTCTGCCAAGGGACCGGAGCAGCTTAGCTTTTTGTCTTCGTATTTTCCTCCACCATGAGCTCCCCCCGCCGGTCCCCTCACTTGCTCTCTGGCAGGGTCATAAATATGCAGCGGATGGCGCCACTTCTGTGAGGGCTGAAGTCTGTTCTCTCATCTCATCTCACCGCTCGCTTGCTCACGCTCTCTCTCCCTTCCCTTTTTTATTGCCTTTTTTCCTCACTTCTTCCCATCCTTCCTGGCTCTGCTTCTACTCCTCTCTCTTTGCTTGTCTCCATGTCTGCCCCCTTCTTTCCTGTCCCTTCTCATTTCTCCTTCTCACCCTCTCTCCACTTCTTCCTTTCTCCCCATCCCCTCCCTCCTCTCCCTCTGCTCGGCACTCTTGCCTTCGACCCTTCTCCTGTTCCTGCTCGCCCCTCTTTCTGCTCTGTCTTGTTCTTCCTTCCACCCGTAATCTCCATGCTCCAAATGCAGCCCTCTCGGTTCCAGGCTCCCGACGCCAGCATGCCCAGCCCCGCCCTCTCCGATAGAGCAGGTAGGAAGAAAGAGGCAGGCAGAATTGTCTCTGGGTGAACACTCCTCTCGCCCTATTTTTAAGTTCTCCTCTCGCTCGAGCTCGTACACTTGTCTGAGCACCGACAGTTCTCCGTGAGAACTGTGTTCACAGGTGTGCGTGCTGAGGAGCATCCCTGCCGCCGCCCCAGCAGCCCCTGAGGCTACAGAGCAGGCTCCAGGGTAGGGATGGGAACAGGTGACTAGGGGGCTGACAGCGAGCATTGAGAGGACAGTAGTCCCCTTGACGTAGGAAGAGAATACGGCAGAACCTCCCAAGACAAGGTCCCGGTCCTCAGGAGAGCCAGGGAGAGTTAGGGGAGACTTAGTGATGCTCCTGTTCCACCCACCACGACCCCAGGACAGTCGGTAATATTTTGATCCCGATTTTGCATGCAGGAAGGGTTAAGGAGGTTGCCTGTGGTCATGGAGCTATCGAGGCGCTCAAGAATCCGTTGAGCTGGTGGCTCTGGGACAGATCTGTGCACTTGTCTCCTTTTCTTCTGGGCCTCGGACCCTTTCCTCAGCCCTGTGTCTGTATCGCTTCTGCCCAGAAAGGCAGGATTGTCCTTTAGACACACAAAATGTTAAACACAAACAGCCCTTAGAGATCACGTAGTCTAGTGCCATTATTTTAGAGACTGGGGGGCCCAGAGGTGGAGACCCCAGGGCCCGTCAGTGGTCGAACCGGAAGCAGGTCCTTCCCTCACACCCTGTCCCAACCTCCAGGTCATTTCTTGCCTATGGCCTGGTAGGGAAAAATGTGTTCCAAGTTTCTGGAGGAAGAGAGATGCGTCAGGCTTAGAGGGATGGCTGTGTGCTTAGACTGTGATGACTCTTTAGTCTCCTAATCCAGGAACTCTCAACGAACCATTTACCTCGAGCGCAGGATCTAGCTTCCAGAGCTGCTGGGTTCAGGGTGTCTGAGGGAAGCAGGGCTGACTGTGTCAGTATGGGAAGGCCCAGGCTGTAGCCAGAGCACTCCTCCGAACTTGGTAGTGATGATGATGATGATGATGATGATGATGAAGGCTCCTTTCAGCATGCCAGTTGCCTTCACGCACCCGACCTTATTCAATCTTTAAAAGACCCCGAGGGATGGGGCGCCTGGGTGGCTCAGTCAGTCGGGCATCTGCCTTCGGCTCAGGTCATGATCCAGGGTCCTGGGATCGAGCCCCACGTCGGGCTCCCTGCTCAGCGAGGAGTCTGCTTCTCTCTCTCTCTCTCTCTCTCGCTCTCTGTTGCCCTCTACCTCTTCCTCCACTGCTCATTCTTTCTCTTTCTCAAATGAATAAATAAAACCTTAAAAAAAAAAAAAAGACCCTGAGGGAGTAGGTGTTGTTCTCCCATTTTATAGAAAGGCAAAGGAAGCCTCTTCAGAGGGCTTTTGTTCTTGCCCAGCCACTAGTGAGCAGTGGTGCCAGAGCTGGACCCCAGGCCTCCTGACTCCGGAGCTCAGAGTCAGAGCCTCCTCCCTGTCCCGGCCTAGCTGATGGGCCTCTCTTCCCCACCTCCCTGTCCAGAGCCTGGCCAGCCGGCTCAAGGAGAACATGGAGAAGCTGACCGAGGAGCGAGATCAGCGCACCGCAGCCGAGAACCGGGAGAAGGAACAGAACAAGAGACTGCAGCGGCAGCTCCGGGACACCAAGGAGGAGATGGGCGAGCTCGCCAGGAAGGAGGCCGAGGCGAGCCGCAAGAAGCACGAACTGGTAATGCAGCCCAACCCGCGGGGGGGCCCCCCACCCCCACCCCGGAGCTGAGTGGTTCTTATGCACACACCTCCCCGCTGGGCGGGTGGGGGGCGGACCGCAAAGAAGCCGGAGTTTAGATCTTGGGAAGGAAGAGGAACGTGGCAAGGAGACGGTCCAGGAAGTCCCGAGGGCAGGCCCGGGGCCAAGGGTGGGACCCGAGCGTCCATCCAGCGAGCCCAGGCTTGCAGCAGCCTCCACAGAGTTCCTGCCTGGCTGGGAGACACTTGAAGCCGGCTTTTTCTGGGGCACCTGGATGAGAGACTAGCCCTCCGCTGAACTGGACTGCCTACTCTTCCGCCTAGGAGATGGATCTGGAGAGCCTAGAGGCTGCTAACCAGAGCCTGCAGGCCGATCTCAAACTGGCATTCAAGCGCATTGGGGACCTGCAGGCCGCCATCGAGGACGAGATGGAGAGCGACGAGAATGAGGACCTCATCACCAGGTGAGGGGCCTCTGTGGCAGCGGCGGCCCGCACCAAGGCCCTCTGACCGCCTCTGGAGCAGGCCATGAGGCAGAACAGCCACGACCTCTGTCTCCCTGCCACCAAGCCACCAGCCCACCTTTCCCTCATTGCCAGCCCCCAGCACGGACCCTGTCCTGTACTGACCGAGGGCAGGACAGGTGCCCCCTGGCTGAGACGCCCTCCCTCTTCCTCCCTGTCCTCCCTCCCCGAGGCCTCCCAGGAACCTGGCTCTCCAGCTCTGCCTGCTCACGATGAGTTATCCCCCCTCTTTAGCTGCATTTCCGATGGTGCCTGTCCCACTCTGGGGAAAGCAGAGATTTAAGGCCGGTGGTGCCTTGTTACCATGCCAGAGATTTTCTCTGATAAAACCCACCCAGGGAATGGTTCAGGAGAGAGAGAGAGAGAGAGAGATTTGTAGTCTGAGGCTGAGGAAGAAGTCACAGGGCAGGTAGACCGGTAGCTCTGGGGGGTGAGGGTCGGGCCCTGGAGAAGCTCCCAGGGCTGCCTTGGACAGAACCCCGGCCCCCCAGACCTGCCCCCTTCCCGAGCGAGCGCTGGTGCGCCATCCTGCAGGCAGGTCCCGGCCCACACAGGGAGCCTGCTCCTTCGGGGCAGGAAAACGGTGCCCCAGGGCAACCCAGACCTCCCTCTGAAGACAGCACTGCCACTGCCCCCACCCCACCCCCAGCTGGTCTCAGCCAGGCAGAGCCATCTCTTGCTGAAGAAAAAGGGGTCCTCAGCGGAGAGGTCCACCTTGGTTTGCCCACTGATTTTTCGGTCTTCTTCTTCTGGCCCTCTTGCCCACCATTTTCTTTCTGTTTCCAGTTTGCAGGACATGGTGACAAAGTATCAGAAAAGAAAGAATAAACCGTGAGGACTGGAGCGCACGCGCTCTCTGCCTCTCCCGTGGTGTCTAACCGCCCCTAACCCTGGCTCCCACCCAGGGCCCCTGCTGCATGCCGCACGTGGACACAGCCTCTCACACCTTCTCCGAGCTAGTTCCTCGCTAACACTGCTGGCTCTGTCCTGAGGAGAGGCAAGGCGAGGGGCCGGGCCCTGCGTCGAAGGTGGAGGGCAGGCAGTGAGGCGTGCTCACGCCCTGGATGGGCAGGATGGGGGCTCCCACAGAAAAGGGAGCTCAGCCTCAGTCTGCCTTCCTGAGCTCCAGCCCTCTCCTCCCTCAGAAAGCAGGCAGAGCTGCCTCCCGGGCCTGTTTCCCTGGGGGAAAATCTGACTGGGCTGGATTTGTCCACATCCTGGGGCTCCTTTGGAGCCTACACCGCCCGAAAGAAGCGGGCAGCTGTCGTTTTGAAAAGGTCCACCACCTTCCTGTGGCAGACGAGGGTACGAGGTGCGGGGCATCTAGCAGTTCCTTGTCTGGAGAAGGCATCCAGCCAGCCCGTCACGGGCCGCTCCGCAGGGGCAGGCGAAGGGAACCCAGCCCGACGGGTTTCCTTTGCTCCCTGCGGGCACCTCGGGCAGAGGGAGGCCCCGGGCCCTTGCGCTGGTGCTGTCCTCTGTCAGGTGGTGGGGAGCCCAGGAAATCCCCCCTCTCTCTTCGATTCCTTCTGTGGGTGGGAGCTGGATGGCGCGTGCAGAGGCCTGGAGGCGGATCAGAGTGATCCTCCGTGGAGTGGAGTTCGTCAGGGCTGTTTGTTTGAAGGTTGTTTTTTTAGCGTGGCATTGGATTTCCTCCCCCTACTCTCTCCTGCCCGGCAGGCCTCCTCCCCTGGCCGGGGTGGGCGGGCAGCAGCGCACAGGACTCCGGGAGAGCTAATGATAAATGTAATGGTGTGTAACAGTGATAGAGGGCCTCTGGAGCCCGGATGTCACACACAATTAATATCCCCCGCCGTCCTGTCTCCGTTTGTTTGTTCCCCCGCGACTCGGCTCCCAGTTAACTAATAGCACATGAGCCTGGACATATATTGTATTTGACTCAGGGTTTAATTCCGACCATTTAAAATTTCAACTGCCCCCTGAGCCTGCGCGCCCCTGGAGTTTGTTTAGGGGCCTGATTATTTAAGGAAAAGAACCTAAACACCACCTATATGCTTGAAACTAAAGGGAAGGCGAGGGCGGGCAGGCTGGCGTCTCCATCCATTCGCTGCTCTGAATGGAAGGAGGAAAATTCGCATTCTGAGTCCACGACGCTCCGTCCCCTGTGTGTTCCAGCCCTGCCATCCTTGGGCTGGAGGAGCTTCGAGGGCTGATAAAATGCGCATTTTTTTTTTTAAGATTTTTATTTATTTATTTGACAGAGAGAGAGATAGCTAGAGCAGGAACACAAGCAGGGGGAGTGGGAGAGGGAGAAGCAGGCTTCCCGCCGAGCAGGGAGCCCGATGCGGGGCTCGATCCCAGGACCCCAGGATCATGACCTGAGCCGAAGGCAGATGCTTAACGACTGAGCCACCCAGACGCCCTAAAATGCGCATTTAAGATCATCTTCTAAACCACTGCCAGGCATGGGCACGTGCACGCGCGCGCACACACACACACACCCTGTGTGCACTCACGCAGCCGCACTGGGGCGTGCAGTCCTCACCACAGTCCCGCTGATGGCAGAGGTGGTGTGGCTCCGTGCTCAGCAGCTCTGGGCCCCAGCTCCCAAGTTATCGAGCGAGAGCGAGTAAGTGTGCTAAGGCGGGCAGAAAAATAGTGTTTCGATTTACTTAGAGATACAGTTGTTATTGCCATAACCTTAATGAAAGCAGTAAACAGTGCAGTATTAAGGGAGATTTATACAGAAACACTTTTAACATGTAGACATAGATTTTGCGATGCATACAGCACCTCCTTTCTAAAGGCAATCAATATGCTTATGAATGGGGGTGATAAATTAGAGGCTCTGAAGCTAGAGAAGGAGGTTTTTTGCAGGGGTGTATAAATCAGGTGGTATTGGCGTTCCATGGGGCCCGTGCACCACAGTAAATCTGCCAAGCTCGGACAGGCACAGGGCTTGCATTAGTGGTTTCGGGGCTCTCTGCTAAACTCCCGTTTACCCGGGGCATCAGCCAGCCTCGTCCTTGTTATAATTCTGTATCTGATGGAAGCCCATAAAATATGCCTCTTTGTTCCCCTCCCAACGGGTCATGCTCTCTCACAGTCCCCAGAACAGAGTCTGGTGGTTTCCTGTGTGTGTGTGTGTGTGTGTGTGCACGTGCACGCACACACACGCACGCCTGTATGGCTATTTATTCAAGAACATAATTCAGGAATGGGGCTGCTCGTGTTGACACAGATGAAAGGAAATTTACATCAAGGAAAATTAGCATCTCCGTAGCAGGGGAACGTGGGAGCAGACATTTTGCAGAATTCTAGAAGCATTCTCACTCAGAAGCTGTCCCTAAGCCCCCGCTGCTTTGTGAAGGAGTCACCACGACTCCAGCTTCCAAATCGGACTCCTTGGGGCTTTTCTGCCGGTAGAGAGGGCTCAGGCCAGCTTGGCCAGATGCACAACTGAAGAGCAAGGGCTAGAGCCTGCCTGACGGAGGGAAGAGGAGCCTGGGAGAGACAGAGCCATTGTCTGGGACTTTCTGGGGCTCAAGTGGATCTCCAGGACGCAGTTTGAATCCCAGAGCCGTTGCCAGCACCTCAGGAAATGGCGGATGCCCCCTCCTCACCCTTCTGTTTCTTAAGGGCCAGGGAAGTCGCAGGGTGGTCTGGGATCTGGCCGGTCACACTCAGCGTGGCCATCAGCCAAGGAGCCTCCAGTTCAAGCTAACTGAAGGCATAACGATGCCCTTCTCTCCCCCCCCACCCCACCCCACCCCCCATGGCCCACAGTCTGGCTCTCACAGCGAAGGCTCGCGAAACGGCCGCAGCTGTGGCCACATTTCTGGGAGTGGGCAGACAAGAAACGGAGTAGGCCTCAGGAATTAGCATATGGCCTGGGACTGGTCTTTTTAACCAGCGGCCATTTAGCTGGAACTCCTAAGTGGATGGTTTCCCTGTCATCCTCATTGGGTTTGTTTGGCTCGATAGCAGTCTATCACAGAAAGTCGAATGGGAGGTGCCTCTATGCTCCTCAGGGTCCTCTTGGTGGTTATCATTAAGTGTGGCCTGCTGAGTGGGGCAGGGTCCTCGTGAATGGGGCGCCCCATCTAACCTCCCTTGTTCTGCTCCCTGACTCACTGATATGCATGCCACCCCGCATCCCACCCCCCACCTCAAGGCAAACCTGCTGCCCCTTCAGCACTCCCTACTGGGCCTCGGGTGAGCTCTTCCTCCCCTGCCTTGCCTACCTTTCTGCTCCTCATCCCACAGCGAGGGGGATTCCGATGTGGACTCAGAGCTGGAGGACCGGGTCGACGGGGTCAAGTCATGGTTGTCGAAAAACAAGGGGCCTTCCAAGGCAGCTTCCGATGATGGCAGCTTGAAGAGTTCCAGGTGAGCACGTGGCCTTGAGCTGGGAGGAAAAGCCACCCCATGCACCAGGGATAAAGGAGCAGTGCCTCGATCCCGGAGAGGCCAGGCCTCTGGTCCCGGCGTCTCTAGCCTGGCATGTGTATGCGGGGCCCAGGCATGTCCCCAGCATGAGGAATGAGCATGGGAGGCTCAGTGTCTCCTTAGTCAGGGTCTGCGGCACCCTTGTTTTTCTCAGGTAATGGTTTCCTACCAGGCTCGGGGCTTTGGTTTGCTGCAGGTTTGACTTCATCCCCACTTACTCATTCAACAAATGGTGGTTGAACCACCAGAAAGTTTGGGGCCCGGAATCAAGACTGGAATGGGGCATAAGGAGTCTCTGGACCCCACAACCCTGAACAGGGTTGGCTCGGGCGGGCTCTGGACCTCTGAAATCTTAACGGGACGAGCAGCAGAAAAGGCACTGGTCCCCCTGACTCGCCTATCAGAGCCACATTGCTCTTTCTCTGCCCATTCTCTCCTTCCTCTGATCTTTTCACCAGGTCCCCTCACCGCCCCCCCCCCAATGCTTCCTGCTCACACCCATCCCCTGCAAGAACTCATTCCCCCTTTGTCCAGCCAAGTCCGTCTTCCGATCACACAGACAGCTCCCCCTGGAATCCAGCTTCACGGTCCCCATCCCTCACTGCCTCCCAGTTTCTCCCCAACTCAGAGCCAACCTGATCCCCGCCCACCCTGGGCATACCCTTCCCCACCCCCCGCCCACCCTGGGCATACCCTTCCCCACCCCCCGCCCAGAGTTAGCGGGTAGGCTGGGTTGACAAGTAATACCCCCCTCCTCCCACTCCCCTGAGGCCCCTTCCCAAGTCCAGCCCCTCACTCACCACCAGCACGGCGCAGCCCCCTCTAATTGGTTTAATTTATTCAGCCAAACAACATTTTGTTACCGCAGATAATGCTGCCTTCCCCGCCCCACTGCCGTTCACCGCGGCGTGGCACAAGGCTCCAGGTAGTTGACAATGAAATAAATTGAACTAAACGTTTTAGAGGGGGAAAAGTGATGAAATAGAACAATGGTCTAATTTACATGACATTCTCCATGAAGCTATTTTCACTGACGCAAATTATTTTGCTTCATTTCCTCCGATGCTCTCACTGCCACTTTGCCGGGTGCTGCTGGTTGCTCCCTTTGCCTCCCTCCCCCTGTGTCTTTATTCCCTGAGTTTCATGCAGGCTCCTCTCTCTCTCTCTCTCTTTCTCTCTCTCTCTCTCTCTCTTTCTGTCTGTGCTGCCTCTAATCCACTGCTGGTTCTCTTTCCGGCCTCACCTCCCTCCCCTAGAACGGCCCTCAATAGCTCCAGCAAAGAGGGCAAGGGGGTGGAGGAGAGACCGGCCTCGGCGCTGAGCTCCCTGAGCTACCGGAAACGGCTCACCCTGAAGGACTCCATCGGGGGCACCGGGGACGAGGACTCGCTCTTCACCACCCTGAGCGAGCGGCCAGCCTCCCCCGAGAGGCCCCCCCGGAAGACCCACACGCGCCCCAGGGAGGAGCTGGACGAATGCCGCTCCGCAGGCTCCGAGGCCCCGAGCCGCCCGGGCCGGGGGCTGGAGAAGCGGTGGGGCTCCGACTTCGACCGGGCCCCCACAGTCTCTGCCCCCACCAGCCGGGCCTCCTCGGCCACGCGGCGTGGCTCTGGTGAGGACGGGGCGCGCTCGTCCATGAGCTTCTCGCTCTCGGGCTCCCCCAGTTCGCGGCACAGCGCCTCCCGGCTCGATACCCTCTCCAGGACCCTCAGTCCTTCCCTGAGCCGGGCCTCGGGCCTGGGCCGGGACAGCCCCGATTCCCGCCTGTCCCTGGGCCAGAGCTGCCTGGATGCGTGGGATGACCGAGCCAGTGTGGCCTTGAGCGAGGCCCACTCCCAGTACAGCCACCCGTCACTGGCCCGCAGTCTGTCGGTGCCACCGCGGCCCCGCGGCTCAGCCTCTGCCACAGACGAGCCTCTCGGCTCCAGCATCCGCCCGGTCAGCCGTCACTCCTACCTGGACCCCGACCTGGAGGCCGCCATCAATGAGGTCTTGAGCTACAAGCCCGTAACGTTCCAGAGGAGCAGCCTGGAGCCCGACTCGGAGGAGGACGACCGGAAGAGCATCCAAAGTGTCCGCAGCGCCCAGCTCGAGCTCCCGGCGCGGGCGGCCAGCATCCGCCGCTCAGCCTCGGCCGCCGATGTGTCCCGGCCCCGCAGCAGCCGCAGGGGCCGGGGCAGGAGACCGAGCAGCTCCAGCTCCAGCTCCAGCTGCAGCTCCGAGGAGTCCTCGGAGCACAAGCGGCGGAAGAAGGGGCGCTCGCGAAAGAGCAAGAAGAAATCCAAATCGAGAAGGAAGAGGACGGAGAGCGAGTCGGAGTCCTCGTCGACCTCCAGCGGCTCCACCGTGTCAGGCCACAGCCGCTCGAGCGTGAAGAAGGGCCCAGCTGCAGAAGCGGAGGAGGCAGGCCGGGCCGGCCGGCGGTCCCGGCAGTCTCGGAAGGAGGAGAAGAAGCGCAAGAAGGAGGTGGACAGCCTGATGATGCGGTACCTGTACCGGCCCGAGAGCGACTAGAGTAGTAGGTGGTGCCTGGCGTGGAGCATGGAGTGTGCAGCTCGGTGTGAACTAACGTGCTCCCACCCCACCTGCCACGACCGGCGCCTGGCCTCCGGGAGCTTTCTGGCTACCTTGGAGAGTGGGGCCGGTCCGTCCTTCTGAGCCCTGAGCCCCGGCGACCGATCCTGCTGAGGATGGCCGGTCACACTTATTAAGTCCCTACCATGAGCCAGGGGCTCCCCTAGATATTCGCCACACTGTGTTCACCTAATCCTCAGACTAACTCCGGAACAGGCCTGATGAGCCTCACTTTACAGGAGAGAAAGCTGAGGCTCAGGGAGGTGAAGTCACTTGCCAAGGTCACACAGTTGGGAAGTGATGTTGCTGGGATCTGAATGGAGCCTATTCAACTTGCCCTTGACCACTCCTCCAAACGGCCCAAGGCAGAGCACGGGGGTGACATGTTTACTGTGTGTGCCTGGCAGCACCGATATGGGAGATTTGTCCATGGCCCCGACAGGTTGGTCTCGGGAAAGGGCTCTCGCTGCCCGCACCCCCCCACCCCCCGCCCTGGGTATGAGTTGGTACATTAGTGACCATCATCCATCATGAGGCCTTTTGGCTCAGCTCTCCCCTGCCCTGCAAAGCCACCTTTCAAGCCTCGGGGTGCAAGGCTCACAGGGCCGCAGCCCCCACAGTACCACACCCTACATCAAACCCCGAAATGCCTGACTCCTTCCCCCCACCCTCCCACCTGAAGCCCACACATGGGCGTCACCTCGTCTCAGCACATCTTAAAATGTTATAATGAATAGAAATTAGCAGCTGCTGACTGACAGCCCCCTCCTGGCTCTCCTGCCTCCGCCAGCCTTCTCTCTGTGGGAAGAGAGATCTAGTAGTTAGGCCCTTTATGCCCACACCCCCATCTCAGAAGAAAGGCAAAGACTGACTCACTGGAATCCCATTGTTGCCAGTTTCCCTGGTGGGTGGTGACATTTGGATCACCCTGGTTATGTGAAGCTGTTTTCAGCGTGGTACCTCCCAGGGCAAGCTTGCTGCTTCCCAGGAGATATGACCCCAGAGTGCAGCCCCCTGGGGCATGGGCACTGCATGAACTAACACATACCTGTCGCATGCTTGTGGGCCTCTTGTGCCATGGAGCACCTGAACAGGTACACTGACCTGGCGGAGTTCTCTCCAAAGGGACCAGTTACGTTTTAAGAAATGGACAGGTAGGAGTGAATGTTACCTGCAGCTATTTGGAGATGGGTGCAGGGATGGGATTAGGGGGATGGTGGGGAGAAGGTGGAATTTAAAAGTTGTATTTATTCATTTGAGACACAAAGATACAGAGAGAGGGAGCATGAGCAGGGGAGAGACAGAGGGAGAGGGAGAGGCAGAAGCAGACTCCCTGCTGAGCCAGGAGCCCGATGCAGGGCTTGATCCCAGGACCCCGGGATCCTGGGGCAGCTGAAGGCAGACGCTTAACCATCTGAGCCACCCAGGCAGAGAAGGTGGAATTTAAACCCAGACCAGGCTCATGGCCATCTCAGACTCCTCGGACCCTGAGCTGCTCTGACACCAAGCCCTTGGGCTCAGCACTGCTCTGTCACTCCCCCCATGTGGCAGATGGGTGCAGGGTGCTCTGGGAAGAGCAGGAAGCATCTTGGTTGCACTAGGGAGCAGTTGTCAGCCCCACAGTGAGAAAAAGACAGGAGTCACAACATTGTGTTAACCACCTCAGCCTTCCCCTCAGCAGCCCTGCTGAGTGCCCTGCTCCCCCAGCACAGGAAGTCAGTCGATAGGCCAGGCCCTTCTGAGCGCTGCACCCCTTCCTGAAGAGGGAGAGAGGCATGGGCCTAGCTGGGCCATCCCACGCTGCTCAGCAGCTTGCATCTCAGACCCAATGCTCTCAGCCCAACGTCACCCTTGACCCTACGACCAGCAAGGACAAAAACCCACAAAGCCTGTTTCTTCCGCCAGCCACCTGCACTGTTCCTCTTGTCCACCAGAAAAACAAGAGTAGTCCTGAAACCCCACATGCCACCACCGAGGAGGATTGGGTTCACGGCGGGGAGAGTGGGCACTGAGCCGAAGCTAGCCAGCCGATAGCAAGCCGGCTAGAGAAGGGCCAGGGGAGGGAGGACCTGGCTGGGCTCTGGGGAGCTAAACTGCCAAGCATGGGGGGACGGGGAGGGGGCAGAGCGGTGGCTTAGCTTCCCATCTGGCGACAGGGACCAGTGAGAATTCAGAAGGCGAACTCATCCATAGCAAAGGCAAGGAGAGGGGGCTGCCACCCTGGGCTCACCCAGCAGGAATTAGTTTATACACCAAATTGTTTGTGACAGCGTTTCGCAGGAGACTCCGGCTTGTGGGGGGAAAGCTTTTTGCACAATTTGGTTAAAATGTTCGAATTGCCAGCCCTGAGTCTTGCCCTGGGGAGGGGGCTTGCTGCCTGCTGTTGACTACAGCTGTGGCACCAGAGAGCCTGGCTTGTAGCACATCCGGCTAGAAGCAAGGGTATCTTGCAGCTCCGCGGAGCAGGGGAGAGGAGCATGGAGTCGGCGCCCCTCTCCGGCTGCCTCCGCCCCTTGCCAGCACCCGGATGGAGCAGTGTCGGAACCTGGCTGTCATTTATCCAGGCGTCTGTCTGCTTGGCGGGCACAGGAATGTGGGAGTGGGGGCCACAGCCCCACTCAGGAGAGGCGTGGGAATGGAAAAGAGCTCAGATCGACCCTACCCCGCGGTGCCCCGTCTGCATCTGGGTCCCAGTCCTGGCATCTGCCTTGCCCCCCGTCTGCCCCCAAAATAACCCTGCTGCTTTTCCACAAAGTCAGTCCTTCCTTTACCCAACAGGAGACCTTAGCACTTGGGTGCCCAGAAATTCTGTCCAAAAATTGAAAATAAAACCAGGCTCCCACTAATTTAGAATTCAAACAACCCAAAAGCTAAAATAACCCCATTTTTTTCTATGTTGCACAGTCATCATTGAGCTTTATAATTTTGTCCCTGAGACACCCTAGAGTCCTTAAGTGCCTTTGGCCCATCAAAGTAAGACTCATTTATGTTCAGTCTAGTTTGTATTAAATGTGTTTTGTGCTATTCTGATTCCTTTAAAAATGGTAATTCATTCATGAGAAATATGATAACTATTAACCAGACTGCCCCATTCCTGAACCATTCTGCATAATTGAACATGTATTCTATCAGGCTCTTCCTTCTCCCCAGGGAGACAGAGAGAGAGAGACCTATCTACACACCCCCTGGGCTCTCACCCAGGCAGGCAGGGAACATTCAGGTTTGGTTGTGTTTTCTCTTCAGGTCACCCAATCTAGCAGCAGGGTGGAGTCAGCAAAAGGCTTTGAGGTCTAAGAGTCCAAGTTCAAATTTACATACTGGCCGTGTGACCTTGAGCAAGAGGCTTCCTCTCTCTGAACCAGCTTCCTGGTGACATTTCATAGGGTTGTCGTGAAGAGTAAGATGCCTGTGGTGTGCAGGGGACAGTGTCTCACACACAGAAAGTACTCCGTAGCCAAACCCTTTCTTCCCAATACAGTTGGAAAAGCTAAGAATGTGGGTCTTTCTTGCAGAATACTGTTTCCGCCTCTTTTGGTTTGAGGATAGAAGAACTTCAAAGAGGCCAGTAAACAAGGTCCCCCCTGAGATTCTTAAAGCAGAGTTGGGGGTAGAGGGATCACCGAATTCCTGTTTATCCCAGGGGAAAGTCTCTGGGATCTGGAAGAAGAGCTGTGTCCCTGGGAGCACGCTGGGCAGGAACTCTGGGTGCAGGGCATTGGTGGGGGGGCACTCTGGGCTGCATTTTGTTCAGAGGGCTGAAATTACGGTGCACTTGAACCAGCAAGGTAGCAGAGGTGGGAGGGGCAGGGGCAGGCGGCTCTAAGGCTTTGGGAAAGAAAGAAAAAATGTGACTGGAGCAGGAGGTTTCCATCCTTGCTCAATGCCAGGAGCCTGCCCCATCCAGGGGATAATGTTCCTTCACATCCTAGTGAGGGGAAGCTGTAGGCTCCCAGTGGCCTGAGGAAAACTCTGCAGGGTTGGGTTATGGTACCAAGAAAGGGACGACTGTCCCATCCTGAAGCAGAGATCTAGCCAATCCCTACATCCTTAGTCTCCTTTCCTTGTGGTGAGTAGATGATGCCATGGTCAAGGGCAGAAATGCTCACAGGCCTTAGGAAAACAATGAGGAGAAAGGGTTAAGGTCTGGGAGTATCCAGTGGGGAAAGCCCCTCCCTCTTAGAAGGAATCCCATTTAGGGATAAGGTAACTTTGGCAGGTTGTAGCCAGGTAATCACCAGACTGCCAGTCTCCAAGTCAGTGTGGTCCAGGGACCACCTGCATCAGAATCTTCTGGGGAAGAATTAAAAATGCAGAATTCCTCGGTTCCACCCAAAAGCTAACAAATCAAAATTTCTCAGGGGAAGAATGCAGGAGTCTGTAGCCAATTCTTAGGCATACTCAAGATTGAGACCCACGGCTCTACCACATTGCTTTCCAGGAGTTTCAAAAGTTTTCAGAATCAAGACAAT
This sequence comes from Mirounga leonina, assembly GCF_011800145.1. Classification (NCBI taxonomy): domain Eukaryota; kingdom Metazoa; phylum Chordata; class Mammalia; order Carnivora; family Phocidae; genus Mirounga; species Mirounga leonina. The sequence continues at coordinate 4,492,851 of NW_023270503.1, forward strand.
GCGCTCCTTTCCCTCACTACTCTGCATATCTTCCGGGGAATTGAATTTACTTCTCAATTTGTGGCTTTTGGGGAATGCTATGACGGGGCTTTGGGAGCCTCCCCAGACCCAAAGGCTTTGGTGCTGAGGGTTAAGGGCATCGTTCCGCCGTGACCTTGCTCCTCTCTCCCCGCAGCCCTCCCAGCTACTGGAAGTCCCTTGCCCCTGACCGGTCAGATGATGAGCACGACCCTTTGGACAGCACCTCCAGGCCGCGATACTCCCATAACTATCTGAGTGACAGCGACACAGAGGCCAAACCGACAGAGACCAACGCATAGCCCAGGGGAGTGGTCTGTACCTCTTGCACCCACCGGCCACCGCGGCCACGGCGCCTCTCCCAGGAAATGGTGGGGCACAGGTCTCCGCCACCTGACTGCTGATCTGCATGGGAAACACCCGGCCCCCTTGGGTCTGGGGGGCTTTCCAAGCTGTGGGTGTCTGACATCTCCACGTGGAAGAGGTGGTGGGGGAGTTTCTGAAAAGAGAACTTTTTGCTCCTTCTGCCTCCAAAATGCCACACTCTGTGGGCAGTGGCAGGTGGCTTGGCACTGCATGGAGCCAGCAAGCTGACCTCCATCTCAGCCCCCTGCTCAGGGACGGTGGGCAGATTGCCTGCTGGGACACTCTAGGTTGCTGGGTTCATGGGGAGGAGTCGGGGGGCAGGAACGGCCATTCCTCCCCACCCTGGCTTGGGGCGAGGGCTTTCTCTTCTCAGTGCCTGCTGTCTTTTTACTTTTAATTTAAATACCCAACCTCTCCATCACAGCTGCATCCCTGAGAGTGGGAGGGGGCTGTGGTGGCAGCTGGGGTTTGCGGGAATGACTAGGGGAATCTCATCTCCATCTTCACTCGAGAGCAGTCCTTTCTCTGCGCAGCTGGAGAGACCGGTGAGCGGAGCTGGGGCCAGATTCTTCAGTCAGCCTGGGGAGGGGCTCTCAGGTGCTTCTGGGTATGGGTTGAGCCAGCCTACGCAGGGGTGCGTATGTACCACCCGGCACTTTCGGCCCCCGCCCCTCTCCGTCTCATCAGTGTGTTAAGTGCAATGACCTACTTAAGACTAAACCCATTCCACCTACACCAGTTCGGGGCCTACCCAAGCACTGCCTCCCTGCCACTCTGTCCAAGTTGCCTGGACTATAGGCCCAACTGGAGAGGGAAAGCCGCGGGTTGAGGGCTTGTGATCAGAAAAACTGAAGATGGGGGTTTGGGTCAGTACTGATGCGTATTAGACACAAGCCCTCACTCTTGTCCTGAGCCGGAGTCATTTTTCTTCTTCCAGTTGCCCTGCCCCCACACACTTACCCTAGACATGACAACGTGTGGCCTGACAGTCCCAGCCCCCACCCTAAAGCTCATCCCACCAATGCCACCAGACTTGGGGGCCTGAGGGCAGTGCCTGGTGCCGCTCCCATCTGCTGTCCCCCCCCTCGCCCCCTGCAATTGGTTGTATTCATTGGGCTGTGCTCTCTCTTCCCTGTTTACCTGATGTATGGAAATAAATGTCCTTTTCCTCCTGGCTCTGCCAATTTTCCTGCCTGTTCCTTCAGGCTCAGGTAAAGTCCTGGGTGGTCCCTGGGGAGCAGAGTCAGGATTCTGGTGGAGACGGGGGAAAGCGCCAGGGTCGCTGGCCTACTCCCACACCAGACCAGTGCCACTCAGAGCTTTGGAAGGTCATTTGGGGCAGGCAAAGGTAGTAGGATGAGAAGATTGGTCAAGGAAGACAAACCCCGTCTTTTATTTTAAAAGCCTGTGAATTGTAATCAGGCAGAACCATCCACATTGCATCCTCTCCTGACCTCCACTCAGAAATGTTGAGGTCCCTCTGATTATTAAATCTTACCAATTACAGAGATCCTATCTCTCTCTCTTTTTTTTTTCCTTGAGGGATGCAAGTCCTTCTTACTAGAAAAAAATTTTAGGTTTAATTTTAGTCATTCCAAATATGACTTTTTGATCAAAACATGGCAGAAGTCTCTCTGGCCCCCAGCCCCATTGTCCACAGGGCAACATGAGTAGGCTGGGAGTTCTGGCTTCTTTGCCCTGCTCAGTCTCTGCCTTCGTGCTTCAGTCCACACTTGCTCTGCTCACTGACAGCTAAGAGGCAGCTCTTGGAGAAGGGCAAGAAACAAATGGCCCCTCCTCCTCCTCTACCTTCTGTAATGTGACCAGTTATAATCCCTACACGCATAAAGTTTCTTTTATAGCTGGTCAATCAGGCTCCCCTGGTTTGTACAGGTAGGCAGGAAAGGGTATCAGACAGCCCTAATGCCAGTGCTCTGGTGATATTAGCCACCCAGAAAGTGTCAAGAAAGGGAAGGAGGGAGGAGAGTCCCCCAGAATGAGTGGGAGAGGAGTGTAAAATGGATCCAACTTGAATGAGACTTCCCCTCTCCACTGCCCCCCCTCCCCCTGTTGAATAGCGAAGGTAGTAAAAGTAAAGTTACTTTTTTTTTTTTTTTTAACTGCTGGCTCCTCGTGTTCATCTTTTACTCATGCTTTTAGATAGGAAGGTGCATTTTCTGTTTCTCCCAGGAACTAGTGTGACAACGTCCTTCCCATCTGCAGACAAGACCCCAACTCTGGACCCACAGTGACACAGGTCTCTGCTTAATTGGAAAGAGCATCATCAGTATCCAATAGTCTGGGGCAGAGTGCTTTGTTCAAGTCAGAAAGCTTATGTTATTCATTGATTCATTCACTCGACAGTCAAATATTTCATAACTGCCAGCTGTGGCCTAGGCCCTGTTCTAAGTGCTGGGGACCGATGAGTCTCCTTCCTTCATAAAGCAGAGATTCTAGTGGAGAAGGTAGACATACAAAATAGGGACTGCGCCTACTAATATGTGCAAGCTTGGGTGAGTAGAGAGATGCAAATTACAGTGTTTGTCATCTAGGGGCTCGTGGATCGGGGCAGACCCACGTGGAAATAATTACATGAGACATAACAGAAGGAGAGGAAGTTGCTTTGCACATATTATGGGGGGAGGTTGGGGGGGCGGTTTCAGGTGGAGGAGGACAGGAAGGCTTCTAAAAGGAGCTGGTATTTTGAGCTGGGGCTTGAGGAAAGGCTAGCACTTCCACAGGTGTACCGGAAAAAAAGAAGAGCTTAAGCAAAGGCCCTGAGGCAGGGAAAGAAGGGTGGTGGTAAGGATCTCCATGGGCCGTCTAAGGAAGCTGGACATAGCCTCTCAAGACCGACACTTGAAGTTGCAGCAAAGCCCCTTGGCCGGGATGCTAGGCTCCAGGGAAGGACGTGATTCCCTCAGCACCAACTCCCCAGGGGAGTCCAGGAGCCTGCGGGTCCATCAAAGTCCAACTACCTTTTGGGCGTGCCTTCAGAGCTCCGTAAGCTCCCGCCCTCACCTGTATACTCATGGCAGCTCTGGTCCCTAAGATATAAATGATTCTCGCAAAACAGGCAGCAAATCTGTCCCTGTGCCAGGCGCAAAGCTGCCTCGACAGATTCTCCTCTCTAATCTCAGACCCTCAGGACTGCTGTGAGGACCAAAGCCCTGTGAGGCTCCCCACGGTGCCCAGCCTATGCCCAGAGACAACAGCGGCCCACAGTGACTCCTGAACTACCTCCTTTTGTCCTGTGTCCTCTTGGCAGATTATCCTAGTTGTCCCCCCCCATGCCCCACCCCCATGCCTGGTGGCACAGACACTTAGCGATTTGCTCCTTAATTGTCCCCCAGCTAGGCTGCGCAGATGCCGCTCTTTAATCTCTCCTGATAAATGAATCGCGCCGCTCCTTTAATCATATGTTCATATCCAAGCCAATTTGAATCAATTTGGCAGTGAGCGTGTTGCAAGAGATGCCATGACTGCCGCTTTCCCCGCAGGGCCCCAGAGCCAGCCCGTCTGCTGTCCTCATCCTCAGCGAAGAGCCCAGGGGGCCCATCGGGGAAAGGATCTCCTACCCGAATGGTGGGGACTTTTCAAAGTCAATCATTCATTCCTGTCCTCCATGCTGGGCCCTGGGGGACTAGAGGGAGCTGGGTTTCCAAGGGCCTCCACGTGGGAGGGAGGGGGCTGAGTCCGCCGGCAGCCCTCCTTGGTCACTGAACAAAGGGCCCCATTGTCATCCCTGGGAGAAAGCGCTGCCTTAAATCTAACCATAATCCTCCTGTTCCCCTTTCATTTCCTCTGAGCTGGTTCTCCTGGAAGCTGGAACTCTTGCTCACCTTCTACATAGCAACACATTCCAGACCAGCTTAGGCTGATTTGTCCTTGCCTGCTGCTGCCCCTGGCAGCCACCCCAGCTCCTTTCATCTTTCCCCAGGAAGTGTTCGATTCTAAATCCCCCAGCCTGGTGGGCAGTCGGGGACCTGCTTGGCAATGCACCAAGTTTTGCTGCATTCGGAGCTGCCGCTTTCGCCCCTACACAGTGCTCGCCACGGGCGGTAGTGAAAACCGAACAAAAGCAGATAAAACCTGCTCTGCCAAGCGCTCCTGCCCCGGAGCACTGAGACCTTCGAGAAGGGGCTTGATCTCTTGGGCTCAGTTTCCTCAACTGTAAAACAAGGTGGTAGTGCTGGCAAGAACCTTCTGGCTCCTAAATTCGGAGGGACCCCTTCCCTGCTGCCCGCAACACCTCCCTCCGCCACCCCTTCATCACCCCCGGTAAGGAGCCCCAGGGACCGGCGGGCGGCGCGCCTGGGGCCGCGGGGGGCCGGCGCTGGGGGAGGGCCGTCCTCTCCCGGTGGGAGTCTGTCTGTCTGGGGTTGGTTCCGTCCAGCAGCCCGGTTGCGCCTCCGCGTCCTCTTCGTGTCCCCTCGGCTCTCCCCGCGGGCTCTGCCAGTCCGGACAGGCGCCCTCCCATTCGCGGAGAGCCCGTGTATTAGCATATTCATATCGCATTTGCATGACCCGCACCTCCGCGAGGCCGGGAAGCCACTGCCCTCCAAAGGTTCTTGAGCAGTTGACTGGGGTCGGCCTTGCTCTTCAAGGATTCCCTTTGTGTGAGGACCGGTCTCCTCGCTCAGCAACCCGACAATACTGTTTTCCCGCCTTTTTGAGGGCTCTTGGAGGTCCTTGGCAGGAGCTGGGAATGAGGGGTGCCCTTTCTGGCCTGTCATTAGTGACCCCGGGATGAGGAGGATGACAAAATCAACAATAGTTCCCATTTTGCTGAGCACCTACTTACTATGGTCCCATATGCTGAGCATTTACTATGTCCTCTAACCTTTATCACAACCATGCAATGTCCTCTCCCTGAGGCTCATAGAGGTGATGTGTGTCCTACCAGGGACCTCCTCTTGGTTCCAGCAAAGAGCCAGGCAACTCCCAGCTCTTCTCACCTTGTCAGGGGATAAAGGGAGACGGGACAGTGCCAAGAATCACTGTCACGGTCGACATCTCTAATCGCCGTGTGCCTGGTATTCACCAAAGCTTGGCCTAAGTAAGGAAACACTTCTTGGCATTTTGGGGGGAAATGTCAACCTTATATTTCTGTTGCTCCTTACGATTTTCAGAGCATCCTCCATACATTATCACATTTTGTGCTTCATGCATATGGTGCCAACAATATGAGTAACAGCTCCACATGGCCCGGAATGCATATATTAAGCTATATTCACCTCAGTCTAATTTCATTACAGTATAATGGAAAAATCCAGACCGTTTTCTGGGATTTGATCTGGGAGAAGTGATTTCCAGAGCAATAGTCATTCTGGAGTTAACAAGGATGCTAGATTTGTTTAGAAGGAATTTCACAGAGAAATTAAGTCTTTTGTAGCGTAAACCCCAGTGATGGGTCATATACAAGAGGGAGATTCCAAAAAGGATGTGTGCTTTGCAATTGAAGTCAGTGACGTAAATCTCCCAGTGGAATATTTAAATGTGCAGATAGAATTTGCTTTAGATATCAAAAGTCAGCAATGACAGTTTTACAAAAACAAAACCAAACCAAAAAAACCTCAAAGAGGATATTAAGATTCAACACCATCCAGGCAAATTATATTTGAGGTGGCTTAAGAGTCAAAGAGTTTCCACATTTTAATAAATTTTTATATGTTTTGTGCCACATCTATGATCTGACTAGATTAGGAAAAGAAGCAAATGGATTTTGGGAAAAGAGGACGCTAGGGAATTTGAAAGCGGAGAATCAAAAAAGAAGGAATTAAAAAAAAAAAAAACACATACACATTCTGGTATGAGAAGATGCAGCCAATAGCCTTGGAAACATTATGTCTCTGAAAGATGGGTCAATGACAGGTAATCAGGCAAATACAAAATTGTATGCAGTGAAATAGGCCTCATGGCTCATATTTAGTCCTGGGGACGGGCAGGTGGCAGTTGCAGGTTGGCACCTTTGCTTGAGGGCTGCTTCCGGCCCCCCCAGTACTATCCTCGGGAGAGCAACGAAGAGTCACCCCAGCGAGTGGCACTGCCCTGGAAGTTTCTGCCCTAGAAGCACAGAACTCGTGGCCTGCCTCTGAGAGCCCTAGAGCTCATCTGTGGAGGCTACTGTTTCCAGTAGACCACATACTGAGCCAACTGGGCAAGACTGAATAGCAGAAAAGGAGTTTCTGCTCCCAGGAACTGGCAAAATAAGCCTAGAGAACCAACTAGAAAGTGAGGCAGTCTTACAGGTCTATGAATGGGTTCTTAAGGGAATGTGTGCCTATGACAAAGGTACATGTGAAAACACAGATAAATAGATAAACACTACAAGGCGCCTTAAAAATTAGAAATAGGCTGGGCAACTGGGTAGCTCAGTGGGTGAAGTGTCTGCCTTCGGCTGAGGTCATGATCCCAGAGTCCTGGGATCGAGTCCCACATCCGGCTCCCTGCTCAGCAGGAAGTCTGCTTCTCCCTCTGCCTGCCATTCCCCCTGCTTGTGCTCTCTCTCTTTTCTCTCTTTCTCAAATAAATAAAATCTTTTTAAAAATTAGAAATAGGTTTATTTGAGGATGTGAGTTATAGATGAAGTATCTGCTTATAATACAAAGTTTTCAGACCTTTTTTTTTTTAAGTCAGTACAGATATATGTCTGTGCCAAACACCAAAGAAGACCTCAAGTTGTCATATTAGTGTGATTTTAAAGAGTAGCTTCTTTCCTGGCATTTCATCGATAGAAATAGCAGCCGAGGGTGGGGGGTGGAAACCAATGTGGCAAAGCTGCTTAGAAACCGCTTAGATCCCTTGCTCGAGGAAAGCTGTTTTTAAAGCAGCAGGTACCTCTTGGCACGGAGAGTAGAAGCTGGAAGAGGAGCAGATTGGAAGGTGGAACCTGAATAGGGTATTTAGGGGAGAGGAAGGCGGGGGAAGCATCTAGATGGGCCCTCCCGTGCAGCCTGGAGCCCGGCGGGTGACAGGTTTCCGAAAGGAGACGCTTGTACTCTTGTCGGTGAAGGGACTGGGGCAGTGGGGTAAGGAGAAGCCAAGAGTCAAAAGGTCATTTAGGATATTTGTGTCTCTGAAAGACGGGTTGTATACCTTTTTTTTTTTTTTTTTTTTTTAAGATCTCGGCTGATGGACAAAATTCAGTGGCCAGACTTTGTGCCTGGCGGATGGATCTGTGTTTCTCAGACTTGACTCCATCTAAGAACGTTTAGCCCCTTAAGGAAAAACTATTTTTGCTGTTTCCGAGAGGCAAGCGACGAGTGAGTTCTCTGAGAAAATGAGAAGGTATAGGTATTAGAAGGCGACGCCTGGGGACTTGGGCATCGCAGAAGATCCAGGAGGACTAAGTCCCCTGGGGCTAGGGGTGAGCCTCCTCTCCCGCCCCGCCCCCACTCTTTGCTCCCCAGTAGAAATCAGCTACAAATCTCAGCTTGTTGGGAACAGATGGCCTTGGCTGACGAATAAGCCACCGCAGGCTGCTCCACCTGTTCTGGGGCTGGAATAATCAGCTCGAGACAAACATCGGCGCTGAAATAACTCATGGCAGCGGGTGATGCGCAGGCACAGATTCCAAAAATCTCTTAAATAGACCCCCTCCAAGTCTCTCCACTCCCCAGGCCCTAGAGGCCATCAGGGAAAGGTAATGGAGCAGAGAAGACAGATCGAACCCCAAACGGAGACTGATGCCCAACTGGTGGCGCCGCGGGGTGGGGGTGGGGGTGGGGGCCTGGGCGGGGGGCGAGGCTGGGTTCTGCGTGGGAGGGGCGCGGGGTGGGGTGGGGGCCCCATTCACCTGCGCTGCTCAGGAAGTTATTTCTCAAGCGCACGTGGAGAACGTGGGAATGGTTGGTCCATGTCAGGGACAAATGTGAGGCGATCCCACCAGTCGCGGATAGTAGAGAACTGAAAATTTCGGATTCATTTGAATTGTTCATTAAAGGAGTGATATGCAAACGAGGCCAAGCTACTGCGAATCTCTCAGCAGCTCAGACAGCTCTGCCAGCAGCCGCGGAGGGCGGGTGCCCGGGTGCCCATACTTCTGTGGATTTGTGTTGCCTCTCCTCACCTCCTTGATGAAGTCAGCTGGGCTAATGTTCCCTGGCAGAGGCAGATGAGCCCGTCGGGGAAGTGACAGCGCTGGCAAGCAGTGGTGAGGGCAGTTGGGGAAGGGGGGGTGGGTGCCGTCTGAGATGGGGGTCCAGCTCCTGTGGAGTCAGTCAGGAGAGGGCGGGAATTGAGAGATTGGAGCGAAGCTGACTTCTTGCTCTGGGTGCCTCAGGCAGGCGGCTGTCCTTGGTCCAGCAACCCAACCCCAACCCCCCGCACCTTGGGCACAGAGCATGGGGATTCTGAGTCCCCAGAGGCTGTGCTGGCTGGGGAAGAAGCCTGAAGCCCTTACACGCCCCCACCCGCGACCGATCTCTAACTGCCAGGTACCATTTCCCCCCAGTGGTTTCTGCAGCTCTGCCTGTTGCCAGGACCCTCACCTATCATTTAGCGTCCCACAAACCTGTTCTTGAAGCCAATTGTGCTCACAGAGGTGTCATGGCGGCCCCCCTCCTGCTGAATGCCTGGCTCTGTGGTTCTCACCCTGGTGCATATTAGAAACACTCAAGGATGGGGCGCCTGGGTGGCTCAGTCGGTTAAGCCTCAGATTCTTGATTTCTGCCCAGATCATGATCTCAGGGTGGAGAGAAGGAGCCCCATGTTGGGCTCTGCACTGGGCATGGAGCCTTCTTAAGATTCTCTCTCCCTCTGCCCCTCCCCCCTCATTCTCTCTCAAAGAAAGGAAGGAAGGAAGGAAGAAAGAAGAGAGAGAAAGAAAGGCTCAAGGAGCTCCCTTTATTATGTTTTGTATACAAAAAGTAAAAGGAATAATATAATGAACTTCTTTGTCTATCAAGCAACTTCAACAATTATCAACACTAAGCAAATCTTACTTCGTCTACCCCCCACCCACTTTCCCATTCCCTTCACTGGATTATTTTGAAGTAGATCCCAGATATGATATCACTTTGTTAAGAAATGCTTTAGTGTCTAACCCTCAAAGAAAAGAAAATGACTCTAGGGGCTCCTGGGTGGCTCAAGTCGGTTGAGCAGCTGACTCTTGATTTTGGCTCCAGTGGCGATCTCAGGGTCCTAGGATCGAGCCCCACGTCAGGCTCTGCTCTCAGCAGGGAATCTGCATGAGGATTTTCCCTCTCTCCCTCTGCCCCTTCCCTGGCTCACACTTTCTCTCTCTCTCTCTCTCAAATAAATAAATAAATCTTAAAAAAAAAAAAAGTCTTAAAAAATGTAATCACAATACTCTTATCACACCTAAATAAATTTTCAATAACTTCTTAATACCAAATATCCAGTCAATGTTCAGATTTCTCTGATTTTATTTCACATATTAATTATTTAATTTTATATATATATATAATTTTAAAAGTTTGTCCAAATTAGGATCCAAACAACACTGAGGAGCTTTTTAAAAAATACTGTGCTTAAGGGCCTGCTTATTCAGGGATTCCAATTTAATTGGTCTTGGGTGGGTCCCAAGCATCATATTTTTTAAAGCTCTCTGGGTAGTTTTAATGTGCAGCAGGGGTTGAGAAATGCTCTACCTTTCCCCCTAATCGTTTCCTGCCAACTCCTCCTTGCCTAGGCTTTTAATAGCTCTGCCTGCCTCTAGCCGGTAGCCCGGGCAGCTCCCAGAGCAGCTGGCTCTCTCACGCCCACCCAGATGTGTGGAGGGATGCCCACCTTCTCCAGCCTTCTCCTTCATGGGGGCTCGAACTCTCTGTGGGCACAAGCCTTCCTTTTCCCGACAAATTCACATACCATGGGTGCATGTACCTATCTTGTTCTCCCTTAATACGCTTGGTGCCTGTTCTTACCTTGCAAGCATAGCAGATTTTTTTTTTCTTTTTTGCGTGAAAATAGCAAAATTCCTGCCTCAGGAAAAAGGAAGAATTCCCTGGGGGCTGTACTCATTTGGCTGCTCAAGTGGCTCAACGCTGCAATGGAGCTGAGCGAGGGGCCTGTCAGGGACTTGGCAGCAGATGTAAGGAAAACCGGGGTTGAATGGGACCTGAACCGGCGCATTTTGCGGAATCTAAGAAACTTTTCCTTCCTGAAGATGTCGGCCCCAGGAGCCTTTTAGAGAATTATGCCCAGGTCCCTAGCTCGCAGCCATCTGCCTGCTTTCCCGTGGTGGCTGCTTTTGTTCTTCTCCTACCCCTCCACTCCGCCTGCCTTTTGGACTCAGTCCTCCCTCCTGTGTCCCCCACTCCATGCCTCACTGAATGTTGGTGAAACAAATCTAGTCTAAAATAATGAGCAATCAACTACCCTGATGCTTGGGGCAGGCTGGGCAGGGACTGGGGGGAAGGGGTAGGGAGCTGAATCATTTATAAAGCTTAATAAAGATGCAGATGAGCATGCTGACTAGGAACCCCAGAGCTGGGCTTATTCATTATTCAAAGGTATGTAAATGCCACTGGGTCCTGCATGTTAGAATCCTGCCCCTTGTCTCTGCTGCTTCTCCATGCTTGACGGATCGAGTCCACCTTGTGCCTCCCCTACCCCCCCCACCCCCCCCCCAGATGCTTATATTTGCCCTGCCATAGGCCAGGGTCCAGAAACCCATTTCAGACCCTACCTCAAGGGTAATAAAAATCCCAGATCTCCTCTCTAGCCAGAAGTCTTGCAGAGGATTATGGGGAGGCCCTGGCCTCCCCTATCCCCAGATAGATAGGCTTCTTGCTGTTAAAGATTTCCAAGGAGGGGTGCCTGGGTGGCACAGTCGTTAAGCGTCTGCCTTCGGCTCAGGTCATGGTCCCAGGGTCCTGGGATCGAGCCCCACGTCCGGCTCCCTGCTCCGCGGGAGGTCTGCTTCTCCCTCTCCCACTCCCCCTGCTTGTGTTCCCTCTCTCGCTGTGTCTCTCTCTGTCAAATAAATAAATAAAATCTTAAAAAAAAAAAAAAGATTTCCAAGGAAAGGGTACCATAAGAGTGCTTATGTACATGTTTTAGTATCTCACAAATCTGCTTAGTGGGATGGATTTCCTGAGGTCTAACCTAAATCCCTTTTGTTGCCCTGGAAGCCCACCATTGAAATACAATATCCCATAAGCAAATTCTCTTTAAGCACCTTTCTGAGAAGTAAAACTCAAGTATCAAGTCACCCCTGCTTCCCATCTCTGGACTAACTCATCCTTGTTGCTTCCTTTTATCTTTTTAGACAGTTGAACCTCCTCCTTCCAAGTCATACTCACACTCCTTAGGCTCTTTTTTTTTTTTTTTTTAAGATTTTATTTATTTATTTGAGAGAGAGAGAATGAGAGACAGAGAGCATGAGAGGGAAGAGGGCAGAGGGAGAAGCAGACTCCCTGCTGAGCAGGGAGCCCGATGCGGGACTCGATCCAGGGACTCCAGGATCATGACCTGAGCCGAAGGCAGTCGCTTAACCAACTGAGCCACCCAGGCGCCCCACACTCCTTAGGCTCTTAATCCTGTCCCGGGATACCAAACTCCCATGCGTACTCTAGTACTAACTACGCGTTACCCCCTCTTTTTCAGGCCGTGATTACTGACTTGTGCTCCACAACTTCCTAGGTCTTGGGACTCAGATTCTTTCCTCTGACTCTGCCCCCTGTGTACCAGCCTTCCCCTTTCCCCCCCACCCCGTCGCTCCCTAGCTTTTCAGTTTGGTGAGGCTGAGAGATGAAGAATTGGGTCAGAGTCTCAATGGCATCCATTGCTTCTGCTTTCCCTTCTTTTCTGGACTGGCTTTCTTCCCTCCCCACCCCCAGCCTATTTTTAGCCTGCCTCTGTTTTCCTTAATCTGGTCGGCAACCATGCCGGCCTCTTTCCCTTCTCTGCTCTTATCTCTCCCCTGCAGCCTGTGCAGACCCTCGCTGCCCTTCCAGAGGTCTCTTATTGCCTGCCCAATGCATTGTGGTTTTCCTCCATCTTGAAGATACGTAGGGTCTGTGTGAAAGCGGGGGCCTGGCCACGCTCAAGCAGGAGGGAAGCAGGGAGATAATGCTGGTGGGTTTGTCTTGGCAAATCCTTCAGTGTTTCTAAAACCCTCAGATTGTCTCCCCACCCCCACCTCCGCCTTCTACAGTGGCACTGCCTCTCCTCTGTGCCTACGTCCCCTCTTCTCCTCTGGGACCTCACCCAGCCCCAGTGAGAAATGCTCTTGGTCACTCCAGACCAGTTTCCTCTGGCTTTGGGGGTGGACAGCATCCCTGGAGGCCCTTACCTGCCTTCTTGGCCTGCATATTACCAGTCTCTTCTTCTCCAGTTCCTTTTTCTCTCCACTCCTCCCTGACCTCATCCCTCCCCCCCCACACACCCCTTCCTACCCCTGCCTGCCCCCGCCGCCCCCCTCCCCCTCGCACTCGGTTTCTAGGACACACCAGTTTCAGGCAGGGCTTGTCAGCATCCCCCACTTGTCCTTTCTCTGCCTCTTCTAGACATTGGTCCCCTCCTTTACTGTCACCAGCACGCTGAATAAGACTGGATATTTTGGAAGGGGAGCTGCAGCTGGCTGGGGGAGGAGGGCCGCACTGGGAGAAGCAGAGGCAGAGGGAACTACGCCGCTGAATGAGAGGGAGAGGTTCCCAACACCCTTTCTCCCCAACTTTGCCAGCCTTGGAGATAGCAGGATCCTACACTGATCTCTCTCTGTACCCCATTTTTCTCTCTCAATAATAACACAATACCTTGCTTTACAGTTGACCACATTCTCCTACACATATCCCGATCTCGGCATGGTGCGCTCCCTCTCCTCCAGGGCAGCCCCTCCCCACTGAGCCCCACCCCCACCCCCCCAGACCACCATCACCACCATCACTACTGTGGCAGAGGGCAGCCCTCCCCCAGCATCCTCTGTCTTCCCTGCCCTGCTCTTTTTCCCAACGCACTTATCACCTTCCAAATTAGGATATAATTTACTCATACATATTCTTTACATGTCTTCTCACTGGACTGGGTGAACACCACAAGAACAAAGATCTTGTTCACAGATATATCCACAATGCCTAGCACAGTCCCCGGCACATAGCAGAATTTCAATAAATATTTGTGGATTGGATAAATGATTCGATCCTCACCCACTCTTGTAAAGTTGGTCGGTATTATTATTCCCATTTTTTAATTGTGGTAAAATATACATAACATGAAATGTATCATTTTAATCATTTTTAAGTGTAACAGTTCCGTGGCATTAAGTACATTCTCTCTCTCTCTCTGTTTAAAGATTTCTTTATTTATTTGAGGGGGGTAGTGGTGCAGAGGGTAAGGGAGAGAGAGTCTTAAGCAGACTCCCCACTGAGCATGGAGCCAAACTCCAGAGATCATCTCATGATCCTGAGATCACAACCTGAGCCGAAACCGAGTCAGACGCTTAACTGTGCCACCAGGCACCCCTCAGTACCCTCTCTTTAACCATGTTTGTGTTTGTGACGTGGTTAAAACGTGGTGTTGTGAAACTGATGTGGGAAACAAAGACAGAAGAAAAATTATTCAATTTCCTACTACTTACAGTCCATTGACAAGTCCTTGAAACAGGCAGAGTGACATTCCTCTAGGGACTCAGGATATTAATTAATACTTTGCTAAGGGCAAAAGGCAATCTTAGCCCAACCCTCCAGGATCCTGTAAGTCTACTTTAACATATAAAAGTTCCTTTGGAAACTTCCTTTATCTCTACCCCACATCCCAAGATACTGTTGACAATCATCCCCCAAGCATAGAACCCACCCATATACATCTGAAGGGTCTAATGACTGAGGGTTTACTAAACAGTAATAAATGACCTTTTTCCAACAATAGCAAGCTTGCCCCCTCAGGGTCCTGGAAATCTTGTTTCCAAAATACCTGGAAGGCTTACACCATCCCTAACCCCCTCCCAACTTGAAAGTATACAGCGGGCCAGTCCTCACGACCCCATTGCAGCTCCTTCTGCCCACCGGTCCTGTCCCCATGCTTTAATAAAACCACCTTTTTGCACCAAAGACATCTCAAGAATTCTATCTTGGCCATCAGCTTCGAACCCTAATGTCTTTCCTACATCATCCAAACCATCACCACCATCCATCTGCAGAACGTTTCTATCTTCCTGAACTGAAACCCTGTGTCCATTAAGCAGTAACGCCTCATTCCCCCCTCTCCCCAGCCCCCGGGGGCAACATTCCACCTCCTGTCCCTGTGAATCTGTCAGTACCTCACGTGAGTGGAACCCTCCAGTGTCTGTCCTTTTGTGTCTGGCTTATTTCACTTAGCATCCTGTCTTCAAGGCTCATCCATGTTGTAGCACATTATTCTGACTTTACAGATGTGACTATTCCCACTTTGCAGGGGCTGAGGTTTCAGGGGAGCCTCTGAGAGCACCCGAGACGCAGATCTGGCGGGGGCGGGGGCTGGGGAGGCTGGCTGGCTTTTACAATCCCCTGGAGAAATCAGTGCTGATCTGTGTGCCTAGGCCTATGAGGCAATTTCTTCTGTGTTGTCTTTCCTTTGGGGACATTTTTACTCTTATTCCCATTTCCCACTCTTCCTGCTCAGGGCCTCCTTCTAACATTTCCACCCCAGCTGGTCCCAGGGTTTCTTTCCCTGGAGCAGGCGATCTCTCAGGTCAAACTGGCCTGGTCCGGAGATGCCCTTGCTGGGGTTTCCACGGAGCACATTCAGCAGTCTCTGTTCACACCCCTCACCCCTCCACCCGCCCTGGGCTAGTTAGGAGTCTGTTCCCTTCCAAAGCAATTAAGTGCAAGGAGGCCAGCCGACTGGGTGCTAATGCCGTTTCATTAAGTGGGAGCAATCCTAATGATAATAAAATGGCACATTTAACATTCAAACATTGAACACGATTTCTCAGCGAGTGTGTCTCTCTCTTCCTTTCTGGTATAACAGCTCCATCTTCATAAGGACCTGACAATACACCCTAATGAGAGACTGGGGAGCTAAGAGTCTTTACAGAGCCAGAGAGAGGATGAGAACCAGACAAAGAATTCAGGGAAAGAGGGTGCAGGGCACTGAGAAGACAAAGACCCCAAGGATTCCTGGGGTCATGGACTCTGGCGCTGATTTAGACAATGAGAGCCTCTAAGAAGTAAGGTCACATGGAGAATAAAGCCCACCGCAGACTTTAATGCAATGTGGCTATTCATTTCTTTGCTTGCTCAACACGTTTTTTTCTACAGACATTTATGGTGACCCAAGGTGAGCCAGATTTTATGGGGGTTTGTGATGGAGGGTGACTAGTTTTAGGAAAAGGAACTCCAGGGGCGCCTGGGTGGCTCAGATGGTTAAGCGTCTGCCTTCGGCTCGGGTCATGATCCCGGGGTCCTGGGATCGAGCCCCACGTCAGGCTCCTGGCTCAGCGGGGATTCTGCTTCTCCCTCTCCCTCTGCCTCTCCCACTGCTCATGCTCTCTCTCTCTCTGTATCTCTGTGTCTCAAATGAATAAATAAAATCTTAAAAAAAAAAAAAAAAAGGAAAAGGAACTCCAAGGGCAGTAGCGACCTACCTACAAATCATCTTGTTTACCCTCCCCTGGGCAGCTTTAGTCAAATCCACCCCAAGTTTATCAAATGTCTCAGTGAAGAGAATTATAACAACTGCCTGGGTCCCCTGAGCCAGTCTCTGTGCATCCTCCTTATTGAGACATCCATCTCAAAGGTCCTTGCTACTCAGTGATGGTAGACTATCTGGTTGACCTGGAAGCAAAAAAGTAGTGGGACTGGGGAGCTGGCCAGGGAAAGAAGGTCGATTCAATCATCTGGCATTGACAAGGGACTCAAGAGAGGCAGGAGAACAAGCTGACATTTAATAGCCACAGGGCTTTATTCCCAGCTCCTGTGCACACAAGGGAGGCTGCTGGCCAGGGGTCAAAGGTGGGCTTTGCCCAGGCCAGGGAAGCGGCTCATCCGAAAAGGGGTCAAGTCATAGGATGGTGTTAATTTCATGCTTAATTCATACAGGATCTTCCCCACAACAGGGGAGAGCTTGAATCCATGTCCTAGGGAAAGGAGAGCAGGTGGTCAGGCATCCTCAGGGACAGCGGCTGGGGTCTCTGGATGTCTACTACCCTGTCCCCCAATAGGGCTAACTCTCTTCTTGGTCCGCATCCCAAAGCTGGAAGTTGCCTCCCACCAGAAGTACCTCTTCTCTTCTGTTTGCGCACCCAGCCCCTTTATACACTCGAGTCTAGGCTTTGGCCCCCCAAGAGCATAGAAGACGCCATTTTGCCTGGTCCTGAGATAGGTGGGCTTTGAGGCACGTCTTCCCCTGTTCAGGCTCACCAGAGAATCCAGCACCAATGACAATGTTGTCATACTTCGGGTGGCAATCAAGAACGAAGTGCCCATCGGGGGTGTTCTAGAAAGAAACAATCACACTCGTGTCCTTTGAGGAGGGAAGGAGGAGGAAGAAGTGCAGGCTCAGAGGGGAGGGAACGAGGCTGGATTGCTTTCCAGAAAGAATGGGATGGGGCACGGGAATGCTTTCCGCATGCCAGTGCCGCCTCCGGGGATGACAGTCTTTCTCATTTGTCCATCTGCCTCTCTGCTCAATCCAGAGCTATGAACACAGTAGGTGCTCAGTGAATCCGTGTAAACTAACTTTAGCCAAGATGCCTCAGGCCCTGGTGACATCTGTCTCTTCTCTTCGTCCCTAAGGCCTGTTCAACTAGAACATCTTGCCAGAAAGTCTTTTAGAGCTCTTCTGGGAAACATAGTGAGGGGCTGCCAGGCATAAGCCCGGTTTGCTAATGAAAAGGAATATGAATAACCTCTAACGGGCCCTCTCTGGGAGAGGGGAACCAACGCACAGAAAGAAGCTCGTTTGTTTCAAGTCACATACCAGGTCAGGGTCAAACAGAAGCGAGCGGAGCCTTAAGGGTCTGGCTGTCCCCTTCCCCCATCCTCTGGGGGCCGTGAGAGGGCTGCCCACACCCTTACCGTGTACAGGCAGGGCTCCAGGATGGCAAGCTCGGGCGCCAGGTCAGGTAAGTGATCTCTGACAAAGCGGCTCAGGATCTGGATGTCTCGGGTGTCCGAGAGGGCTTCCGGGCAGTCCCGCTCCTCAGGATCGGCACTGTTGCCGTGGTGATAGCAGACCTAGCTCCCAATCAGAGCAGTGTGAGCTTCGAGGGGCCGGCCTGCCTGCACGCCGCCCCCCCCCCCCCACCGGCCCAGGGGGCAGGCTCACACACAGAGTGCCCCCATCCATCATCCCGGCCTTCCCCAGTCCTGACAGGAGGCTGCCTTAGCTGTTCCTTCTTCCCTCCGCCCACCCCACAACACCATGTTTGCAGAGGAAGGGCTCCCTTCGCTGGGCCTCGGGACAGCTGGGGGGCTTGCGTTGCAAATAGCGAATAGGGAAGTATTCTCCTGCCCCTGCTGCGGGGGGATCCCAGGAATCTGTTGAAAGGGAAGTTAGAGCAGCTGCCCCAAATCTGGGTGGGGGGAGGTGAGCCGGGGGGGGCCCTACGAGCCCCTCTCTGGGCTTTTCTGCTCACCTTCATCAGCCCTGGGTACTCTCCAGAGGGCAACCCATAAATGTGGTGGGGAGCCAGGCTGAGGCCGAGGCCCAGGAAGCAAGGAAAGGCCTGGGACACACCATAGCTTCCAGGAACCTTCTCTCGCCAGTAACACACATTGATCCGCAGGGTCTTGAAGCAGAAAGAGGAAGTGGGAGATGAAGGGGGAAAGCCATAAAACTCTACAGATGGCGAGAACAGTTTCTTCTGAAGTCCTGTAGTTCTTGAATACAAACCCGGATGCCCCCCTTAACTCTTCCATCCTGTTTCACCCAATTCTCACGTCATCGGTATATTCCATTTTGATATGAGGCACAAAGATCTCTGCATCCCTGTCTCTTCCCCCAGACTTAGTCTCCCATAACTGCACCCAGCCCTACTCTCTCTCTCTCTCCAGCACTTAATAATGTCTCAGATTTAGTGAGTTCCTGAGGGCTTTCTATTGATTCTATAATTTAATTCTCTAACAGACCTATTCCCATTTTACACGTTATAAAACTGAGGCTCATGAGAGGAACTAATTGGCCCAAGGTCCTCCACCAATAAGTGGCAGATCCAGGACTCAAACTCGAGTCCGTCTGATTCCCAGGTGTCTTCTCTTAAGCACCAACTCTCAGGCTTCCAGCCCCCCCCTTACTTGGAGAGGCAGCTCAATTCCCAGGGGGCGGAGGAGCTGGTTGGTCCAGGGACCTGCTGTGATGATCAAGCTCTTGGCTTGGTAGCTCCTGGAGGT
Organism: Mirounga leonina; assembly: GCF_011800145.1. Lineage (NCBI taxonomy): Eukaryota > Metazoa > Chordata > Mammalia > Carnivora > Phocidae > Mirounga > Mirounga leonina. Next base: position 4,511,510 of record NW_023270503.1, read on the forward strand.
ACTTCTCACTGTGATGGGTCGCTCTGGTCTTATCTCCATCACCTTCTCTCCATCACGCACTAGGCCTCCAAGACGTCGAATTGCATCCTGAAAGGGCAGCGGCCAGGAAGGGCAAATTAGTTAGATAGCTAGATGGTTCTCCCTGGTGAACAACAGAGTCCTTCCCTTTGGGCAGAAAAGAGCGCAGACTCCAGACCTCCAGTCCCGTATTGGCAAGGCCTAGCGGGGTATATAGACTGCCCTCTGCCCAAAAGGTCAAGAATAAAGCCAGCAGGGTGAAGGCTCTCATCCCAAGGAGGCTGGGGGCGGTATATTGGAACCACGAGAGGAGCTGCATTGCCCCAGACGCTGCACATCCTACCTGGAGGGCTCTGAGGGCCCTGTCTGCATAGAGAAGCCCTCCAGACTTGTCCAAGAGCCCCACTTCTCCCCCGGCCAACCGAACATTGGGGAAACGTTGCTTCAGTTCCTCAGCTGAAAGACACTGGTGTTCCACCCCCTGTCGAGACAAAGTGGCCTGGATGGTCTTTAATTCTGAATTCTCCCTCATTCCCAGCAGCAGTAGCCCAGTCTGCCTGTAAAAAGAAAGAAGAAAGAAAGAAAGACAGAAAGACAGAAAGACAGAAAGAAGAAAGAAAGAAAGAAAGAAAGAAAGAAAGAAAGAAAGAAAGAAAGAAAGAAAGAAAGAAAGAAAGAAAGAAAGAAAGAAAGAAAAAGAAAAGAAAGGCATATGGGTGAGGGTATGAGTCAGGGCCCTGGGCCCTTCTCTCTCATTCTTCAGCAAGGGTCCCATCAAGGAGGGTCCCAGTCTCATGTTCAAAGAACTGGTAAAGTCAGGGGCACCTGGCTGGCTCAGTCGGTAGAGCATGCGACTCTTGATCTCAGGGTGGTGAGTTCAAGCCCTGCATTGGGCGTGGAACCTACTTAAAAAGATTTTAAAAAATGGGGGTGCCTGGGTGGCTCAGTCCGTTGGGCATCTGACTCTTGGTTTAGGTCAGGTCATGATCTCATGGGTCGTGGATCAAGCCCGCGTGGGGCTCCGAGCTCAGCGAGCAGTCTGCTGGAGATTCTCTCCCTCTGCCCCCCTACATCCCCCTGCTCATGCTCACTCTCTCTCTCAAATAAATAAATCTTTTTAAAAAATATTTTAACAATTAAAAAAATAAAAAGAACTGGTAAAGTCATGTTGGTGCTGTCGTTAGGGTTGCACTCAGTATCCCTGAGCTGGCTGCCAGCCCATTCCCAAGTCTGCCCTTGGCTCTCACGATTGGTATGCTTGTCCCTCCAGCTTCTCGGGATCCATCCCGCCCTTTGGGCGGACATCGGAAATCCTCTTATTGCCGCACCTAGAAAGTGGTAGGTCGTTCTTCCTCTTCCTCCATCCCCTGACCCACTCACTGTTCTGATCTAGATTCTTTATCCTCTTTCCCCGCTATTTCACTACCCCCTGCTCTCTTTTCCTTTGTCTCTTTTCCTCTCATATCATGTTTTGTCCCTTGCTGCGCATCTCTCGGGTCCTCCTCTGAGGCTGCCCATTTTGTGGAAAGGATCCTAAATTGGGAGTCCTGGCTCTGGGTCCAGTCCTGGCAGACCCTTGTGACGTTGTCCTGGTGGCACACCGCTCCAGGCCCCAGATTCCTCTGTAATGCAAGCCTGCTGGACTATTGGTGGTCCCGCCCCGACCCTGGGGCATAGGGACCTGGCAGGGGCCACTTTTGTAGTTGCCACAATGCCTGGGGGTGGCTCCTCACATTTAGTGGGCTGAACCTGCAAAGCTCAGGAAGATCCCACCCAAATGCCGACAGTGCCCTCATGCAGAAACACCAGTAGGTGGTCTCTGAGGGTTCCAGCAATTAGTTCCGTGATTCTATGGTTTTGTTCCTCCCTCTACTTCCCTTTCTGCTTCTTACTCTCCAGGGGAGTGAAAGCTGTTTCTCTTTAATACTTCCCGTCTCTGTGTCACAAGAGACCAGAGCTGATCTAACTTTTGGTGGGAACGGATCTGAACAATGGAAGGGTCACTGTGGCCCTTGGGACCATTGCTGCCGTCCCTCTCCCTTTCAGCAGCCGCAGTGACCAACATCAGCCTGGTACATCCCCCAGGTACTGTGTATGAAGCTCGTAATAGCCTATAATGGAGTCTCATGGATATTACATGCTTCCAAATCCCACATTATCTGGTTGGGGGGATTAAAGGGAAGATTGGGAGGGGCTAGGGACACAGCAGGCCCTGGGGCTGGCGTCAGTACACAGAGCCGCACAGCGTGCCCAATCCATTTGCCATGGCCCCCGCCTATCCAGCATTCAGCACCGGTGAGAAAGAATGAGCGTCTCGGCCTCTTCAAAGCTTAGCAGAGGAAAGATGCTGTTGAATCCCCACTAGCCAGCAGGGTCCTTTCCCCGTGGCCCCCAAAAGGACTTCAGATTGATTCTCAGGTAATGAAAACTTGCCTAGGACACTTCTCGGTCAACAGGATCATTAAGAAGTCATGCAAGTATATGATCTTGAACCCCGTTTACTGGATGCAGTCGTGGCTGGGTGGGATTCTGTGGAAGACCTGGCTTAACCCTTGCCTCAGCAGTTATCATGTCAAACCCCTGGCTCAGGAATCCCAGAGCAGCGTATTCCAACCCCTGCCTGACGTACACCGACCGCGGTCTCCCGTGTACCCTGCGATTTAGCTACTTCCTTTCCACCCAGCTTCCCTTCCTCTCTCCCTCCCTTCCTTCCTTTTTCCCTTGAAGTCAGAACTCCTCTTACAGGAAGGTGCTGTATGGGGAAAACAAACTCATGCCAAGACAACAGGCAAATCTGTCGAATTATGAAATGCTGAGTGATGTTCTAATTCCCAAGCCATCCTGTGGTGGATGAAGCGAGGGCCCCCACCCCTAGGAGTAATCAGTGAGCTGATTCTGCCGGTGAATGTAATTGTGCCGATTGTAATCATTTTGCTCCAGCTCTCGCCCCTGTGGCATTTATTTCTTAGCCCAGATATTGATCTAACAGTGGGAAATTTTCCATCTGAATTTGTGATGCTGGACCCTCCCCTAGCCCGAAGATGCATTTGGGAAATTCTCATTTTCCGTGGATCACAGCTGAGCTATTTGGCCTAAGGGAAACCTTGCACTGCTGGAGAAATGTCTCGGATTGGAGAGAGATTTTTGACCATTATGAGCAAATCGGAAATAAATGTAAAACACTGCCTGCAAATGCAAAGGCCTGTCATTATGGGAGATAGGTGAGAGGCTCCTGCGGGAAATGCTCCGAGAATTGGAAATCAGTCAGTCAAGACCGGGATCAGAGAATGGGCCTTTTCCCCCCAGTATGAAGACAGATGACTTCCATGGGCAGATTGAAAATCATTTAAGTGCTTATTTTCTTAATGGCTTTTCCTAGATCCCAATAAACAGACCGCTCATTCTGCATCAATTTCTCACCCCTGTGCTCTGGGCCTCCCTCTGCTCTTTTTCGGCTCAGACCTAGGCTACAAAGTTTGGGGAGGAGAGGAATGAGAAGAGATAGACCACTGCAAAAAAAAAAAAAAAAAAAAAAAAAAAATTGTCCAGGAACTGCCCGGTCGGGGCTGGCCTAGAAAGAAAGCTCCCTGAAGTGAGGCTGGATTGTCAGGGACCCTGGAAAGAGTGCAGCTCCCAGCTCCCTGCACGCCATCAGCTGAGTGCAGAGCATTTGGTATGAACTGTGCCTTCCCCCAACCTTCACTGGATCCAGCCCTAGGAAGAGGTAATCGAAGAATCCTCCCAAGGGCCTTGTTGACTCCTCTAGCCAACTAAAGCCTCGGACATGATGTGAGGAGCCGGTGATCAGAGATTTCCATCCGTTACTAGGGCAGGACAGGAGGCCCGATGGCGCAGGGAGGCATTGGGAGGGGCAGACAGCTCCCCCTGCACCTGCCACCTCCCATCCCAGGCTCTCACTTCCCCCTCTCGGGGGTTAAGAGTTGCCAAACGGGCTCCCAGAGTCACCGTGGAGAAAGGACTCAGTAATAGCTGCTGTCTTTGTTGGTTTTGGAGGAGCTCTTGGCTTTCATCTTCCGCTCAGGGGGCTGAGGCGGAATTGGTTAACAAAGACCGCTCCGGGGAGGGGATGTGGCTGACAAGCCAGACACTTCACAGACACAGGAAGCAGCCGCTGCGGAGGGGGCTGCCAGGTTCCGCCGGCAGCTGTAGAGCCTACGGCTGTGATCTTGTCTGATATTGTCAGCTAAGCAGGGGCAGCCCGGGTCAGGAGCGAGATATTAGGACTCCAAGGGAGAAGGCGGGGCAAGCGAGAGATGGGCCCCAGAGCTGGGATTTGCTGGTGGTATCAGCGTCCTGGCTGTACACATCACGAAAGACTCAGCCCTTGTGATCTGACACGCGGGCCGCCGTCTGTACCCGGAATCTATGCAAATGTCCTGAGCCCACCCAGGGTTAGTAGGCCACTGCCACAGGAAGAGGCAGGACAGAATAAAAAGAATCAGACAACCACCTGAACGACCAACTCCCGGAGATGTTTGTTTGTTTGTTTAATCACCATCAAATAGCATTAAGTAAACACATTCATATCTATCAGCTAGATGATGATGATGTGCTGGTTCTCCCAGAAGAACCTAGGAGAATAAGAACCACAGAGATGATAAATCATTTAGAACATCAGAGTCAAGAACAAAAGCGAAAAGAATTGGAATGGGAAATATCCGTTCTGTGTTCCTAAGTCAAAGAACCAAATAAATGAGGGTACCCCGGTAAATCAGATTAGCCATAAGAAAGGACTTGATGATGATTGTAACAATAATAATAATGGCAACACCTAGCACCCTGTAGAACTCAAAAGAATTTCCAAAGCACATTCACTTTACTCTTCATTTTTCATAATTGGGGAGGTGAGGCATCAGAATGGTCTTTGAAGAGGGTCTGTGATATGTTCCTGTCTTTAAATATACATTAGCAGTCTTTTTTTTTTTTTAAGATTTTATTTATTTATTTGAGACAGAGAGAGAGAGCACATGAGAGGGGGGAGGGTCAGAGGGAGAAGCAGGCCTCCCGCTGAGCAGGGAGCCCAATGCGGGGCTCCATCCCAGGACCCTGGGATCATGACCTGAGCCGAAGGCAGACGCTTAACCAACTGAGCCAACCAGGCGCCCCATTAGCAGTCTTTCGACCCAGGATGATTTAGACATGAATTTGTTGGGACAGAGGGGATGGACAAGGCCACCAGTTTGTGGTATCTTCTAAACCAGGGGCCAGCACACTGTGACCCAGGAACCAGACCGGGTCTATAGCCTATTTTTGTTTGTCATACAAGCCAAGATGATTTTTGTATTTTTTTTTTTTAAGACTTTATTTATTTGACAGAGAGAGACACAGTGAGAGAGGGAACACAAGCAGGGAGAGTGGGAGAGGGAGAAGCAGGCTTCCCGCTGAGCAGGGAGCCCGATGCGGGGCTTGATCCCAGGACTCTGGGATCATGACCTGAGCTGAAGGCAGACGCTTAACGACTGAGCCACCCAGGCACCCCGATTTTTGTATTTTTTAATGGTTGATTAAAAAAAGAATAATATTTCATGACATGAAAAGTGCATGAAATTTCAGCATCCACGAATAAAGTTTTATTGGCACACAGCCATGCTCGTTTATTTACGTATCATCTGGGGCTACTCTCAAACTATAATGGCAGAGTTGGGTAACTGGCAGAGTTGAATAGTTAGAACGAGACCATTGGCCTGCAAAGTCTAAAATACTATGGCCATTCTGGAGAACGTTCGCCAAGCCCTATTCTAGACTAAGAATGTGGTAAGCTTGCGATTTGCACTAATAGGTTAAGACCCTGACTACTCAGTAGCAACCCTCTCATAAGGTTGTGGGGAGAATTAAATGAGTTAACATGTATCGAGTACTTTTAAAGCAGCCTTAGTTTCTTATCCCGAGCATTCAATACGTGATGAGGGTGATGAGGGTGATGGTGAGGGACTTGTCAGGTACCACTCTAAGCTCTTCACAGACTCATCCTCACGACGGCCCCATGAAATAGACACCCCTCCTTTACAGGTGAGAAAACTGAGTCTCACAGAGGTTAAACAGCTTGCTCCAAACCACACAGCTAAATGTGTCAGAGCTGACATGGAGAGCCAGGTCCGCCTGGTCCCAAAGCCCTTCCAAATTCCTGTCCTCCTGCCAAGAGGAGAACTGTGGGATTATGAGAATCTCTTACCCAAGTGTTCCTTTCCCTCGCTCCAGCCGCCATTCTCCTTGATGTCCATAGTTGCTGCATCCCACCTGTCTCCTCTTGCACTTCTTCCTCCCTGTGCAGTGGAGCTAGGATACAGCTGGTGCAGCATAGGTAGAAGGAGCTGCCATGGGGCGCCTGGGTGGCTCAGTCGGTTGGGCGGCTGCCTTCGGCTCAGGTCATGATCCTGGAGTCCCGGGATTGAGTCCCGCATCGGGCTCCCTGCTCAGCGAGGAGCCTGCTTCTCCCTCTAACCCTCCTCCCTCTCATGTACTCTCTCTCTCATTCTTGCTCTCTCAAATAAATAAATAAATCTTTAAAAAAAAAAAAAAGAAGGAGCTGCCATTTATCGAAAGGGGCTAGGCTCTACGCCAAGTACTTCATGAGAGTCTAAGGGGCGCCCGGGTGACTCAGTTGGTTAAGCATCCAACTCTTGATTTCGGCTCAGGTCATGATCTCAGGGTTGTGACATCGAGCCCCACATCGGGCTCCATGCTGGGTGTGGAGCCTGCTTAAGATTCTCTCTCTTCCTCCTCCCTCCCCCACCTCCTTCTCTTAAAAAAAAAAAAAAAAAGTCTCATTTAACCCTCCACAAAGCCTTGTGAGGAAAAAATGAGGCACAGAGAGGTACAGAAACTTTTCCAATGTCACACAGCCAGTAAGAGGTAGAGCACAAAGTCAAGTTCAAGCCTGTCTCCAGAATCATGTCCCTTCTGAAAGATTCCGGACACTCTCCTAACATCTCTTAGTTACCTCCATGTCCGCTGGGAAGAAGTGTGCCCTCCAAGGCCTCAGCACTTCTTTTAGTACCAGAAATTCAGCAGTATTCACAGATGGCTGACAGAGAGGGGTCCCTTTGCCAGGCCACCCTTCAGCAAGACATGCTCCTTTATTTGGGTGCTGGGTGCATTAGCTGCCTCTGGAATAAATCTGTAATTAGCTGTCCTAGCTATATTTGCATAATGGATTTCACTTTGTTCTTAAGTTAATGGTGTTTTTGCAACAGAACAGTAACCTCTTGGTTCCTGGCCATTAAAATAACTGCCACCCTGTAGGATAGAGCCGTGGTTTTGTAGAAAGTTCAGTTAAGAGCCACAGAGAAGGTGGGAGGGGATGTGGGGTGGTTAGAGTCCTCTGTGCATCGTGGATTGTTTGCCTTCTTCCCCATGAGTGTTTGAAAGGCCAGTGGAGGTTGGGGAGGGAGGAGGAGTCTTAAGGGTTAGAGAGCCATGGGGCAGCAGAGATCCCTAGCTAGCAATGGGGCCTGAAGAGGAGGCTTACAGGGAGAGGCATTCAGAGACAATGAAATGGATTATAAGGGTCGCTCTGGGGGAGAGGACCCGGCGTGAAAGGTTATGATATTAGTAGCAATATAAAGAACCAAGACAACAGCCTCCTCCTTAATTCAATCCCTGCCCTAAAAGAGTCTCAGATGGCTCCATAGAGACGCAAATACAAACTTCAGCTCTGGGCATCTGCTCCCAGTGTCTTCAGCAGTCTTCCCAGTACACCCTCTGCGGGCCCTGGGTGCATGCTCAGAACCCAGCCTTGGAACTCAGAGCAGTGACGGGAGCCAGCTGGACCGATGGGGCAATCAAGACAGTGAGCAGGATGCTCGCATGTGTCTGGCGCCTCCCTAGGCCCTGTGTCCCTCCACTGCATTTCGGGTGTTCATGGCAGTTCATGGCACTGCCCTCTCACCTACTCAAAGCACCTCCAGGCACCGGGCCCCACCATTCAAGGAATTCCCCCACCCACCAACCTGTGTAACTGGGTTCCAGCCTCGCGCTCCAGCTGGGCCCATATCCAGTAGCACTCATCCATCATCTGGGTGTAAAAGTCTTCGGGGTATGCCCTCCGGATTATCCGGCTCTGCCCATGGGAGCTTCCTCGGGAGTGTGGTAGAAAAAACTGGAAATGGAGAACAAGAGACACAACCGAAGCTGTTAGCCCTTGCACGGTCCCTTCCCCCCTTAGGAGCTAGCTCGTCATGTGCTGTCAAGCAGGAGCGCTTATTCTCCAAATATTTCCATACATTCTCCCTTTAGGGCCAAGTTACTGATTTGGTCATGAGCATAGAAGTTCTTCAGTAGCGCTAACTCAGTAACAATACTGATAACAATTAACTTGGTAACATTACTCACATCCCAAAGTCCCTTTTTTGGTTAGTCTTTGGTCATCTTGCTGCAACCCTTCCCCACTTGGTCTCATAGAGAAGCATAATTAGAAAGAACCTCTGAGGGGCAGCTAGGTGGCTCAGTCGTTAAGCGTCTGCCTTCGGCTCAGGTCATGATCCCAGGGTCCTGGGATCGAGCCCCGCATCGGGCTCCCTGCTCCGCAGGAAACCTGCTTCTCCCTCTCCCTCTCCCCTTGCTTGTGTTCCCTCTCTTGCTGTGTCTCTCTCTGTCAAATAAATTAAATAAAATCTTGAAAGAAAGAAAGAAAGAAAGAAAGAAAGAAAGAAACCTTTGAGATCATTCCAGTTTAGCCCCCTTCGTTTTTTTTTCCAAAATTTTATTTAAATTCTAGTTAGTTAACATATGGTGTAATATTAGCTTCAGGAGTAGAACTTAGTGATGCATCACTTGCATATAACACCCAATGCTCATCACAACAAGCGCCCTCTTTAATCCCCATCACCCAGCTAGCCCATCCCCTGCCCACCTCCCTCCAGCAACCCTCAGTTTGTTCTCTATCGTTAAGAGTCTCTTATGGTTTGTTTCCCTCTCTTTGTCCCCCTTCCCATATGTTCATCTCTTTTGTTTCTTAAATTCCACATATGAGTGAAATCATATGGTATTTGTCTTTCTCTGACTGATTTATTTCACTTAGCATAATACCCTCTAGTTCCATCCCCATCATTGCAAATGGCAAGATTTCCATTTTTTGATGGCTGAGTAATATTCCATTGTGTATATATACCACATCTTCTTTATCTGTTCATCTGTCAACGGACATTTGGGCTCTTTCCATAGTTTGGCTATTGTTCATCATGCTGCTATAAACATCGGGGTGCATGTACCTCTTCCAATCTGTATTTTTGTATCCTTTGGGTAAATACCTAGTATTGCAATTGCTGGATCCTAGGGTAGCTCTATTTTTAACTTTTTAAGGAACCTGCAGGCTGTTTTCCATAGCCCCCTTCATTTTCTGGACAAGGAAGCTGATGCTTTTTCTCTCTGGCTTCTGATCACTCGGGACAAGGGAACCACCTTGGGATTTAGCAAAAGATGGAGAGTTTCCTGCAAGGTTAGACCAGGACTCCCTTAGGCTTTGAGAAAACTGAAAGAGAAATGAAAAAGGTTTCTAACCAATCCAGTTTGTTACCAAGAAGAGTAAGCCAAAACACACCAGGATAGCTGTAGGCAGGATGGGAGGATAGAAGCCTTTGGAAAGTGGTCTGCATGGACCTGCCTGGGAAGGACCCTGGAGATATATAGTTCCCCCTGTCCCCACATGTGCAGTGATCACTGCAGACTGTACTGTGTGGGGTCACCTTTTCTATAAGGACAAATAAGACCTAAGTCTTTTTTTTTTTTTTTAAGATTTTATTTATTTATTTGAGACAGAGAGAATGAGAGAGACATAGAGCACATGAGAGGGGGGAGGGTCAGAGGGAGAAGCAGGCTCCCTGCCAAGCAGGGAGCCCGATGCGGGACCCGATCCCGGGACTCCAGGATCATGACCTGGGCCGAAGGCAGTCGCTTAACCAACTGAGCCACCCAGGCGCCCCAAGACCTAAGTCTTATTTCCTGTGTATCAAACAATAAGGCTGCTATTAACCAGAAGTAGCAGAAAAAACCAGAAGTCTCTGCTGGGTTCCAGGGTGAGAGGCCAGAACACCCAGGGAAGAATCTTACCTCTTAGGCTGACAAATCAGCTTTTCCCTCTGGGCAAAATTATTTTTACTTAAGTTACCCCAAAACAGAACTCATTATTTTTCTGGGCGAGAGCAAACATTTTGGCACAGAAGAGCCTGGGTGGCAGGAGGGAAGAGAACAGGACCTGGGATACTTCTTGATCAAGGGCAGGCAGTAAAAGGAGGAAATGTGCCTAGAAACCCAATATAGGTCTCAGGGAGGGTGGAACTTCCTTTGCATTGTCATGAAATACACCAGGCAGCAAAGCTGCAAATCGCACAAAATTTGACAGTCAGACCCTTTGGCCTCACCCCAAAGCCTGCTGGCTCTGGAAACTTCTCCCTAGAGGAGGAGGGAGGGACAGTGCCTAAAGTGGGGAGTGCAGAGGGGACACAGTACCTGCTCCAGCAGGATGACCCTCTTCCCGTGTTTGGCCAGGTGGTATGCAGTGAAGCAGCCTTGGATGCCTGCCCCGATCACGATGGCATCAAAGAGATCTTTCTGAGCAGCCATGATGCCCACTTAGCCCTACAGCTACAAGGCCCACACACAAAGGAGAAAGCAAGCAAAAGTAGGCTCTGGGCTAAAGGAGGAGGAGTAGGGCAAAGTCCAGCCTGGCCAGCATTCCCACAATCCCCTGGGCTGCGTCCTTCTCCCCACTCCTCCCTCCCAGCAAAGCCGGGCCTACGGCGTAGCCCCCGCCTCCCCTGCAGAGCAGAACCTGGTCGTCTGATTTCTGAGGTTTAGCCCAGCTCAGCAGCCAGCCTCACCCTTGTATCCCTCTAGCTTTCTATTCTTGGCTCAATTATTGTCATGCAAATGGCTCCTTCCTATGCCACCTTCCTGTCTCATTATGATCTTTGTCTCGGGGACTTCGGCCCTGGAATTTCAATGCCTCCTAGACCAAGCTGGGCACCGGGAATGCTGCCTCCCCCTGCTGGCTTCCCTCCCTTCAGCCTGATTTCCTTTGGAGATTCTAAAGGGCCGAGCTAAGAACTTGGCACTCTGCCCAGGGTAAGGCCCACCTCCCTGGTGGGTGGTGAGGTCAGGGGTACACGCAGGGAACAATCGGGATGGCAGTTTTGTGATTATGAAATTATTCTCAGCATCTTTTACTTTTGGTTTTTACAAAGGAGAAGAAATTATGGCGAACAAATGGAAAGGACAGAGTGAGAGGAGGCGCCTTCTCCTGAGGCACAGAGGGGGCACCGGGCACCAGCCCCGGGCAGGGAGGGGCCCTGTAGTGAGCACACCACCCTCTGGAAGTCCCACTACCCGCATTCAGGACAGAGCTAGGATTTGTAGGGCCTGGTTCTTAGACAATTTGGGGGCCTTCTTTAAGGAAAGGAAAAGAAAATTTATGAATCCAAAATTAGGTCCTAGGACTAGGAAGAGACTGTCCAGTTAAGGAGCCCTGTGGTTGAAGTTCTGTTAGCTTCATGGTGAATCTGCCTATGTACACATCACCTCGTTTAATCCCTGCAGCCACAGGAGGCCATATGTTTATCCCCACTTTGGGCATAATAAGATGGCCCCCAATTCTTTGTCATTCCTCCCATCATGGGCTCTGTGACTGCATGACCAATAGAATATGGCGGAAGTGACACTTTCTGGCCCAGGCCTTAAGACACTGAGAGCTTCTTCTTCTGGTCCTGCAGCACTCCCTCTTGCAGCCCTGAGCCACCGTGTTAGAGGTCCAACCACCCTGTGGGAAAGACCATGTGGGGAGGCCCTGACACTGCACGGAGAGCTAGACACAAGAGTGGAGCCATCTTGGACCCCCAGCCCCAGCCCAGCCACCAGCTCCATACTGCTGAGTGACCCGACTAAGGCCACATGGAGCAGAATCACCCGGCCAAGCCCCATCTGAATTCCTGATCCACAGAATCATGAGATAGAATAGAAATAGTTGTTGGTTTAGCCACGAAGTTTTGGGGTAGTTTTGTATGCAGCCATAACTGAAACACCTCTTTTTTAAGATTTTTTATTTTATTTATTTGAGAGAGAGAGCAGGAGCTGGGGGGAGGAGCAGAGGGAGAGAGAGAAGCAGACTCCCCGCTGAGCAGGAAGCCGGATGGCTGTGGGGCTCAACCCCAGGCAGACGCTTAACCGACTGAGCCACCCAGGCGCTCCTGAAATATCTCTTTACAACCAAAGATGTTAAGGCTCACAAAGCCACACACCTGGTAAGCATAGGCACTGAGATGTGAACCTGGGGTCATCTGCTCCAGATCCTGTTCCCTTAACCACTGGGCTATACCGGGAATTCTTCAGAACTCATGCTGATGATTCTGATTTCAGTAGTTTGCTGTTTCTTTCATGGCCACACTGTGAGTGGGAAAAAAATACTGGATGAGGAAATCCATGTGATCGCAGGTGGTTGCCCAGCCTTGGCGAAGTGGCCCACCCTCAGCAAAGGATGCCCCCGAGTGGCCTGGGCAACTAGCTGTCTTCTCGGCCCAGCCCCTCCTTTACTAGGAAAATGGGGGTCCAGAGAAGGGGTACCATATGACTGGCTTTTTTTTTTTCCTTCGGGGCAAAAAAACACGCTAGAATCCAGAAGTCATCTCACCTCCACCTGACCCCCTAACCCACATGGACGGGCTAGCATCTGCCTCACAATTGGACATTTCCCTTAGAGGTAAAGGATGGTAGACATAACAGGGAAAGTGTACTATTTAAATATGCAAAAGCTTGATAGAAATATGTAAGGTCAGCCCCCGGCTTCCTCTTGATAAGATGTCAGAGAAGATGAACAGTTTACACACAAGGAAAAGCAGACAATAAATCCTCACATGGAAATGTGCCCAGCTTCACCAGCAGGGAAAGAAATGGGAATTAAATAACTTCAAGGTACGATTATGTGCCTATTAAATGAGCAAAAATAAATAAAAATGATAAAATCTGATGTCAGTGCTGGGGGGAAGGAGAGAGAATAGGGTGGCGACTCAGATGGTCTGGGCCTTCTGTAGAGAGCTGGGCAGCGTGCACCCACGGTAGAATGGTTCACACCTTCTGACCTAGAAATCTGACTTGAGGAACTCTACCCCCAGGAAATATCCAAGGGAAGAAAAAGACATTGGTATGAAGACATTCACAGCCATGCTCTTACAATATAGAAAACTGGAAACAACCCAGCCACAGGGAATCGCTGAGCAAATTCTGGCACGTTGACACAACGGAATACTATGTAGCGATTCAAAATGACAGGCTGTGGACTGTGGGCTACATAGAAATGTGTGTATGTATGAAATCATCCTGAGAAAAAGGAACAGAACACAAATAGACGCACTGGGATCACAACCGTGAGTTCTGTGTGTGCGTGTTATCAAAGATCTAAAGAGAATTTGGCACGGTAATTGAGCTTAATGCTCATTAGCTTCCATATTCTATCAAAACTGAGTTTCCATTCACAATTTGTAAAAGGAGAAGGAGGAATCCCCTGGGGAAGCAGATTCCTCAGATCTCCCCAGTCACTGGTTCCAGGGCCGGGGGAAGTTCTTTCTTTGTTCTAACCTCAGTTCTTCCTGCTGCCCCGCCCCCCTCCCCCTGGGCCAGTTCTTATTGTTCGGTTCTCCAGGGAAGCTACAAAAGCGGCTCTGTAGCCCACCTCTCCTTTGTTTAATATAATATCCCTTCAGAAATAAAATGACAATTCCATTTCCCCATCCCTACTTCACAAGCCTGCCCTGGATTCCCGGACTCAAGCATTCGGCTTCTTGTTAAGAATTTCAAACAGCTCCTCAGAAAGCAGACACTGGCCACGGCCCAGCCTTGAAATGAAAAGGAAACCGACTTCGGAAGGCTTCCCCTCTCTCTCAGGGTTGCCCGTCCTTGTGGCTGTCCTGGCGGGGGCAGGCAGAGAGAAGCGATCCCCTCAAATTCCATTTTAACACCCATTTTGGATCGGAAGACCATTAAAGAAAGAGCCGGAAGCCCTAGACCACGCTGCTGAGTGTCAGCAATTGCTGCTCGTGTCCTGGGGCAGAGCCGCCGAGGACGTGAGGCTGAGCTGCTCATCTGATGGCTTGATTGACACCTCGCAGACGGGGGTGGGAGAGCCCAGCCAGGGAAGCAGCGAGCTGTACAGCTCGAAATAATGAGAGGACTCGAATTGGGAGAGAGCGAGGAATAAATAAGAGAGACCTCGGAGTTGAATAGCAAGGCAGAATCTTCTGTTCTCGTTCTTCCGCCCCTTTTTGCCAAGGCGCTGGAGCCTGGGGCCCGGAGGCAGGCAGGCAGACCGAGAAGTGGCCCCTCCAGACCCATCCCACCAGCTGCCAGGGGTGTTTGGGGCCCTGAATGTGCAGAAGACGCCAGAGCGAGAAAACCAAGAGCTGCAGAGCTGGATCTATATGTGCTCTCCGTACACATTGTAGCCCCCTTGCATGTCTCAGGTTCGACTCCCCCACCCCGCCATCCCCCCTCCTTCTGCTGCCCTTGCCCCAGGTCATCCATCTGCCTTCGCTCACCTAGATTCTCGAATTAACCTCATAACCAGTCTCCCAGCCTCTCCTTGCCCCCCTTAATCTATCCCTCCACGTTCCTGCCAGAGTTCTCTCTCTAAACAGCAAATCTCACAGGTGACTCCCCTCCTGAAAATTCCTAAAGCTGCCCATTTCCTATTACGATAAAACCGCAGCTCCTCGGCTTGTCACACGCTCTGCAGTTCGAGTTCCGGCCCCCGCCAGCTCTTGCAGCTTCATGGCCGGTCCCTTCTCCCTGTGCTCTTTAGGCCCTGGCAGGGCTGAGCTGAGAGAGGTTCCAGCATTCGCGGCGATGATGATTCCAAATTCCCCGACACCCCCAAGCCAACTTGGATGTCCTCTGTCCTAGACTCCCTTTCTCACTCCGTCTGCCTCTCAGGGGTAACAGTGAGCAAAGTGGATTGCAATTGGTTGCAGGTCTGCCTTCCCCCCCGCCCCTCCCCCAGCTCCTTAAGGGGCAGGGGTCTGCTTTTGATTGCCATCTTCCATAGGTCATACAGACATAGGGAACGACAATGAAAGGGATGTCTCCTTCCCGCCCCGTCCTCACCCACTTTGTTCTCCTCACATGCAATACCGTGAGCATTTTCATTTGTCTCCTTCCAGAGACGTTTTATGAGTGTCCAAACATATTTAAAGGCATATTCTGTCCTTGAAATCTCAGAAGTTGCACACTATACGGCACCTTGCTGTTTCCATTTTTTATATCATGGCTTCCGCATGAGTCCTATGGGGCTGGCCCCTTCTTTCCGATGGTCTCGTGGTAGTCCGTGCATGCAGAAGGCATTTAGGACAGAGAAGACACCCATACCTGTTTGCTGAATGTGTGGTGGGTTTCTCTGGCTGCCGTAGGCACCCTAGACGCACAGCGATCTCCAGCCATCCGGTGTTGGGTGTTCAGGGAGTTCTTATCCAGGCTGGCCTGGCAAGGTTTATCAAAGTGTCTCTGTGAGCTGCTGAGGACAGGGCCCATCTTCAGGCCTGGAGGTCGTGGGGGTAGCACACCCGGAGACTCTGGCTTCTGCTTCCTGCCCTGTCTTCATGTTTGCATTTGTTAAGTGGCGGATATTACCTTCCACCCCACTCCCTCAAGATACAAGAGTTCCATTGCTAGGTAGTCTCCAGGGGAGGAAAGACAATAAGGAAAGTCCTGGGAATTGGGGCTGAAACCTCTGAGAAAAAATTAAATCACCATGTAGCTTGGGAAGGGAACAGCCACCTCACACGTCACTAGGACAAAAGGAAATGCAGTAAAAATGAGGGAGGAGACATTTTCATTGTCTTAAGGGAAAACTTTCCTGAAGATGAACACTGGAATCATCATCTTCTTCTTCTCCTTTTCCTTCTTCCTTTTCTTCTTCTTCCTCTCCTCCTCCTCCTTTTTCTTCTTCTTCTTCTTGGACTTAATAGTTTTCTTTTCCAAAATATACAGTTGGTGGGATCTGTTCATGCATCATCACCAGCAGCTGGGTATCTCTTCCCTTGGTGTTTCTGGTATAAATGACTTGAGCTCTAGGCTATAAAACCGGTTTAATAAGTCCTTTACTGAGGAGATCCTGAAGGGCTGCGCTGGCCAGGGAACCCGGAATCTTCAGTTGCTCGAAAACAACAGCTGGAGTTACAAGCTTATAGTTGGGAACTTCCTTACAGAGTTTGTCATATGTCGCTTTGTCAAATGAGACCAGGTTACCGAGCTTGTCTTCAACTATGCCTTTAGACCACTTCTTCTCTCTGGTCTTGCCCCCAGATTTGTTCTCTGGATCTTTGTCTTTTTTGGCCCACTCTCCAGGATCTTTCTTCTTGTCATCCCTGGGCAGCATTGAGAAGCTTGGAGAGTAGCGGCCACCCCTGCCTTAGCCTCGCTAAGATGTTGGACAAAAATCAAATACTGGAATCTTCTTAATCTTGTCTCAAAGTCTTTCTATCCCAGCTCTACACAGATCTGTGTGCACATATGCACACTCATCTAACTGTGGTGCTCTAAGATATAATCAGGTGTTCATTAAGTAGGTCTCTTTACACCTATGTGCATCTGAGCAGGTCTATTCCCATCACTAGGCTTTTGGAGAGCTCAGCAGACATTGGGAAAAATGGCAAATCAAAGAGTGCTGGGAATTGGTGTCCCAGTGCTGCCCCTTGGGGAGGTGAGGGTATATCTGGGATGGAAATAGTATATGAATCATCTGTCGGGAGGCTCTTCTCCCACTTTCCCATGCTTCATAGCCTAGCTCTCAGGATACTCCGGGATCGGGATTTGCAGGGAGGTGTGAGAACTAGGGGCAGGAAAAGTCAGGTGGCTTTCACTAGATCGGGCTGGCTTAACAGGTGACAAATAGCAACCAAACTTCAGTAGCATGCAGGAACACCAACTCCAGGGATTCAGTGCTCTGGTATTCTCCAGTTTTCAAGGGGATATGGTCTTTCCTTCTCCGACCTCTGCAGCCTGACTATTGATGTTGCTGTTTGTTAGGGAATGTAGATGGATATGGGAGCTCAGGTCCTCCTGACATGATACTGCCAAACGTAGGGTCACGGAGGCAGAGAATCAGAGGGAAGCCTGAGGGAGAGGAGGAAAAGGAAGAGAAGCAGAATCCTGGATAGCAACTCCTACGTCATCTTCAATCCCCATCTTCCATTTGTTGCCTCCAGGCTGACCCCCAAAGCCAGTCTGGCCCATCTCCTGAGTCATAATACCTGTAAGGCTTATCTCTCTTACTCTGATTTTTTTCTGGTTCTTATTCTTCTGTTCTTTTTTCTGTTTCTACCCTGGGCCTCCTTCCTTTCCTTGAGGACAAGAGAGAAAGAGAGGTCTGAGGGAGGGCCTTTGCGGAGAAGTGGTAGGATACCAGGGCCTGGCTGGGGGGAGAGGGCTTGAGGTAGTGGAAGAGGGAGGTGAGTCTAAGGGAGCAGAGAATCTCAGGCATCAAAGCCACAATTCTGAGCTGTATCCCTCCCTCCTCTGTCATACGACTGCTGGTTTAGACAGGACATTCATGCTTGGGATTCACTGGCCTCTGGAATCTGTAGATTAGTGTCTTCTATCACTTCTGGAAGGCTCTCAGCCATTTCTCTTCTCAAATATTTGTTTCTGCTCTATTTTTCTTTTCTGTTTTTCTGAGATGCTAATTAAACATATACTAGGGCTCTAGCCACTGTATCTACTATTTTCTCCATCATTCTCCCCTTTTTGTCTCTCCATACTGCATACTGGGTAATTTCTCACTATTATCTTCCACTTTGCCAATTCTCTGTTCTGCATCTCAGCTGCTTTTAAAGTAATGAGTTGAATTTTAATTGCAGTTACTATTATTTTTTTAATTTTAAGTATTTGTAGGGATGCCTGGGTGGCTCAGTTGGTTAAACGTCTGCCTTTGGCTCAGGTCATGATCCCAGGGTCCTGGGATCGAGTCCCGCATCAGGCTCCTTACTCAGTGGGGAACCTGCTTCTCCCTCTGACTGATGCTCCCCCTGCTCATTCTCTCTCTGACAAATAAATAAACAAGATCTTAAAAAAGAAAAAAATAATTTGTATTGTGGGGGGCGTTCCTGGGTGGCTCAGTTTGTTGAGCATCTGCCTTCTGCTCAGGTCATGATCCCAGGGTCCCGGGATCAAGTCTCGCATCGGGCTTCCTGCTCAGCAGAGGAGTCTGCTTCTCCCTCTCCCTCTGCCCCTGCTTGTGTTCTCTCTCTCACTCACTCTCTCTCTCAAATAAAATCTTTAAAAATAAATAAATAAATACATACCTACATAAATAAATAAATAAAAATTTTTAAAAAAGAATTTGTATTTGGAGTTTTTAAAGTCTGTTTTGTCCCTTTACATAATTTCTTATTACATGTAAATATCTGCACTTGAACAAATTATTATTTATTACACATTAATTTATTGTATGTATTCCACATATATAGGAATAATATGAATACGAAGGGGCTTTCCTCTGGAGAGGATCGTGCTGACTTCTGCCAAACACTAGGGGCACCACCAGTCCTGAGCTATCTAAACAGAGTCCCAGGTCTGAGGTTCTCTGGATCAGGCAGGAGTCCTTTGGGATCTCGATGTATTGAGGGGAGGATGTTCTATTAGACTCCCCACCATGTGCAGGCACTGAGCATGGATTTCTAGCCCGCTCATTCTCGCAAGTGTTCAAAATGAAAGTTCAGATTTGCTAGGATTGACAGATGCTTTTTCAGGGAAAATTGGTTTCTATGCTTTGGTTTTCTCTTCCATGTTGGCCTGTTGATTCCTTGGTATTTTATCAACTCTTTGAAGCTTTTAAGATATTCTTAAATTTAGTTTTTAAAATTTTTAAAAGATTTTATTCATTTATTCATGAGAGACAGAGAGAGAGGGAGGGAAGCAGAGGCAGAAGAGAAGCAGGCTCCCTGCAGAGCAGGGACCCCTGATGTGGGACTCGATCCCAGGACCCTGGGATCATGACCTGAGCCGAAGGCAGATGCTTAACGATGCTTAACGAGCCACCCAGGAGCCCTTTTTTAATATTTTATATGTTTTTTAATATTTTATATTTTATCTAGCACTTCTAGTTGATTTTACTGTGAGGTCAGTCCAAATAATTCAGTCTACATTACCAGGCTTCCAACTTCAGTTGCAATCAAATTACTGGGACCCAGCATACATCCACTCAACAATATGTCCTTCATTTACATTCCCCTGTTCCCTCGGCCCCAGATACAAAGAGTGAAAACAAAGTGGCAATTGTCAACAAGAATGACCACCTCCCAGGGCACCTGACTGACTCAGTCAGAACATGTGACTCTTGATCTCCGGGTGGTGAGTTCAAGCCCCACGTTGGGCGTAAAGATTACTTAAAAAAACAAAATCTTAAAAACAAAAACAAAAACAAAAAAAGAATGACCACCTCCCTCAGAGGGAGGCAAGAGTGAGAATTTCATAATAGCTACCATAAGAACCAGATTTAGGAGTGGACTGGCCAAACTTTGGCTGAAGGACCAGAATACATGTGACCCTAAAGCATCATCATGAATTGGAATATGATAGAAGAGAATTTTGCTGCTCAGGTGGCTTTTAGGGAATCCCTGTACTTGTTTGAAAGGAGGACTATTTTGGTAAGAAGCAGGTATAGGCTGTGACCTCCAAGGTTAACTGTCTTCAGCTGAAAGTGGGTCCTGCTTATGTACAGCTTTTGTTTAAAGACTGGGGCATGCACTTGCCCACCAAGGCTGCATTGCTGAGAACAATAGAGATGTGTGGTCTTCTGTTCATCCTTCTTCTTTGCAGTACCTAACCTATTTAAATAAAGTGTTGAACAAATATTTAAAGAAAATAAGTTTTCTCAGGCGCCTGGGTGGCTCAGTTGGTTAAGCGACTGCCTTCGGCTCAGGTCATGATCCTGGAGTCCCGGGATCGAGTCCCGCATCGGGCTCCCTGCTCGGCAGGGAGTCTGCTTCTCCCTCTGAGCCTCCCCCCTCTCATGTGCTTGGTCTCTCTCATTCTCTCTCTCTCAAATAAATAAATAAAATCTTTAAAAAAGAAAATAAGTTTTCTCTCTCTAAGTATAGCAAGAAATTGGCAACACAAGTTGCCTCTGGGGAGTGAAGCTGGGTGGAATCTTGTTACAGAAAGAGACTTGGAAGAAAACGCTGTACAGGTAATTGCTGTCCTGAGGGGGATCAGGGCATCGTCAGCCTCCTGCCTGCACCGAAGCGCCCGGCCACAGCCAAGATTTGGCCTGGATAGGATCCAAATCCACAGAAAGACCCCAAAACAGGTGAAAGGTGGTGTGCAGCATCTGGATATGTAGGGAATATAAAAGGGTGAGATAGTGGAGCCCGCCCCCGGGTCTCATCTCACTGAGCAAGTTCTTGTACAGAACTTTGGAAGGGTCCGTGCGAGCTCGCAGTTGCACGGTATTAACCAGACACTCCCCTCTTCCTGCCTTCGTCCTTGGCAGCCCTCTCTTTGTCTCTCTCTCTCCCTCTCTCTCAGTGTTTCTCCACCCCCGCCCCTCACTCCTTCTCTCTCCCTATCATACGTGTCCACCTTTATTTTCTCAGTATTTAGACGGGCAGAAGAAGGAAGGCTTAGAAAACACATTGGGAAAAGTCCAGCTGTGTTTGGAACAGACTACCCATGCTCCTTGCCCAGAATTCTGAAAGGAAAGGAAACAGCCAAGGTTTGTGGAATGGACTGGGGAAGGTCTGCCCGGAGCCCAGCCCAAAAGCTTCCTGGACAACCCTGGTCCTTATCATTGCCCCTTACGAACCCTCACCACATCGCATGAGCTCATCAAAAGCTTTGGGGCACTCACTTTATAGACATCTCATTCAATCTGCACGGCAGCCCTGGGAGGTGGGCAAGGCAGGCATTCTTAGCCCCATTTTGCAGATGAGGAAACTGACAGCTAGCAAGTGACAGGGCCAGCATTCTAACGCCCACCCAGGACTTCAAGCCCCAAGCCTTTCTCCGCATCCAGAGACGGACCCAATGCTCTCACGCAGAGCATCCTGGGTCCTGGGCTCAGTGTTTTTACAAAGGAGCAAGAAGGTGGCTCGTTCCATGTTGCAAATCACAGCATTTCCCACCCCTCCCCTGCAAAGAAAGAGAAGGAACATGACCCCCAAAGGAAAGAAAGTCTAAAGCAGCCCCTAGGGACCTCTGGAAAAGCTGTTTGATTTATTTCGGTCCCTACTGGTTTCTGTGCCACATTTATAAACGTCAGCGCCGGAAATGAAGTTCCCACTGTCCTAGCAGCTGCTGGTTGCGGCTGTTGCTCACTAAGGGTTCAGATAAAGTGTCTCCCCCTCCCCTTGATTGATAGAGAGCTGAGAATAAAAGAAAATGAAAGCCCCCTGGAGCACTGATAGAAGGGAGGGGGCAGCTTCTCAGGAAGAGAAAGGGGTGATCTTTTCTAGGCATTTACTAGTGGAAACAGAGAGGGTGTGTGTGTGCGTGTGTGTGTGTGTGTGAGTGAGTGTGTAAGGAAAAGATTCAGTTTTTAAGACCACATGGAAAATAAACGCCTTAGTTCACATAGAGAGAGGAAAAGTAGTGAAATCCGTGGTCTGTTTCAGGGGCTCTGACACCAGATAGAGGGGAGGAAAGGGGATCCGTGAGGTTGTCTTTGTCACCTCTGCGTGTCTACTCTCCCTGAGCAAAATCTGCTGTCTTCCAGGATCTGGGCCAGGGGCGGAGACTGGCAGAGACTGAGAGCAAGAGAGTCTGGAGGGGAGTGGCAAGAAATGAAAGGTAAAAGCTTCCCAAAGGACTACAGAGATCCAAGGCATTGCCGTTATTAACCGGACCAGCGGCTGAGATGGAAGTCTCCGTGCTGGGAGCGGTTCTGGTCCTGCCCGTGGTACTGTTGTACATACTGATGCACCCACTTCAGCAATGATGCCTCTTCTTGCATGTCTTCTAAATCCGTGATGCTCTCTGGTCTTCGAGAAACACTGGTTGGGACCCATTCCAACAGTCCTAGCCGAGCACCTCCGGCGATCCCCAAAGCAACAAGACATTGAAACGTCACTTTGAATTTGATTGTTTTGTACCTTTATTTTAAAACATAAGCCAAATATTTCCAAATGACTACTGTTCTCTTCAAAGTCACCCCCCTGAGAGGTTTTGTAGTTAACCCAGTGTCATTCAATGTGTGGCCAAAATCATCCACTTCAGGGCCAGCTTATAACCTGGGCAATAAAATGTCTTAATACTTTACAGAGGTTCCTTCCTTTGCCCTAACTTGTTTATCAAGCCTGTGTCCTGGTAACTTTCGGCCCTTTCCAAGCACTATGCCCTCTGTCGTGAGGTTAGCTCAGCGGCGCAGTTTGAACCCACCCGGGGAAGACAGGATTATTCAATGAGGGGGTGGAGATATAATTATTAGCATAAGAAAGAAACACACAAAAGGGAGAGGAACCCTTAGATTGATGTGATGGGTATCTGGGTGGGTTCTCGCTTATTTTCACTTTCCTTATACGGATAGAAGTGTTTTTGTTTAAAAAAAAAAACAAAGTGTGGAGCAAGCAAAATGTGGAATATCATTCAGCCTTAAAAAGGTAGGAAATTCTGATACAGGCTACAACACGGGTGAACCTTGAAAACGTTATGCTGGGGCGCCTGGGTGGCTCAGTTGGTTAAGCGACTGCCTTCGGCTCAGGTCATGATCCTGGAGTCCCTGGATCGAGTCCCGCATCGGGCTCCCGGCTCGGCGGGGAGCCTGCTTCTCCCTCTGACCCTATCCCCTCTCATGCTGTTTCTCTCTCAAATAAATAAATAAATAAAATCTTAAAAAAAAAAAAAAAAGAAAACATTATGCTGAGTGAAATAAGCCGGTCACGAAAAGGACAAATACTGCAGGATTCCACATATACGAGGTACCTAGACAGTCAAGTTCACAGAGACAGAAAACAGGTTGCTGGTCACCAGGGGCTGGGAGAGGCAGGAATGGGAGTTAGTGCTTAATGGAACAGAGTTTCAGTTTGGAAATGAAAAAGTTCTAGAGATGGCTGTTGGTAGCGTTTACACAACAATGTGAATGTACTTAGGGGGCGCGTGGGTGGCTCAGTCAGTTGGGTGTCTGCCTTCAGCTTGGGTCATGATCCAGGGGTCTTGGGATCGAGCCCTGGGATCTGGCTCCCTGCTCAGCGGGGAGTCTGCTTCTCCCTCTCCCTCCGCCCCTCCCCGCCCCTCCCCCTCGCTCATGCTCTCTCTCCCTCTCAAATAAATAAAATCTTAAAAAAAAAAGGGGGGGTGGCGCCTGGGTGGCTCAGTTGGTAAAGCGACTGCCTTCAGCTCAGGTCATGATCCCAGGGTCCTGGGATGGAGTCCCACATTGGGCTTCCCCTGCTCTGCGGGGAGCCTGCTTCTCCTTCTGCCTCTGCCTGCCACTCCTCTGCTTGTGCTCTCTCTCTCTCTCTGTCAAATAAATAAATAAAAATCTTTAAAAAAAAAATTTAAAAAATAAAAAATAAATTTAAAAAAAGGGGGAATTCACTTAGCCATGAATTGTACACTTCAAAAATGGTTAAAATGGTAAATTTTAAGTTATGTGAATTTTCAAAAAATATTTTATTTATTTATTTATTTGAGAGAGCGAGAACAAGCTGGGGGAGGGGCAGGGGGAGAAGCAGGCTCCCCTCCGAGCAGGGAGCCCGACGCAGAACTCGATTCCAGGACCCTGAGATCATGACCTGAGCTGAAGGCAGACACTTAACCGACTGGGTCCCCCAGGCCCCCCAAGTTATGTGAATTTTACTATCAGAAATTTTTTTAAAAAGTGTGGAGGGGGTGCCTGGGTGGCTCAGTTGGTTAAGCAACTGCCTTCAGCTCAGGTCGTGATCCTGGAGTCCCTGGATCAAGTCCCGCATCAGGCTCCCTGCTCAGCAGGGAGTCTGCTTCTCCCTCTGACCCTCCCCCCTCTCATGCTCTCTCTCTCTCTCTCTCATTCTCTCTTTCTCAAATAAATAAATAAAATCTGTTTTAAAAAAGCGTGGATAAATCAAATCTATTCTCAAAAGGTGAGGATTTGACATCACTGATGTTATTCAAAAGAATGTGCTATGGGGTGGGCCAAGGCCCAAAGAGAGAGGCCTCAAATATTCTTCTCTCTGGATCAAAACCAGAGCCCTGGGGGGTCAGGCGGGCAGCCTTCACTCCTGCTCTGAAGCTGCCCCAGGGAGGAGCTACACCTCCAGGTCTTTCATTCTGACATCTCCTATAACCTCGTGCACCTGCAGCTGCGAAGCCACTCTCCCTGCCCTGGAATACTCCACAGCACAGCCTGGGTGGCTGACCTAGGCCGCAGGGGCTGGCCGGCTGCCCTGGCAGCGTGAACCAGGCTATAGCAAGTCATGGCTCTGCTGGCCAGGCGGCTGCTGAGGTGGCTTTTTAATCCTCCAGCCGTGCCTTCCTAGTGATTGCTTTTATTAGGAAATGTAATGAAAAAGACTATATGAAGCCCCTGCCAGAAAAAAAAAAAAAGCTAATAAGATTTTGCACCAAGTGTGGCGAGAAAAGAAAGGGGGAAAAAGCACATTAGGACTCAGATAATGAGATAAATGAAAGACCGCAGGGAAGATCATTTTTGCAGACTTGCTGGATGGTTGTAAAATTTTTAATTTGCTGAATTCTCTTTTTTCGTTGTCTCTGACTCTCCCTGTCTCTTTCCCTGGCTTTCTGTTGCTCTGAATCTTGTCTCCGTCTTTCTGTCTTCACCTCTCCTTCTCTTCCCTGGTTGCTCTCCCTGTTTCAGCTCTTGCTTTTTGAGCGTGCATGTGCGTGCGTGTGTGCGTGCATGCGTGTGTCCTTTCACCATGGCCAAACCTGCCCCTCGGGACTGGGGCAGGAGGCTGGCACCTTGGGCAGCGAGCCCCACCCAGTTAGAAGGAGCAGGAGGACAAAGAACTGCCGCTCCCCACTCCCCTTCTAGGGAGCTGCTGTGATTTGGCTGAAGGGAGAGAAAGAGGGAGAGATCAAGGGAAGAAGGAGGAGAAAAATGGGACTGCAGAGGAAGGACGGGAGATCAGAGACTAGAGAAGTAAGGAGGAAGAGAAAGCCCCCGCTGCTCCCGCAAATCGATTCTCGGCAATGCCCGCCCTCCCGTCTGTGCTCTGAGCTGCTGAGCAGAATGCCACCTCCATAGGACACCAGGCCTGAACAGAAGGGCTCTGGGGGCACAGGGCAGGCACACAGGCCAGGCTGCTAGGGTCCACTGGGCCTGCCTTGAGTTGTGGGGAGAGGTCTCGCTTTCCCAGGAACCCCCTGTCACCACCCAGGCTTTGAGGAGGTCCTCTCCAAAATCTGGTTTGGGTACTGGCTTTGGCAGACGCCTTCCTTCTGTTCCACACTTGGGAATTCAGAGGTGTCTCGTTGCTTCTCTGCATAAATCCCAGGTCACACTGCTGTTGGAGGGCTTGAGCGTGGACACGCTGAATAGCTTCCCCGTGGGGAGGAGGAGCCTGTGAAAGTATGGGAATGAATGGCTCAGGGTGGAGACACGTTGTCAGTTATTAGGAAAAATCTCTCTTGCTCTTCCATCCCTTGTTCCTTCCCCAGTGGGGACGATCTGTTCCGCATCCTCCCGGGGAAGACTTCTCTCTCTGTGCTCTGCCTCCAGCAAAAGTGTGCTGTGGGTGACCTAGGGATGGGCGTTCCCTCTACCGGCCACCACAGAAGAGAAAAGAGCCATGGAAATCGGCAAGGTCTGCCGGAACCTGTCAGAAGGGGGCGTGGGGAGTCCCCCACGCCGGCTGGACATAGAAGGTGGATTGGGACAGAGATAGGCAGTCCCAAGTGGGAGGATGGTTCAAAGTCCGTGGGAGGGGGGTGGTTGCAACTTGACCGTGGAGTAAAATAAACGGGGAATAAGAGCAAACGCACATGGTGCTTTCTATGGCTCTAGGCTCTGCGAACCTGAGGGTATCGACTTATTTAATCCTCACCACAATCCTGTGAGGTTGGTACGATTGTTAACATCTCCGTTTTATACCTGAGGGAGCTGAGGCATGGTGAGAGGTTAGCTACCTCTCTGTCGCCCCTCCACAACAGGAGATCGGTTCGGCAAAGTATCGGAGACGAGTCAAGAAGAACAGCACTGTGGTTAAGAACATGAACTTCGGGGCCAGACAGCCCGACATGGACTAGCTGTGCGACCTTGGAGGAGATCCTTAGAACTTAAGGTCACCCCTCAGAGCAACATGAAGGGCAGCGAATGCCTGTTGGTTAAACGTGGGCAGCACCCGGCCCCTGAGCTCAGTCCGAGGCGGCGCTTAACGCCATTAGCCACCCATGGGAGGACGGGAACATCTTCCGTGCTGGGCAGCTCCGAGCCTCAGCTTCCCACCCCTGGCCTCCCACCAGAGACGCTGGAGATGGGCCCTCCCGGGGATCAACATCTTAGGGGCACGCAGTCCTGCAGACAGGCCCCAGAGAGCCCTAGCACCCGCCACACAGCCCCTCACCCCAGGGCCTCCCTCCCCTTCCCTGACCCGGTGATCCCCGAGGTTCCCAGGCGGTCGGAGCACCCCCAGCACTGTGGCTCAGTGAATTGTTCAGGGAGTGTGTCTCCCTCCTTCCCTTCCCTCGCCCCTGCTTTTCTCTTGATGGAGAAGGCACAAATTAGGCCGAAAGGAAAATGTTGACAGTTCCCAGCCCTGCCTTGCTAGGGATAAAGAGAAATACGTTAACCGCTGAAGCTTTAGGCAGATCAAACACAGTTTGTGAGATGCTTCAAATGTATTATTCATCTCACCAAGGAGATGCAATCTTGGGTTTTCTCTCGTCGCCCCATTAAGAGGAACCCCCAGCCACTGTGGAGATGCTGGGCTCCAGAGAGGAGGGGGCACCTTCAGAATGCCATCTTTTCAATATTAAATCAGTAGGTCTGCCTCCAGTCCTTCTTTCTCCTCTTGAAGCTTTCCAAATGAGTAGGTCAACTTGCCAGAGAATCCAAGGGTACGAAGGCTGCAGGTGAGACCCACGGAATTGGGCACGACAAACACTTGGAATCAAAGGGTAACTGTGACACTCGGGAGGCAGGAGATGGAGACCTTGACCCTGGAAGGTCCTCCAAGTGCCACTTGAACTTGAGGTATGTAACTCTCACAGGCTGGAAGAGCTCTCAGAGAAGGCATCTCCCCCATGCCATTCACTCTAAGTCACGCTGTGGGTGGCGGGGTTGCACTCACCCTATAGTTGGATGCCCGGAGGAAGGATCTGGATCCAGACAGAACCTTTAGGCCTCGTGATTGGGACAAGTGGAGGCCCCTGAGGGTTCTATATTATTTCCTTGCTCCTCTTCCTTTTTCCCTTTGGCCACTGAGGTCCCCTGTGGGCTCCTGCCAGCATCCCAGGGTTCTGAGGCACCAGGGCAAGCTTCCCCAAATTACATACTGCCCCCTTCTTAAACCTCACCCGGAGAAGAAACCATTCCAGCCTCCCATGCTTTTGTCCCACTGTCTCACAAACCTCCCACTTGTACAGCGGTGGGAATAGAGAGCGGGCATTGCTGGTGGAAGGAGAGATTAGAACAGCCCCAAAGGAAGGATTTTGACATGATGTATCAAAAAGCCTTAGAGTGTACATTCCCTTTAACCCAGCAATTCCATCTCTTAAAAACTGCTCCAAGGAAACACTGGACAAGTGTGCAAAGCTGTACAAAAATGTCCATCCCAGCTTTGTTGATAATGGCAAAACCTGCAAACATTGTTTTTTTTTTTTTAAAGATTTTGTTTATTTATTTTAGAGAGAGAGAGAGCACAAGCAGGGGGAGGGACAGAGGGAGAGGGAGCCCGACGGACGTGGGGCTCGATCCCAGCACCCTGAGATCATGACCCCAGCTGTAGGCAGACGCCCAACCAACTGAGCCACCGAGGTGCCCCTGATCCTGCAAACATCTTAACACCACAATCATAAAGGATTGGCTAAATAGTTGCCTTCTTTTTTTTTTTTCTCTATTCTTTTTTTTTTTTAATTTTTTTATTCTTCTGTTAATCCCCATACATTACATCATTAGTTTTAGATGAAGTGTTCCATGATTCATTGTTTGTGCACAACACCCAGTGCTCCATGCAGAATGGGCCCTCCTCAATACCCACCACCAGGCTAACCCATCCTCCCACCCCCCTAATAGTGCCTTCTGATGCAGTCATTTACAACGAGATTCTGCAATATGGGGGAAATAATATACAGATATATTTTCATTCTAAAAAAAATGTCAAATAATAGAGGTAAAGCACACTCTCCCCCTCCTTAATCCTAACCCAGTCCCATTCCTCCCCTCAAAGTACTCGTTATTACCAGTTTAGCATGTATCCTCTCAGACCGTTATTTTAAAGGATCGCATTTAATATAAACAAATAATAAATTCAGGTTATGCCAGTTGGTAACTAGAGATGCATCCAGGCAAAAAGAAAAGTCTCGCTGCTCATACACCAAAATGTCCACAGTATTCAACCTTAAAGAGTGGCACTGTATATGGTTTTTACTTTCTTCTGCAGGATTTACTGTGTTTTCTACAGGGACAGAAAAGAGAAACAATGCTATTTTAAAATATAGTAAAACACAAGGAATTGATACCGGGGCTGCCTCTGAGGAGTGAGAACAGACCGTTTGCCAGGTACGCTTTTATGTCTTTTGAATTTTGTACCTTGGACACGGATTACCTATTCAAAAAATGAATAAAATTTTTTAAAATTTAATATGGCCATAAAATAAAATAAGGGGGCTGGTGGAGAAGACCTTCAAAGGGCAGCATGCCCTGATATCCCGGGAATCTGTGAAATCCTTCAAGCTGTAGTAACAGGTTCTGAATCTGCTCCGGATCCACTCCAGTAATGCTAGTCTCTTTCTGACTCACCAGGCAAGGAATTAGGGCCCATAACCTGGAAGAAATGAGGTAGGGTCTAAAATAAACCAGGCTGGGGGCGCCTGGGTGGCTCAGTTGGTTAAGCGGCTGCCTTCGGCTCAGGTCATGATCCTGGAGTCCCTGGATCGAGTCCCGCATCAGGCTCCCTGCTTGGCGGGGAGTCTGCTTCTCCCTCTGACCCTGCCCCCTCTCATGTGCTCTCTCTCTCCTCTCATCCTCTCTCTCAAATAAATAAATTTTAAAAAAAAATCTTTAAAATAAACCAGGCTGCCAGCCAGAAATAACTTTGTAATAATTTACAGCACAGCAACAGTAATGGATCAGTTGAGCTCGTTTTCATACTTTATCAAAGTATTTTTCATCTCCTTTTAGTTCTCCTAATTTTCCTTGAGGCTACCTGCTGCCATCAGGTGCCTGGGCAGGAAAGGACGGGGCCCAAGACCTGTCTGAAGGGCCATTGTTTGAAGTCTGCCCCAAAAGATCCATGTTTCCCCGGGGCTGGGTGTTGGGTCTCAGACAAGAGTCTGCCGTCCCTCCTGCCCAGGGCCCGTCTGCTTCATCAGCCCCCAGGTCCTGCCTTGGGTTCCTAACTTGGGTACCCCACAAGGATAATCCGCCTTGCCCCGGAGACTGGCTGTGACATGTGGGTGGTGGTTGACAGACCCTACAGCAAGGTGGCTGGCTAGTCAGAGCAGAGGGTCCCCAAAGCTGGAGCAGCTTCCAGGCATCCGCTGTGGGGGGAGGATGTAGATAGCAGGGTGGGGGCTCTCTGAGGCCTGGGATAACCACTGTTTATCAACCGATGACAGACATTTTTAATCGACCATGTTATGAGAGGTATAGGAGATGACATGTGTCTTTGTATGAGGACACAGGCAGCATGCCCAGCCTAGAACATGCTCCATGAAGTATTCATTCCCTCCCCTGGAAAGTCTCCTCCCCGGGTCCCCCCCCTCCAGGGCTACCAGTCACCCCTTCCTCCTCTGGGCTCCCCCACCCTCTCCACTCATATATCTCCCGGGACTGTCATTGGATGCCCGTTTCACACACAGTCTCACCAGACCGAATTCCTTGAGGGCAAGATTTGTATCCAAATCAGTTTCGTATGTCACATAGTAGGTCCTCAGAAACTATTTCCCGAATAAACAAATAAATGCAATTTGGGGGCCCAGGATTCTAATAAATTCTCACTAAGCAGTCTCACTCCTGGCCCAGAGGCTGCCCTAAGCCCTGAGCTCCCTGCCCCCACTCACTCCAGACCAGACGCAGAGGAGGTAGGGGCAGCGAGCTGCGGGGGCGGCCTGGTGTGGTAAAAAGTGGGCTGAGCTGGGCTCCTGGCCACCAGAGACTTAACTGCTCCGGACTCAGTTCCTTCATCTACACGTGATCATTAGATCAGATCAGCAGCTGAAGACTCAGATACCTACACAGGAACTCAGTGTGGGGAGAGAAGCAAAGGGTGGAAGATTGTGCAGTCGGGTAACAGGTGCGTCCCCTGAATGGTGCTGCCCCTCTCTGCCAGCTGGTCATTGTGGGTTAAGTGTGGCAAGATCTTATTTTTCCAGACAAGCCAGAAATCTAGATTTTTAGGTGAAGTCTGGTGACCAGGTCAAACTCAAATCCATAGACCCTTTGCACCTGGGACAGGAACACCAGCTGACCACTCACCTCCTTTCCAGCTCTTAAATTCTCTGAATCTCAAGAAAGTGGCCTGGATACCTATGTTTGGGAATGGGGGTAGCCTTTTAAGGGCAAGACTTAAAGTCCGGGGCTCATTCTGGCAACTGCCATCCTGCCCCCCAAACTGCTACTCTACCTGAGTGCTGTCCCCCGCCTGCCACCAACCGCCCCCACACAGCAGGCAGAGATGCGGGGCGAGGAGGAGCCACCGGCCGCTTGTCCCAGGGTGGGCCAGAGGGCAGCCCCTCACTTTCTGCCCTTCCACGTGCCTGCTCCGCGCCGAGCTCCAGGCCCAGGGGCTAACGTGCCGCCTCCCCTTGCCCCGCACAGGGGCGCCCACCGCTGATACCATCTCACCTAATAAATTCCTGTCAGAGAGGCTGTCAGGGCCTGGGAAATAAATAATGATATTTAACGTTTTGTAATAACAACAATTAACCGGTAAATAATGTCTTTTAAACTGCAAACGCTGGAGTAAATTAATTCTTCTAATGAGCTGTCAGGCACGGAAGAAAAAAAAGGACCCGTTTCCTTTGGTGCCACGAGGCTGCCGTGTGAGCAGCGGGGGAAGCGCACCTCGGGCCCGGGGGCTCATTACCGGGAGGCACGCGGCGCGGGGTTCCCGGGGATCCGCGGGCCCCGCCTGCTCCCACGTGGCGCGCGGCCGCCGCTGTCCGCTCCGCACCTGGCGCCCCGCCCCGCGCCCCGCCCGGTGCCCATTGCCGACGAGCCGCGCGGCCAGCATTTCAATTAGAGACGCCCCGCTCCCTGGCCTCCCGCCCCCACACACCGGAGCCCGCGCTCAGCCTCGGGGTGGCTCGGGGCACGGAGCTGGGGACGGGGAGGGGGGGAAGCCGGGCGCGCATCCCCAGTCCTTGCTGCGCGACCTTGGAGAGCTTTCCTGCCCTCTCTGGGCGGGGACGTCGTAAATGGAAATGTGAAGCTAATCAAGCCAGATGTGATTACTTCTGAGCTCCCCAGAAGCCTGTGACCATAAAAAGACACCTAAGAGTAAGGCAGCTCTTTATGTACTGATTCGGAGTAATCTCCAAGATATATTGTCAGGTGACAAAAGCAAGGCACAGAACAGTGTGCAGGGTCTGCTACGTCTTGTGTATTAAAAATAGGACGAAAGAAAGAGAATATGTGTCCCTGTTTGCTTGTATATGTCTAGACAGGAAACGTATAATATGTGCTCGCCTCTGGGGAGGAGAACTGGGAGACTGGGGTGGGAGGGAGGCTTTTCACCGAATAGGCTTCCAGCCCCTTATGTTTGGAACCATGCGCAGTTATTACCTATTCAAAAAATAAAAGACAAAGCCACGCACAGCAGAGGTCATTCTTGACTCTCGGCAGCTTTCGGAAGTGGGAGCCCCAGGGGCACAGATGAACTGGGACCCTACCTGAAAACCCTAGGGAGAGAGCACCCCGCCTGCCGCCCAAGAACACGAGCTCATGAGTCAGGAAGTCCTTGCCAGTATCTAATCCCATTCCCTCCTGCTACAATTAGAGTTTCTCTCCAGATTCTGTATTTGGTGGGCGGAAGGGCTGATGGTTTTATGCAGAAAGTGGGGGGGGGGGGGGGCGGTACAGCCACTATCTGGAGAAGAGAGAATGCAGATAGTCATGGCCTTCTGGAGCCACATAGGCCTGGGTGTGAATCTATTTCAGTCACTCGCTAGCTGTGTGGTCCTGTGTGTCACTCTCCATTGCTAGCCTTCAGAATCCAGATGTCCCTGCCTCTCTCAGGGAGGACATCAGGTGCTGAGCTCGATGAACAGGCATCCACCTCCCACAAGGACCAACCCAGGCCCTTTGCTCCCCAGGACAGACTGAAGACCCCTTTCACGATCAAAAGCCATCTGGTCCCCAGATCTATGCCTCCCCACAAGGCCCAGTGCTAACCCCCAAAGGAGATGGACATGTGGCCTCGCTGGGGCCAGGGGCAGCTTTGCCCACTTAGCACCTAAATTACCATGCTCTAAATCCAGAACAGGCTCAAGGTAGCTGGTGGCTGAAAGTATTGGAGCTGGAAAATCAGCCAGGCCCAGGGCTCGAATGAAGCACCGGGAAGGCCTGGGGTGGGGGTGGGAGTGGGGCTGGTGCTAGAGGTCTGGGAGCGAGAGAAGGGCTGAGCAGGAAGGCTCCCAGTCCCCTATTGCCAGCTGACCAACTCCACGTTCATCTCTTTGTACCCTCGCCCTCCTCATAAGGGGTCTCCCGATTCGAGAGTTTCTTAGCTAGAATAGATTTGAAAAGCCCTGACCTTGGCCATTTAGAACACCCTGCTGCCTAGGCCCCTCTCGTCACTGCCTAGATATAGTAATAGGACTAGGGGAGGGAAAGGGAAGTGGGAGCCACAGGGGAAATGTGGGGAGATGGCCAGTGTGGCCTCCTGACCCTCCTGTCTCCTCAACACCCTCAACTCAGCACTAGCACATCAGGGTGAACGTTCAGGGAAAAATTGCTGATTGTGGGAATGCCTGAGAGACTCCCTTCCCTGGCAGCCTGGAGGAGAAGCAATGGCTTCATTTAACCTGACAGGATCCAGGGAGGGGGGAGAATGAGGGCATGTCTGGTGTCAACTTTAAGACAGTGTCGGTGGCTAAGGCTGAGGGAAGGGAGTCTAACAGATCTGGGTTCAAATTCAGGCTCCATCACCTATCAGCTGTGTGACTCAGGACAAGTTGCCTAACTTCTCTGAGCTTTGGTTTCCTCCTCTACACAATGTGGACAATGGTTCCCTATCTCTTTGGGCTGCTGTGAGGGTTAAGACGAGATCTAAAATACTTAGCATAGTGCCTGGGCATAAAGTAAGCCCCCAATAAAAGGCTGTTTCTGTTCTGGTGAGCTTGTTGCTGCCCTGCTAGACAGATTCCCCCTCCAAGACCAAGAAGGGCAGTTGTCCTGCCGCCTGAGGTAGGCAGACCACCTCTGCGGCTCCCTGATTTGGGAGGCAGCCCAGAAAGGCCTCCAGGCTTGGTTTTTGCAGAGGGCAGCGGAAAAAATCAGAGCTGAAGCCAGCAAAACAAGGATCCCAACAGCGGGTCTGAGTCAGCTCCTCCTGGGTCTGGGGGTTCAAGAGCCTTCCTCAAGGTCACAGGACCTCCCAGTCATCCTGCCCTCCATGTGACCGCCCCCTTGGCCTGAGTCCTCGGAGGGCCTGCCCGGGCACCTGTGAGCCTGCCACACGGGCTGGGAAAGCACGGGGTGTTCTAGCGCATGGCGGAAGCTGGGTCTCAGCCACACGGAAATGAAAACCAGCTTGCCCAGTGCTGAGTTACCATGTCGCCTGAAATCAGATTGATTTCTTGGGCTTGTTGTGACGGCACTGTTACAATTGATTCGTCTGGATGGCAGGGAGTTTATCTGTTTGGAGCTGTCTGTCATTGATCTGAATAAGCTTCTAAAATAGCCCAAATACCTGGTGAGGGCGAGGTTGCCACCAAGCCCGGCTCAATATTAATTATAATAATGAACAGGCATGAGGAGGGTTGGTTCATTGCCTGCCCTACAGGGCTGGCCTCTGTGAGGTTTTGTGTTTAATAGTCATTGCAGGCCAACCCATGCAAAGAGCGGGCAGACGCTCCTCAACCGGGGGAAGTTTGCGCAGGACAGAGAAGGGACTGGTGCTGTTGCAACAAGAAAGGTTTAGGTTAGGGGCGCCTGGGTGGCTCAGTTGTTAAGCGTCTGCCTTCGGCTCAGGTCATGATCCCAGGGTCCTGGGATCGAGCCCCGCATCGGGCTCCCTGCTCGGCGGGAAGCCTGCTTCTCCCTCTCCCACTCCCCCTGCTTGCGTTCCCTGTCTCGCTATGTCTC
This sequence comes from Mirounga leonina, assembly GCF_011800145.1. NCBI lineage: Eukaryota > Metazoa > Chordata > Mammalia > Carnivora > Phocidae > Mirounga > Mirounga leonina. Next base: position 4,545,927 of record NW_023270503.1, read on the forward strand.
TGTCTGTCAAATAAATAAAATCTTAAAAAAAAAAAAAAAAAAAGAAAGGTTTAGGGGTTAGACCTCAAGGAGGACTTCCTAATGACTAAAAGTGTTTGGAGAGAGCATACCATTCACTCGTTAGCCGGGACAAACTATTTCTTCCTGCGTCTGTTTCCTCTGTAAGGTGGGGATTATGATACTTCTCATAACTGCCACCACCTCTGCTTCTGGCTGAAAAATAAGACAAAGCAAAACACTGGAAGCCTCTTCTGGTTCAGGGAAAAGCAGAAGGGTCCTACCCCAGGTAAAAAAGCATCTGCCTTTCTCAGCTTTGGCACAGAGTAAGCATTCAATCAATGGAGTTATTATTATCATAATTATTGATTCGACGAATATTTATTGAGCACCCCCAGGAAACACTGGTGAACGAGCCATGATCCCCTGCATTGGAGGAGATGAAGCCTGGGTTACTATGGGAACCAGGACATTCCCCTTGCTGTAGGCTCTCAGGAACAAGGGAGGGCCCTAGGGGTGGGAGACAGCTTGGAAGTTGTGCCTGGAGGCCAGTGGAGGAGCATGAGGACCTCACCGGGTGGCTGCAGGTCCCAGGCTGTGTCACCCAGCAGCAAACAACTCCACGAAAGATCAGTCAACAAGAGCCCCTCCAGAATAACGTTCTTCCAGGAAGAAGAGGATCCTTCCCTCTGAGGATCTGCCAGAAATGTGATCAAGCTTGGAGTTCAGGTCTGCAAGAAGCAAAGAATAACAAGCTGTCCCTGATGACACCAGCTGACATGCCAAGGAGCGCGGAGGCTGAACCAACATCAGGACTTCCTGGCTGAGCTTTGGAGGGCGTGAAGGAGACCCTGGATGGAGAGACTCCCAGGCCTGCCTGGGAGCCTGGTCTGCTGCCTCCCTTGCAACATTCCTTGCTCTGTCCCTGCAAAGCTCTCCTCTCTCTTGCAGCTTGTGGCTAGCAGGGACCCCCATGGCCAGCCTTAAGAGAAACATCAGAAGAAAGTTAATAGCGAAACACTCTGGCGGATCTAATTGATTTTTTTTTCCTATTGGTTCCCTAATATAGGCAACACTGTTCCTGCCGCTTTTCTGGGCTGGAGGTTATGTCATAAATAAAGAGATTTGCTCCCTATTTCCATGTGCTTATCTTTAATAAGTTAAGAACTCAACAAGCTTTAGGAGGACTTGAAATAAGCAAGGGAGTCGGCGGTGGCTTCGGCTGGGAGGTGGCAGCGGCCATCACAGCTTTATTTCAGCAGAGGGGGTGCAGATGGCTGAGGCCGGTGGGGGTAGAATTTGCAATTCTTCACTGGGGCTGCACTGGATCCAGGCTCAGCTGGAAGAACACAGGAGCGGGAGGGAGAGGCGGGGGAGGGAATTCAGGGCTGCGAGTATGGCAAAATGGATGGACAGGGCCCCTGAGGCTGGGGAGACCACGTGGGTGGAGAGTGTAGGTTCTAGAGCTAGTGAGCCTGAGTTCAAATCCCAGGCCCATCATTGCTTACCGGCTATGTGACCTTGGGCTGTGTTCCTCGGCTCTCTTTCCTCATTTTAAAGACGGGTAATATCATCTATCTCATAGGTTGCTGTGGGGCTCGACAACAAGCAAAGAGCTTAGAACAGAGCCTGGCCCGGGGTGTGCATGCAACACGTTCCCCAGCACGTGACCATGAAGACACCGCCTAACTCCATGGACCTTAACCGGCTACTGAGCCTCTGCCACGTGCCAGGCGCTGGCCTGGGCGGCACCGATGAGTGAGACACTGCTCGGCCCTGACTTCAAGGAGCACCAAGCCCGCCAGTGCCCCAGCACCCGTGACTGGAATGAGCTGCGTACCCACACTGAAGGGATCTGGCGAGGGTTGACCCCTTCCTGGGGAGGCTGCCATTCTTATGCCCCGGTCTCGAGGCTCACTCACTCTCCAGTTCCAGACACGCCACGGATTAATTCTAATTTTCTTGAAGCTGATGGTGAACGGAAACTGTGGGGCAGGTGCCAAAACAACCCCCCAAAGACTGAGGACAACTGCCCCATCCACTGCACACTTAACATGTGCCGGTCTATAAGGACCAGGATTTGAACCCAGGCCCGCTGACTTCCCCTGCTCTAAGCACTGTCCTCTCTTCCTCATACTGTGCTGATGACCACAAGCATTAACGAAGCATATATAATATGCACAGCCCTAGGCTAAGAGCTAAGGGGATAGAAAAGTGAATGTAGGGCGCCTGGGTGGCTCAGTCGTTAAGCGTCTGCCTTCAGCTCCGGTCATGATCCCAGAGTCCTGGGATCGAGCCCCACATCGGGCTCCCTGCTCAGCGGGAGGCCTGCTTCTCCCTCTCCCACTCTCCCTGCTTGTGTTTCCTCTCTCGCTGTGTCTCTCTCTGTCAAATAAATAAAATCTTTAAAAAAAAAAAAAAGAAAGAAAAGTGAATGTAACAAGCATTTATTGAAGTCCCTACTCTGTGCCAAGCCTTCCTACAGGTTATCTCACCGAATACTTTTCTGAAAGGCAAGTGGCACTGTTTTCCCTTTCTTTTTTTTTTTTTTTAATATTATTTATTTCTTTCACAGAGAGAGCAAGACAGCAAAACAGGGGGAGCAGCAGAGGGAGAGGGAGAAGCAGGCTCCCCGCTGAGCAGGGAGCCCAATGCGGGGCTTGATCCCAGGACCCCAGGATCATGACCTGAACCGAAGGCAGATGCTTAACTGACTGAGCCACCCGGGAGCCCCTGTTTTCCCTCTCTAAGTAAGGAAGTGGAGGCCCAGAGAGGCCCAGAAACTTGCCCAAGACAAGCATGAGGTTGGGATGACTTGAACCCAGACCTGACTTCCAAGCCTAGGCACTGATGCCCCTCAGCCCCCTGATAAGCGGTCTCTCTCTCCAGTGGGTCCTGCTCTTGCAAACCACTAACATGGCTTTAGCGAAACCAGCAGCCGTCCCAGCCTATCCAAAAACACCCAGCATGTGCCCACCTCCACCCTTTCCCCTCACAGCAACTTCTCCTGACTCACAGAAGACAGAGGGCAGGCCCAACAGCCTTAAGCCAATCTTTTGCTCATCTTCTATGTCAGGAAACAAGGCTCCTTAGCACCTTCACTCCTTCCCTGAGGGGGAAATCAAGGCTCAAACATATGTCAGCTCTTGGCCAGACCCTCTGAGTCAGTGGGGCTGAGACCAGAACCACACTCCCACCTCTGCTTCCCAGTGGTACATGGGGCCAAGTCAATGATCCCAGGATGCTGCTCAGCAGCCCCATCAATTTCTGCAGCCCGTCTGAGCCAGATTATAAGTTCTCCCTTCGTGGACAATTTTGGAGGGGCTCAGTGTCAGTGTAGAAGCTGTCCAGTGAGGGACAAGACCAAGAAACTGTTTTTACCCCTCTCTGCAAAGGGGCTCGAAGTGGAACCCTCCTCCCTCCCATAGGTCTTGGGTGGCCCTTTCCCAGGAGATGGTTTCCCTCTCGGACCCACATTTTGCATTCACCCTCTCTCCTCCAGGCCATTGTCCAGACCCACAGATTCTGTTGCTTTAAGGATTGGTGACCTCACAGTCAGTTGCCATAGAGACCATTGTGATGTCACAAGCAGAGGACAAGTAGTTCAAGGAGGAGTGGAGGGTAGAAATGCACGGCTAGAATTGAGGGATATCCAGGGTTTCTATCCTATTTTCATGCCCAGAAAAGGAAGTGTCTGGAGCTGGATTCTGATATCTGAGGGAGACCTGGCCATGTTTCCCTGTGTTCTCCTGAGACTAAGAGACCTCTGAGACCCACAAGAAGGGTCAGTGAAAACAAACATCAGAAACACTCCCCACCCTGGGGTGGTAAGTGGGCTACCTTTGTAGCACAAAGGAATGAGATTGGATGTCAGGAGAAACCATGTGGCTGGAAGATCCCCATGGAGGGGAGATGTTGCTTCACCTTAGGCAGCTCGAACCATGGGAGACAGCCTCTAGGGCTTTTATTATTTAAGCATCTTGTAGAGATAGACGTGCCACATCACAGTGAGTTGAGACTCTATCTCCCCTCCCTGGTCTGGGAGCTCCTTAAGAGCACTCTGCCTCTCCATATTCCCCTGAGGTCCCAGCAAAAAAGATATTCCCTCATTCAGTAAACAAATGAGTGAGAAGGTGATGAACGAACTGGGTAGGTAGTTGGGTAGGATGAGGGAACGCATGGACAGACGAATGGATGGACACACAGGCAGGTGAGGAGCCTAGATCATGTACAGCCCCACTAAGCTTTGGAGCTCTACACCTGCCTACCTCTCTAGCTGCATCCCACCACATCCTTCTTTTCTGTGATCCAGCCACATTAACCATCTCTTAGTCCTGCTGACTCCAGGACTTTGCACATGCTGTTCCTTCTGCATGGAATGCACTTCCTTTCCCTCTTCAACCAAGTTAACACCTACTCCTCCTGCGGCTTTCTACTCAATCATCACCTCCTCAAGGTCGCCTTCCCTGACGGGGTCAAACCCCCAGTGTAGGTCTCCACAGCCCTGTGAACCTCTCCCGAGCACCTGATAGGTTACAGTTTGTATTTAGTTAGGTGGTTCTGGGTAAGGTCTCCCATTCTAGACTGTGAGCTCTGAGCCAGCGAGGCAATGCTGGTTTTTGTTTTGTTTTGTTTTAAGATTTTATTTATTTATCTGACAGAGAGAGACACAGTGAGAGAGGGAACGCAAGCAGGGGGAGAGGGAGAGGGAGAAGCAGGCTTCCCGCTGAGCAGGGAGTCTGATGCAGGGCTTGATTCCAGGACCCTGGGACTATGGCCTGAGCTGAAGGCAGACGCCTAATGACTGAGCCACCCAGGCACCCCGACAATGCTGTTTTCACTCACCTCTGTACCCCCAGCACTTAGAACAGTGGATACTTAATAAATATTTGTCTAATGAATAAGTTAATAAGTGACCAGTCCTGCCCTCGCCTGTTCCAAGCAGCCTGCCCTCCACGGACTGCACCAGGGGACAGAATGTAGACATAGGCCCCTTGCAGGTGAACCCAGGACACAGGCCAGAGGTTCGGGGAGCCTGCGGTCCCTCCCACACCTGCCCCTGCCAAGGCCCTCCGGCACCCATGCTCTTCTGCTCTGCCTTGTTAATACATCTTGGTTTCACCCTGAACTGCCTACAAATCACTCAGCCGCCCAGGGCCGCGGGGTCCTCATCTGTACAATAGGGACAATGACAGTACCTACCTCAGAGGATTGTTGCAAGGATGTAGCTAAATCCCTCAGCCCAATGTCCAGTAACAGCAAATAATAAGTGGTGCTAGTATTCTTTTTTTTTTTAATTTTATTTATTTATTTGAGAGAGAGAATGAGATAGAGAGCATGAGAGAGGGGAGGGGCAGAGAGAGAAGCAGACTCCCTGCTGAGCAGGGAGCCCGACGCGGGACTCCAGGATCATGACCTGAGCCAAAGGCAGTCGCTTAACCGACTGAGCCACCCAGGCGCCCCGGTGCTAGTATTCTTATTTTTAGAGGATAGGAACAGCCAGCCCATTGGATTCAGGGGCGAACTTCCGGAAAAAACCACGAATATACTAAATTTTTGTGAATCTGCTTTAAAGGCATGTGGCCATCTTTTTATTTATTTTTTTATTTTAATTTATTTATTTTGAAAGATTTTATTCTTTTTTCTTTTTTCTTTTTTTTTTAAGATTTTATTTATTTATTTGAGAGAGAGAATGAGATAGAGAGAGCATGAGAGGGGGGAGGGTCAGAGGGAGAAGCAGACTCCCTGCTGAGCAGGGAGCCCGATGCGGGACTCGATCCCAGGACTCCAGGATCATGACCTGAGCTGAAGGCAGTCGTTTAACCAACTGAGCCACCCAGGCGCCCTTCTTTTTTCTTTTTAAGATTTTATTTATTTATTTGAGATAAAGCAGGAGCCAGGGGACAGAGGGAGAGGGAGAAGCAGGTTTCCCACTGAGCAGGGAGCCAGACACGGGGCTCGATCCCAGGACCCTGGGACCATGACCTGAACTGAAGGCAGACGCTTAACTAACTGAACCACCCAGGCGCCCCTAAAGATTTCATTCTTAAGTAATCTCCACACCCAATGTGGGGCTTGAACTTACAGCCCCGAGATCAAGAGTCGCACGCTCCACTGACTGAGCCAGCCAGGCGCCCCTGTATGGCAATCTCTTCAAAAAGGCAATACTTAAAACCTTTCCATAAAAGATGAGCCAGCTATGAGCCCATCCTTATGTAATGCCAAAACTTCATGCCTGGGTGTGGTCAAAGGGGAAAACTCAGTTATCCTCTCACGTTCTTCAAAGCAACCCCCCAATCTTGCTTCAGTCATAAAAAGGGTATGGAGCGTGCCCCCAGCTATGGCTTGACCCAGAGTGAGTACTGTTTAGGACAGGGGTGTGAGGTCAATCTGGCTGGGATATTTGTTCACACTCCCCCCTCCACCCTCATCCTGCCCTAGTTCTCAGAAGTGGGGGGAGTTGGCCCAGGATTCTGTCAGTTCGAAGGGCTCTCCCTGACAAAAGGAGACCACCTTTTGGTCAGTGGCACCTCCTCCTTGCTTGTCCTATACATAAATACTCCCACATATATTGACCAAGATTCCAGGACAGACCACCCAGGCAAGAAGTCAGTTGGGCGTCTTAACTGGTTCCACATAGGAAAGAACTAAGACACCTTTGACGAAGCCTGGGAAGCTTTGCTCTTCCCACACCCACCCCCCAGCTGACTGTAGCTTCCTGAGGCCCAGCTACCAGGGGCAGCCTCAGGCTACACAGACAGCTTTCTCCTCCTTTCTCAGGGGCTCACCCTACCTGGTGACCCACTCCCTCATCACATGGCCGTCATCCTGGTACCTGGGCCCCAGCCCCAGAGGCCACACCACTGTGAACCCAGTGCCTCTGGACAGATGTATTTTAGGTAAGTTCAAGCACTAGAAATATTGAGTTCAGGGAATTTTATTTCTAGAGCCCTCTATATTTCTCTGGGATTATCACCTGTCTTTGTTCCCTCCCTCTCCTGGTTATTATCTTTGGACCCTTTCCAAGCCAAGCCACCTTGATTGCTTGGGGAGAAAGCTGCCAACATCCTCCATGGTATCTGTGGGTCTGATGAGAGTGACCTCAAGGGACCCTTTCTTTTTCTTTCAGTATAACTCTGCAGGTGGCCACACAGCCCAGGCAACCTTGGCCTTTGGGAACTGGCTTCACCAGGGGACTCTCCAAGTGCCAAGGAACGTTGGGGTGTGGTGGTGGAAGAAGAGGCCTCATTCTCCCCAAGTTAGGGAGGGCTATGCTCAGGGTGAGCCTCAGGGTACAGAGGGGAGGGAGAAGGCCAGCTGTTCTCTTTTCTACACTATGCCAACCTAGCCTGACACCAAATTAATAGCATTCAAATGAGATGCAAAACATTATGCAAATCTAGAGGAGAAGGCTGCTCTCCCTGGGCCTTTGGGCTGTTGGAAGGCCAACACCTTAAGGCCTTTCCTGGAGGACCCCACAAGCTCCCTTTAACTCCAACCCCCATCCCTTCAGCACCAGCTGGTGTGAAGATTCCAGTGAGACTAGAGTGACCCTCTCAAGGTCCTCTGATTCATGCGCCTCCCCTGGTCTCACCTTCCAAGCACTTGGGGCCTCTTCGATTCTGAAATGGTGCAGAGGCAGCTATAGAACTTGGCCTAGCCTCCCTCTGGATGCCAGGATTCTGGATCCCCACTCATTAGCAGTATATGCAAAATAGATGCAGGGGTTTTTTTGCATCTATTTAATGGTCCATTAAAAGGGCCCCACGACGGTGGTCACCTCCGCACAGGCCCAGGCTGCCTGCAAGCATCATGTGGCTCCCCTGCCTGGTAATTGCTGTGGTGTTTGTGGGGCTGTATTTGCATTTGATTGTCATTTAACTTTCCATCTTTCTCCTTCAATCAGACTCGGGATTGGGCTGTTGCAATTGATTATTCATTTTATTTTCAGCTCCTTGGTGGGTTTTCAAAGAGTTTGCTTTATTAGCGCCACAAACTTGAACCCTGGGACTTCCGTCACATGGAGGGGGAAGGCTTCCTCCCACCCATCCCAGGGCTCCTACGTGAAAATAATCCAGCCAACATTGTGGATTTTAAGTCCTATTCCCAGTCTCTCTGTCCCAGCACCTGCCTCATTTCTGCCCAGCCAGCGACATTAAATATTTATGGAGCTGTGGAGGATCAAAGGCCTTGGCTGGGGGTGATGGACAGGCTGGAGGCCTTGGTTTAGAGATGGAACGCAGCTCACAGCAAACCACTTTATGCTGCTTTCTCCATCCATCCTGGGCTCTTGCTACAGCTGGTGTGGTCCTGCTCCCCGAGCGGGAGCAAATGCCCAGGCGCCAGGACTCCCCATTTACCAGGGTGGGGCCCTCCTCCTACCCCTAAACTCAAAGGGTTGACTTTGGGTACTCCAGGAAGTCTGCCTGGAGCATAGTATCCCAGAATGTTCAAGATGCTGCCAGGTCTGGGAGCCCCCTCTGAGGAGTGGGTGGAGGTGAGCAGGCAGCTCCGTGCCCTTGGGAATCTCTGGAGTCAGGTGGCAGTCTCTTGCCCCTGCTTCCCTAAAGCCCCCAAGCCCCGCTGGCTCCACAGAAGATGTAGCTCTGGTTTGAGAGCTATCTTGGAGGAGACTAATTTTCTTCTCCTCTCGCTCAGAAAGCAAGTGTCATCCATTTGAAGACAGAGACTTCAAAATAAGTCACCAGTGTGCCTGTGATCCTGCAAATTGATGGCTGTTTGGAAGTAGCTTCTCCAGGGACATGGGCTGCTTGTCTGGCACTGTCTGGGCAGAGGCTGCAAGGGTCCTTGGGACCCGAGAGCCCCACTTCTCTCTCTCTGGCCCTCAGCCCTAACGCAGCCATTGTAACTCAGACCTCCACCCTCCAACCTTTGGAGTCAGCCCTGAACCCTTCTCAGTTACAACCACTTGCTGTGGTGCTTGAAAACCCACCTTAATAATTCCAGATTCACTTGTTTGGGTGCAGATATCTTTGTGATGGGATAAATCCTTCAGGATAGCCACCAAGGATGTGCTGCAGCTCGGATGACCACAACGTCTGGCCACAAGCCTACCCCCCTTCCTCTTATGTCTTTGCAAGGACCTGCCACTCCACCAGAGCCAGCCTTCTCCCTGACCCCAAACGAGCTCGAATTTTCCACCGCTTTGTCTTTGCACACTCCACTCCCTCAACTTTGGATGTCCTCCCTCTTCCTCTCCACTGACTGGAACCTAAAACTTTTTTAAAACTTATTTAAGCTTTCAGTGAGCTCCACCCCCCCCCACCCCCCCGCACTACCACAAGGAGCAATTGTTCCCTTCTCCATTATCTCCACAGCACTCGTTTGGCAGTCTTGGGCTTTAGACACTCCTCCTTCACCATGCTTCTCCCACTACTGCCGCATCATTTATTCAGAAACATTTATGAGGCACCTACTAGGTGCCAGGCACTGAGCTAGGCTAGGGATGAAGGAGACAGATATGTTCTGTGCCTTAGCAGAGTTGACAACGAATGGGGAAGACAGACAATTAAGCAATGACATAGACAAGGGTCATCTGGATGTGAAGAGAATGGGAGAAATGGGACAAGTGAAGGGAGCCTTGCTAGTCTCCAGGCTGCCACTTCCAAATGTGTATTTGACTTAAGTACAGCTGAATACCCCCCGCCCAGGGCATCTTATTGTCCTCAATTTGTGGGTGATGCTGAGCTCTGGGCAGAATGGGTCTCTTGGAGGACATAGACAGGACGCTTGACAAAAACTCTACTGCTTCCCAGTCTGGGCCAGTCTCCGCCTCAACCTAACTGGGAACCCATTGCACAGAGGCCACGCTGGCCATCTTTAGGAGGGAGAGACAACCTGGGAGCATTATTCTTCCCATAATGCTGTACAACACCCATCCTCTGAGCTCAAGGCAGAGTGCTGCATTCTGGGACTTGTAGTCTCCATTAGACCCCCTCCTGAATGCCTCCCTTAGTTCAGGCAATAGGGAAGGAGACATGGCAAGTTCCTGGGTGGCTCCTTCTTGTGAGTACTGCCCAGTCCAGCTGCCTGGAGACAAGCCTGCCAAAAGCCTCCAAAACCCCATGAATCATCCTGTCATACAAGGCTTATCCCTGGGTCATGATTCACCCTCGTTTTCCCAAGCTACTAAGTCCAGAGGGGCCAGGAATCAAGGAGGAGGTCAGGAATACCTTTAAAGAGGAAAGGAGGACTCTCATGCCACTTGCCAGCCTTTCCCCAAACTTCCCTCAGCCACAGAACCTTCTACCTCCCTCCTGTGCTGACAACTCTTTTTCTCTCCTCTGCACCTTTCCTGGCTTCCTCTCCTCACCTCTGATCCTTTTGTCAACTCCCCCCCTTCTGCCAATCTTCTGCTACTGTCCTCTTTTTTCTCAGCTTCTTGAAAAGACTGTCCAGCAATCCTCTCCCTCAGATAATTCCACAAGCCACCTACCTGCTGCCTGGCATTCTTTATGGTTGTCGTTCCATTCAAGGAAACTCTCCAGAGCCCACAGGAAGAGGATCTGGAGAGAATCTGATGAGCTGAACTGGAAGGTAGTAAGGATCAAAAGACTCTCTGAGGAATGAGACTTAAGAGTAGAAGTCTTGCCGCCTGCTTCCAGGATGAAGTCAGGAAGGGCACTGGACAAAGACTAGGGTCTGAAAGCTTTGGAGGAGAGCCAAGTTCATGTGAAAAGCACTAATCAAAAAGCTGTCCTTCTCCTTGGGGGCCACAGGGAGTTCAGTCCTCCTCTTCCTCTACAGGGAATATCATCAGTCACATGGTCATGTCCCATTGTGTCCATTGAGGCTCTTCAAGTGAGCCTATCTATGGAGCTAGAAACCCCTAGGTTTAAACATCAGCCTCAGGGATGACAGAGCTATGACTGCCCTTTCTGCTGCCCTATGACTCACTGGAGCTCCTGAGTCCAAGCAGAGCCATGGAAGTTTATTTTTCCATGTCCTTGAATGGTACAGCCTCCCTGGCTACTCCCCTGAGCCTCCTTCAAGCCTCCATCTAAAATAGCCTTAAGGAAATGCTTCCACTCTCCATGCTTGTCCCATTTTCTCCACCAGTTCCAGGAAAGTGGGTAGGGATAGGCATGAAGGGTCTGCTCTCACTGGCTGTCACTTTGGTTTCTCTAGTCCTGGGGGGGTGGGGGGGGAGGTGTGTTGCCAAAACTGGGGGTCCTGGAGATCCTGGGCTGCATGGGGACCCAGGATACTACCTTCAGCTGCCCACAGGTTGGCCTAAGTTGTCTCCTGCGAAGAATGTCTTCCCAGGACGCGAGTACCACTGGCTTTTAACTATAATATCAGGATAATTAAGCTTTTCTGTGAGCACAGTTTGCTGCTGATGCAGCTGCCTGGAGCCCTGGCATTTATTGAGCGCAAAGTAATAATTTATTGTCCTTTGTACGCTCAAAAGCCATCTTCATTATCAGCCCAAGACGGAGCTGCCACAAGGGCACGCCGGCCTCGCCAGCTGCCTCACTCAAGAATGTCTTCCCAGGTCACTCTTTGTGCCCTCAGGTACCAGGATGGGGTGGAGTGAGGTGGGAGGGGGTTGCTCTCTCATAGAGAATCAGGTGAGGACCCCACCTCCTTGGCAGGCTGCTAATAGGGGAGAGGGTGGCAGGCTTGGCTGGGCGTGGGCAGCGCGGAAGGGAGGGGGCCGTGTGCCCACATTAGCAGGGCAGTTCTTCCCCAGAGCTGGCGGCGGCGCGGGAGCCTGTGCTCCCGCCTCTGGGTCGTCTGCGCCTTTGCTTGAGACTTTACGGTAAACCGCTCCTCCCGCGCCCCCGCCCCCAGCCCCGCGCGGCGCTCCCCGGCGCCGACGCCAGGCGCTGGCCGTGGTGCTGATTCTGTCAGGCGCTGGCGGCGGCGGCGGCGGCGGCCCCGCTCCCTCTACCCGGCAGGACCCCGCTCTGGCCCTCGCGCCTACGCCCCGCCGAGCCCCCCGCTTCCCCGCCGTAGCTCCGACCCGGGGCGCGGCCGCAACCGGCACCATGCGCTCGGTAGCCCTGCTGCTCCTGCCCTCACTGCTGGCGCTCCTGGCTCACGGTAAGGGACCCCGGCGTCCGGCGGCAGGACGGGGGCGGGGGCGGGGCCCCGGGGGTGGGAAGAGAGGACCGTACCGCCGCCCAGCTCCTTGCATCTGGCTGCCCAGCGCAAGCACCGCGCTCCGCCGGCTGCGCTGGCCCCCGCGCCGGCCGAGCCGGGCGGGGCGCGGGCTCCAACCGGCGGGAAGCTGCCGCGGCTCCCGCCATTCGCGCCCGGCCAAGACCTCGCCTTTAATCATCTCCCCGGATCTAATGGGATTTCTCTGCTGCAATTCATCACGCCACCCCCTCCCCGCACACACTCACGCGCTCACCCGCGCGCTACCTCGCCACACTCCAGGCGTCTAGCAGCGCCCGGGCGCGTGCAGGAAGGGGGAGAGGGCAAGGGGCGGTGAGTACGGATGGTCCTGCTGGCCGCCGGCGGTCCCGCCTCCCCTACTGCCCGCCAAACTTCGCTCGACTTTGCTGCCGGTACCGGGGCCCCTCGCGTGCTCACTGCGGAGGGACGGAGCCGGATGCGGCCCGACCCGGGGTTGGGACGTCGTTCACCTCCCTCCGCTTCGCGCTGCCACACCGGAGTCGGAACCTAGAGTACAATTCCAGGGAGAAACTCGGGAGACCCGGGGCCCCATATTCAGCTACTCGCTCTGATGGGCCGCAGCGGCTGAGGTCCTGGGGTAGGGACTCTGCACCACCTCCCTCCCCAAAGTCCTTTCCTTGCACTCTTCCCCTTGCACGCTCCCAGAGCTCTTCCTCCCTCCGGGTCTGCCGTCCTGCTCAGCCCCCCGCCCACCTCACGGCCGCAGACTCATCGCAGGAGGACCGGCACCCCACCCTGCTGCCCCTGGTCCTCCGCTCACAGGCCGGTCTCCAACTTCATTGGTCCGGGGTCGAGGAAAGCTTGGCCATGAAGTGAGCAGCAAGGGAGTGCTGGGGAGAGGATGAGGGCTCTGTGCCTCGGGGAAGGAAGGTTTCCAAGTCTCCACAGGGACCTGCCGCCCAGGCTCAAACAAGCATTCATCAAAGCTACGGACGCCCAGATCTTTCTTCCACTGCAGCCGGTCGGCTGGTGGGTTCGCCTGGACCTTGCTTGGAATTGGGACCCACCGTCCCTCAAAGTATATGGTTCGTAGCTTCTGATGGGGAGAAGGTGGGAGTTTCTAACCTCCTCGTTCGATCTTTTCAGGCCACGTCGGAGGTCAGGGGAGCGGGGCCGGGCCCAGGCTGGGCCCCTGGACGGCAGTTTTCTGCGCTCTGCGTCCCCAGGGACGCGGAAGCTGCTCTCTGAGCCTCCGGCTCCCGTCGCACGCGGCCCAGTGTCCTCGCCCCGCCCCCTGGCTGCCCACGCCTGGTCCTCCCTTGATGCCTGGTCCTCCCTTGGTGCCCAGTACTCAGAACCTAATGTTCACGTTGGTGGGGGGGGGGGGGCAAGGAGTCCACAAAACCCCACCCTGCTGCGGGCTGGGAGAGGAGGGGAGAAGCCTGCATCCTGGCCCAGCCATCCGAGGATGTCCCTGGGAGTCCGGGACCTGTCTTGGGGTCTGGCCACATCTTGCTCTGGACATCTCCCCTGGGGCTCAGTGCCTGTGTCTGAAGCCTCGTGTGTGGGTCTGAGTGTGAATGTGTGAATCAGGGCCCAGTGTGTCTGGAATAACAGGTCCAAGCATGTCTGCACGTCAGGAGGTCTGGATGTTGGGTGAGGGCTCAGCAGTGAGCCGGTGTGAGGAGTGGGTAAGGCCACCAGCGTGCGCGCAGCCTCTGTTGGAGAGCTCCCTGCAGGGCTGGAGTGAGACTGCGGGTCTCCAGGATGGCTGGTGTGGCTGAGAGTTGGGGGATCCCCACTGGGGCTGGGGGTGCAAGTGTTGGGAGGAATCTGTCCACTCTGTGGCCAAGAGTCCGTGTGCCCCCAGCCAGGGTCCCTCCCTGACCCACCTGGACCTACCCAATGCCCATGGGGCCAGCTGCCCAAGGGGTATATGGGGTAGGAGTTCACCTGCTGGGCAAGACCTTTATTTTCACTCCCCAAGGGAGAAGAGGAAGCAGCCCTGCAGTGCCAGGCATGAGGAAAGAGGACCTGAACCAGGGCAAGCCCTGGCATGCCCCTCATCTCAGTGGAGATTCGAGGTCCTAGTGGTCGGGGTACTGAGTTGTTTCATCGAGAGGCAGTGCATTTGGCCATCTTAGGGCTCCTGGGGGCTCCAGCCATGAGAAGGCAGGCCTCGAGCAGTAAAGGCCTGGGGCTGTGACTTTGAAGCCCAGGTGGTACACCACAAGGCCTTGTGGCCTTGAGACTGCCCTCACCCCCAGCTTTGCTCACACATAGGCTGAGGGACACAGCTCTGGGCAGGCCATGAGATGCCCCTGGGAGCAGCGGCCCAGAAGTGGCTGAAGGGCCCCAGATGTCGGAGGTCTTGAAAGTGGGAGGAAGGGTGAAATCACCTTGGGCCTGGCTCAACCCCTATCCGCCCCCCACCCCGCAGTTGCAGGGTGGGGGAGGGTGCTGAAAATCGGTCTCTGGCTTGAGGGGCGCTGTGGGCCACCGTGATCCTCCCGACCAGAGGCTGGTGCCCCAGCAATCCTACCACAGTGCGGCAGGAAAGCGGTTTGGGAGGGCTGGCATGTGCCGGGGCCTGCTGTGTCAGTTTAATGATTTTTAATGAGCAATTACCTTTAGTCATTCTCCTAATTTCTGAATATCAATAAAGTTAATTAAACTCTGCGTGTGTGAATGTGGCCTGGGGAGATTGTGAAGGTGGAAGTGGTACGGACTGAGGTGGGGTTGGGTCTCCCGGGGCAGAGGCAACCTCCCTGGCCAGGTGACCTCGGACCGAATGCTTCCAGTCTCTAAACACTGATAAGAGTGTGTGGCGGGAAGAGGGAGGGAGGGGACCACAAGCAAGGGCTGCTCACCCTGCCAAGAACTAGGGAATAGTGCCTGGGAGGCAAGGCTGGGAGGAGGAAGGAGAGAGGGAGGAGGGCGTGGCCTCCAGGAGTCCCAGTGCAGAAAGGGTTAACAAACCATGCTGCCTTAACCTAAAATGGTAATTGCTGCTTCCTGCAGACTTATGGGAGGTGTGGGATTCTAACAGTACGTTTCAGAGTCTGGGGGCTGCGGCGATGCCCAAGCCAGGTCCTGCTCTCTGCCCCGAAGTCTGGCACTTTGGGGTCAAAAAGTGGCTGCTGGGGCTAAGGCCCCATGGGAGGCAGTCTAGATTGCACTCAGAGCCCCAGAGGTAGACATGGTAGACAAGAGGCTCCCCTAGGCTTCTGAGGAGACTGGAGGACCCAGAGCCTGCCATGCACTGGAACAGAAGTCTGGGTTGGCTGCTTGCCCCTCATGGGTCTAAGCTCATCAGGCTTGGCAGGGCTTGGCGCCCATCCCGGCCTCCTCAGCAGGGTGGCAGCTTAAAATGCCTTGGGGACAATAATGGGGAGTGAGGCGACACAGGGGCTGGGCTTAATTAGAAACTGGGCTTAATTAGAGCTTTTGTGCCCCTCCCACATTGGCTGCCTGAATGGTGGGAGGAATTCTGAATGTCGGCTTCCTTAGCCCCTCCCTGCACCCAGACGTAGGTGTCCAAGCCGTCCAGCTTGCCCCCACCCTCCTTGTCCCCATCCCTCCTAGCCCATTCAGGGCCACATGTGGGTGTGCTGGCTGGTCTCCGCTCAGGGATGTTGCGCCCCTACCTGGGCAGAAGTGTCAGAGCTGGGTACCCCACCCCCCAAACAAGAAAGATGTGAAAAAAGGCCTATGTGTAGGGGTTACTTTAGTGAAGGAAACTCTCAGCCCTGATGGTTAAGAGCCCAGGCCCCCTGGGTGGCCTAAGGCATGCCTCTGCCCTCTTGGAGTCTCCACTTTCTGGAGCGTTCAATGTAAAGTTGCACCAAGCTGATGGTTGCCAAGCCTGGGAGCACATCAGGACCTCCAAGGGCTTGTCAAGTCATGCAGATTTCTGGGTCCCCAGCTTCCTGGCCTGCTCTGAGGGAGAAAGAGCCAAGATCTAAATGTAAGAGTCTGGGGAGTCGGGGAGACAATGCTGCTAGCCATGGTCAGCAGCTGGGAGGTGAGAGAAAGGCACCAGGGGGTCTTCAAGGCCCCTTCCAGACTAATTCCAGCAGAAGCACCAGGTCCAGGAAGCCCACTCACCTAGCCAGGCCAATCAATCTACCAAACCATCCATGTTCTCAACAGCTTCTGGGCTCTTACCGTTCCTTCTGCCTGAAATTCTTTTCCCCTCCTGGGCCGGTCTCACTCCATCTCATGCTTTGGGTCTTGCCTTGGTTGGCACTTCCTGCAATTCTTCAGCACGCATTTATGGTTCTTCAGGGGAAGCCTCACCTGACCTCCAGCCTGGGTCAGGGGTCTCTCGGCCTCCCACCATCCCCTGCTTTCTCTCATCAAGGTACCCATCTTGTTGGTCACAAGTGCCTGGCTGCTTGACACTTCTCTCCAAGGAGCAAGACTGAACTCAGAAAGGAGCCAACCAAGTCTGTTTTGCTCAGCCCCTCGCTCTTGGGGCAGTTCCAGAATTCCTATTTGGAAGAAGTTCAGGGTCAGAAAGGAGAGGTCGGTGCATGGCAGCTGAGCCTGTGCCTTGAGGCTGAGTTTGCGTAGCAAGCACACTATTTTTACATAGATTGTATGTTAGGATTTTTTCCTTTTCCTAAGAGTTGGCCAATTATCCCCACTGTAAATTATAGCCTTGACTTAGTTTTTTCGTTCCACAAATTATGCTGTCACGTCGTCAGCCTGAGGTGGCTTGAGGGTGGGATGCTGATGGCCATTCTGAGAAAGCTAAAGCCTCTCTCCTGCCACCCCTTAACGCTGCTGGTGTCCCCAGTGGCACAGAGCCTAGCACATGACAGGCATTAAATACACGTTGAATAACTTCATGAGAGTTGCACAGGTAGACAGTGGTGGAGGTAAGCCCAGAGCCCAGTCTTCTTGCCTCCCTCCCACACCACCTGCCTACCACCTCTGCCAGCTGAGAGAGGTGCCCTGTATGAAATTAAGGACTGATGTAAGGGAGGGGCAACCCCATGTCATCTGGCTTCTCACCATAGCCCCCTCATCCATCTCAGCTTCAGACATCCTCACAAAGATCGGAGGAACCAACATGAAACCTCAGGAGCAGCTCTGAGCCTAGCATGCCCTTGAATGGGAAAGTGGGGGCCTGGGAGTCATCCAAGATCACAATAATTCATGTCCACAAAGCTTTCACATCTCCTGAAAGAACAGTCCCTGGAGCACCTGTATTCACAATTCACTCATTCATTCCACAGACATGTACTGAAGTGTGAGGCCTGGTCCAGAACCTCAGGCCAAGGTTTTCACATGCTTTTTTTTTATTTAATACAAGAGACTAGGGGCGCCTGGGTGGCTCAGTCTGTTAAGCGTCTGCCTTCGGCTCAGGTCATGATCCCGGGGTCTTGGGATCCATCCCCACATCGGGCTCCCTGCTCGGTGGGAAGCCTGCTTCTCCCTCTCCCACTCCTCCTGAGATCACTGTGTCTCTCTCTGTCAAATAAATAAATAAAATCTTTTAAAAAACGAGAGAGAGAAAGAGAGAGACTAGTTATCCCCTCGTTACAGATGGGAAAACTGAGTTTCAGAGAGATTAAGTCACTGACCCTGGGCTTCACAGCCAATAAATAGCCAGGCTACTCCAACGTGCCCGCCTATTTTGCAAAACCTGGCTGCAGACAGCACTGTGTCCACTCTCCCAGCCAGAGGCAAAGCTTTAGTACAAGCCAGTGGGAACCCCGGCGACTATCACTCATCACCATCACCATAATAACAACAACAACAATACTAGCAAACATTTATTAGGTACCAACTATGTCCCAGGCACTGTACTAAGCGCTTTCCATACCTTAGCTCATTTAGTCCTCACACCCATCTCTAGACAGAAGTTACTACCTGCATTTTATAGGCCAAGTTCAAGCCCATGTTGTCACATAGACCCGTAAATGGTGCCCAACTTTCTTCTTGCACATTTCTGATGACAGTGGCTTAACTTTCTGATGTCCGCCCTCAGTCCTTGCTGCTGTAGATTAGGGACATTTTACCTTGCTCAGTTCTTAGTGGCTACAAATAAAACATTCTTTCTGACACTTGGAGACCAGGACAGAGCACAAGGCTGGGAGTCAAGTGAATCTTGGTCTTGGGGGCCTCGGTGAATGAGAAGACCAGTCAATCCTGTCTTGGCCTCTGGGCTGCCCCAGCCTACCCCTTCAGGGCCCCCCCCTCCCCCCGCCAGGCAGGAAAGCCCAAACTTGCCCGAAGCTCAGCTCAGCTCATAGACAGGGCCAGGTGCCAAGCCTGCCCCAGCTTCCCTCCACCTGCCTACCTGCCACCCAGCTGCCAGCCCGGGGAGGGGAGATCGATGCTGCAGCCGCCAGCAGTGTTGTTGGCCATTGATTGTTGAGATTTCTCGGCGGGCTCTGGAGCAAACAAACCTGCCACTTCTCCAACAACAACCCGGGTCTCCAGCTGCAGAGTCTGCAGCCTTGCTGGCAGGCAGGCTGGCGGGAAGGGGGGGCGGGGGAGGTCCTGGCTGAGCCCAGCAGTGAGTGACAAGGGACTCTGCCAGGAGATGAGAAGAAACTGATTGGTCATGGGAAGGGGGGCAATGGAGAGACTGGGTGAAGATGCTAGGGTGAACCCCAGACCCCGTGCATGCCTTGTTTGGGCCGACCTCCGCCTTTTTGCTCAGCCATTTTTCCATTCCTGGAATGCCATCCTGTGTCCCTCTGCCTATTTCAGTTCTCCCACCCTCTCCTTTCCTGATCATCCAAACCAGAGGGCTCTCTATCCTCTAAAAGCTAAATACCTCCCGTTAGGAACTCAGCCTGACAATCCATCTTCCACCCATCCATTCTCCATTCAAGAACCTCTATTCAACCCCTATCAGGTACTTTGATAGGTAGGAATACAACATAATTATCACCCTAAAGGGACCCAGTTTGGAGGGGGAGCTGCCTTCTTAATAAGCTCAGCTGTGACTCCCTTCCCAGTTAGACCTGGACCCTCTGATTTTAATTAAATGAGATACAAATGAGATGTCAAACAGCACCTACGTGATCCAACCACTTGCCTTCAAAAGCACAGGAGATTCCTAGCCAGGGACTGCTCTGGGTCAGTTTCTTGTCTGAGGCTAGAGGGCTCACCTTTTGGGTCTTTGAAGGTCCATTAAGTCTCTGGGACCCCTGGGCCAGGCCATCATGGTGCCCTCCATCACAACTCTTCCCATCTTTGCTGGGACTTGGTGTCCCCCAACCCCCAAACACAGCCGTTGCAGGGCCCCTCCTTGCAACAAGTCATGTCCATGCTGCAGAATGCAAGCAGGGGGTCTCTTCCCTCCCTCCCAGGCCCCCCTCCCCTCCCCCAGCTCCTGCAGTCTCCAGGGTCCCAGCCAGAATCCTGACACCCTGGCATCAACCTCAGCATCTTATTTGGTCTCCCCGTCCTTCTCTCCCCACGGGCTCTCTCTACCTCTCTCTACCCTCTCTACCCTCAGGACCCTCCTTCCAGCTGGTCATTGGGCTGGAAGGACAGAACTGGAGAGCCCCTATGAAAAGTGCCTGAACCACTAAGCATCCCCTCCACACAGATGCTTATTTGCATGCTGTTTTACCCCCGCTTTGCATGCTTGCTCCTTATTAAAGGCACAGAAGCAGACCCTGCCTCTCCCCACTCCTAGACCAGATCCCTCCACCCCATCCCCCATAGCTTCTCCCTCCCTCCCAGCCCAGCAGCTGAGCACCAGCTCCTTTGTCCCCCAAGCAGCCACCTGCTGAGTGTCTGGCCTGGGTCCCATCGATCCAGCAGGTGCCTAGGGAGTCCCAGAGCCTGGGAGGGGGGTTATCAGGCACTGTGAAGAGCCAACTTGTGCCTCAGGGAGGAGGGGGCATCCCCTAAGGAAGAACAGAAGAATGCTCGTCAGCGAACCGGGACCCCCAGGATTTAAACCCAGTACTGGCTCTTGCTGGCTGAGTGAGCTTGTGCATTCGTGTCACTTTCCTGTGCCTCAGTTTTCTTAGGGGTTCATGGTGCCTGTCCCACCTCTTTCATTGAACAGCATCGAGATCAAAGGAAATCAGAGAGGGTGGTGATGGAAGGAAACCAAAAGCCCCACTTGGGATGGTGGTCCTCCAGTAGCCAGAGCTGTCCAGCACCAGGAGGGGCTGATTTTCAATTGTCAGTGGAGGAGCCCAGTGCTGGACTGTTGAGGCAGGGATGGGGAGTGAGCACCAGCTGGTCCAGGTCTGACCAGAAAGGTGAGACTAGCACTACAGAGGGATGAAGGCTGGATTCGGGGTGCTTCTAAGAGCCTTTGACCTTTGCTTGCTGCTCTGATGGACATTGTCTTAGACATCATTTACATCTGGCAAGGGGATGTGTTAGTGATTTGAAACATCTGGTCCGGCAGCTGGCAGGCCCCCTCCTATCCTATTTTCTGGCTGGTTAAAGAAAATGGGGGAAAGAAAGTCACCTTCTTTTGAGGACAGAAAAGCCTCTGGCATCTCCAGGCAAAGGGGTGAAGGTGGGATGAAACAAGGCATGCCTGAGAGAGGTCATTAGTATATTTATTTATCCAGCCTCCCCTTGCTCCCCTTCCCTCATTTCCCATTCACTGCTTGCTCATCCCCTGATAGAGCTCTAGTCCTGCCCTGCTGGGTCCAGCCACTGCCATCCCATCCCCCTCTTGGCTTACCAGCCAGGCCAGAAACAAACCTGCTGCTTAGGTTGAGGTGGTGCTCCTGAGACTCTAGCCACCTGCGTGGACCCTGAGTCTGCTCTCTGTTGCACCCGTATCCCTGATGCTGCCCACTGGCCCTTCCCGACCCTGGGCCTCAAGCAGATGAGACTGGAGGGGACAGGGAAGGAAGACTTAGCCCTCTCAACTCAAAGCGACCACACATCCAACCTCCTTGGAGGTCAAAGCAAGGTTGGGACAGGAGAGAAGGCTGAAGGGTTGGGGACTGAGCAGCTGGGTCTATCTGGTATTCCTGAGGGTCCTGGGAAGAAAAAGCCCCAGATGTGCAAAGAGCGCTGTCTGTGTGCATCTCTATCTGGCTTGTCCATCTTTCCCTGGGTGTCCATGTCCGTATGTCCCTGCATATCTGGGTGCTTCTATCCCTGCACCCTAGGACTATGGCCCTGGGTGTTGGCACAGCAGGCCCCAGCTGAGGCTGGTGTCTCCCCCTCGCTGGAGCCCCCTCCATTCTTTTCCTCCCCAACTTTGGGCTCCACTGACCCCTCAAGGAGACTTGTAGCTGGAGCTGCTGCTGCTATTTTTAGCAGCTCTGTACCCCTCCCCTCCCCCACTCAGGCTTGCTGGGGAAGTGGGGAGGACAGGCAGAGTCTGGGGAGCCTCACAGTCTGGAATGCTGGATGGGTCAGGCCCTCTCCCCCCAGTCCTACAAGGCTGTGGAGGCAAGGGGAGCCTGGGCTTGTCCATAGGGGCAGGGCCCATACCCTGGGGCAGATTTGGCTCCATCCCACTTGCCTAGGGCTGGGAGAAGGTCCCAGGTTGTTCTCTCCCTCCCTTCTCCCCAAGTTCCTAAGAGCAGAGCCCAGGTCTCTAGTGACTCTTCCCTAAGTTGTTCGGAAGTAGGCCGGAGCTCCTAGGTCTTCCCCTGTAGAAGCTGGAGAGTCAGAAAGGGACTCAAAGTGTCAGAAAGTTCAGTGTAGGGATCACACCTGGATGAGGTGACCTCCCCCCCCCCCCCCGCCCGTACCTCCGGTACTGCCCTGGCACTTCTCAAAGAGGTTTTAGCCCCAGACTCTGAGGGCTCCTGGGTCCCACCCCACCACTGCCCCAGCTGCTCTGGAAACTTGGCACCAGCTGGAAGGGGCTTGGATACAGCGGTCCAAAAGGCACGAACTAGAGGACCGAGCAGGGAGGCAGCCCCAGCTTCCTCAGAGTGGGTGCCTGCCCTCTGGGCTCTGGATGCCCTTGCTTTCTGAGGGACTTTGCTCCTCTAGCTGTCTTCTTTATTTTTTTTAAAGATTTTTATTTATTTATTTATTTAACAGAGAGAGCACAAGTAGGCAGAGCAGCAGGCAGAGGGAGAAGGAGAAGCAGGCTCTCCGCTGAGCAGGGAGCCTGACGCGGGGCTTGATCCCAGAACCCTGGGATCATGACCTGAGCCGAAGGCAGATGCTTAACCGACTGAGCCACCCAGGTGCCCCTCTAGCTGTCTTCTGTCTGTCTCTTGAGCTTAGCAGGGCAGGGATAACCCCAGGTCAGCTTCCGGGGCCCAGCTAGACCACTTCCCACCACTGTCCAGTTCTCTAACTGTGGGATGGGGCAGGTTAATCAGGCAGTGCAGGTGAATAGACCAGCAAAGCCTAGCACACCATAGGTGCTCAAAAATATTCAATCCTCCCCGGGTTCTTTTCTCACACTTCCATCCCCCACCTCCCAGCTTGGCACCCCCCATGTACATGCATGCACATATACATACATTAACACATACACATACACACTCGCACACAGGTACACACATACACACAGCCTAGCCTTCAAGCGCTCAGCAAATACTGACCAACAGAGAGAGATGAGGAGACTGGGATCCAGTGCCATACAGAAGGCAAGTCAAAAGAGCGCCCCACATTGCCAGCCCCCGCCCCCAACTTTACTACCGCCCAAGAGGCTCCATCAGCTCCTGAGCTTGGGCACCACCTATAAAGGCGGGGCTGTGACTCTCCACCCAACCCACCCAAAGACTCTAAAATGTCCAAGTACTGTATAAAAAACCAGACAGATCCAGAGAAGGCAAGACAAGCTCAAGGTCACAGAGCCTGTCAGTGGAGAGAGCCACCTTCATGCTGGAGTCAGGGTTCTGACAAGCCCTCACCAGGCTCCCCAGCTTCAAGCTAAGAACAGATACTCTAGTGATTTCTTGGGGAGAGAGTGGCCAGAGCATACATCAGCATTAAGGACCAGGGCAGCCCAGGGGTCTAGGTTCAGCGCCCCTCCATCCCTAGCCAACTCTCCCAGTCCATCTCCTCTCAGATGCAGCTGACAAAAGCAACCACAGGGCAAAAATCACAAGGTCCAGGACACGACATTGGCCTTTGTGCACAGAACAAGCCTCCTCATCTGACTTCAAGGCCCCAGAATCTTAGGGCTACCGTGCTGTTAATTCAGCTCCGCGGCAAACACAGGCCCAGGGAGCAACCTCAGTGGTGTTGGCTTTTGAACTTCAGGGAAGGGGCAGCAGCCCAAAGATGCTGGTCTGGGACTCAGGAAGGTACCTGCTCTGGGGCCCTGACACCCTATGGCCCTGTCTTGCTGGGCTTGGTGGCTGGAAGGAACTGTCCATGGGAGGTACCTGGAGTGAGGCAGGGGCAGAGGATGGAGGGGATGGTTGCTCCTCCCTAGATCAACTCCTGTTCCCCGACTTCACCACTGGGCTGGGCTGAGCTGGCCCTGGTATGGGCTCCAGGGAGAATGCAGTCCCTGCCTTCACAGCCTTTCTCGTCCCAGCTAACATCGCAAGGTTTTTCATTCAGAGAAATACATCCCTGCTGCTGACAAGGTGGTGATTGGAGCATTAGTGTTGGGAGAGGGCTGATCTGAGCACCCAGCTCAGGGCCAAGTCCCTCCAATTGCCCTGGCCACACTTCTTGGCATAATCAGAGTGGAGTATGGCAGATTGATGAGTTCACAGGCTGGTGAGGGAGGTGATGCCAAAGGGACCCCCGCTGCTCCTCCTACTCTTCCAGTCTGCCCCAGGGGTGAGGGTCAATTCTACTGCCCCCACTCCAAGGCCACCCCCATCCTTTCCCCTGGGGACCCCAGCTCGGTGCCACTTGCCCAGGCCCAGGAACTGAGGGCAGGCAGGGCTAGGGCCCCCGGGTCCCCAGGGCCAGCAGGCAGGCAGGAAAGGGGAGCACAAGGCTGCAGGAGAAGGGGGAGCATGCAGCAGGTGACGCTGTAGCAGAGGCCTCATTAATCACCTCTCCAGCCCCTAGCTCTGCAGTGGTGAGACCATATTAGATTTTAAATTGGAAAGCAGAGAACATGGCAGTTAGCTGGGAGCTTCCTCTACCCTGGGACCCTGGTCAGAGCCTCAAGGGACGGAGGGTGTAGTGGGGAGAAGAGAAGAGAGCTGGCCCTACCGCAGTCCAGAGCCCTATCCCCCCCACACCCCCACACCCCCAGCCCATGTACCCAGAGCCTGAGGAGCTGTCCAGGCCACCTGGAAAGAGTCAGGTTGGGGTCCAAGAAGGGGGCAGAGTAAAAAGGAGGGAGCACAGCACCCACCTTGGGGAAAAGTGCATCCCTTCTAGGAGCTAGTGCCTTTTTGGGCTTGAGGACTGTAGGAAGCCATGTTCCAGGGTGAGCCATCCATGGACAAGGACAAATAGTAATGACTCTAGCCCATGCATGTGTTTGGACCCACGTGCACGCGCTCATGTACACCCACAGATCCTCATCCTCATACATGCGTACACAAACAGCAACTCAGTGTGGTAGAAATTTCGAGCCCAGGCTGGGGCACAGGCAGACCCAGTTCAAACCCCTTATTTGCCACTTTCTTCCACTACGAACTAGGATGATTTACTTTGCTTCTCATTCCTTCATATGTAAAGTGGAAAATATTGATTCCAAAGCTGCTGCTCTGGGTGGAAGACAGCTCTCTAGGAGGTCCACGCCTGTCCATAGAGGGTGTCCAATAACTCTGGGTGCCCTGCCATGGCCTCAAGGTCAGGCAGCTGCTCTGGGGCTGCCCAAGGAGCCCTGGGAAGGGTAGACCAGGCTCCCTGCCCCCTGTGCTCCTGACTGGGCAGTGAGGGTGCAGCAAGTCAACAAAGCGCAGCGGACGTTGTCATGGGACATTCACATACCCTGGTCCCATCCTGGGCCAAATCCCCGGAGGCCAAGCATTCCTGGCTGTCTGCCACCCACAAAGTCCTCCTAAACTGGCTCTGCTTGAACTCCCAAAGTGGCCCAACAAACACCCTACCCCTCAGAACACCAATGCTCAGCCAAGGTTGGGAAGCCAATATCAGCCATCGGTGGGCAGCACTCATCCTTCCCTGAGGGGTGAGTGGTGATAGGCCCAGCTCTCAAAAGGCCTTTATGGAAAATCTGAAGAAGTCCCAGGGCTCCTTGTCACTTCTCCCTGCCCAACCCCCATCTCCAGTTTTCCAGGCTCAAAGGAGGGGAGCAGATACTGCCACGCCATCTTAACTCTTCTCCAGGACCCCGGCTCTAGGCTCTTCCCTTCTGCGAGGCGGTGAACACTACTGAGGTGAGGTCAGGTACGAGCTACACTTCCCTTAGGGTAGCACTAACCACATGTGGCCATTTCAGTGTAAGTTCATTAACATGAAATACAATTTAAAATTCACTTTCTCAGTCTCCCAAACCACATTTCAAGGTCTCAATAGCCATGTGTGGCTACTGGTTACCATACTGGACACGCAGATATAAAATATTCCCCTCACTACAAAAAGTTCTGTTAGATAGCACTGCTCCAGGGCTGGATCACCCCTGGGTTTGAATCTGATACGTTCAAATTAATCATCTTGGGATGACTGGGTCATCCTGGGTCTCAGTTTCTCCATCTATAAAATGGAATAATGAAAGTTCGCATCTCATAGAGTTATTGTGGGAATTGAACAAGTTAATTCTGGTAAAGCACTTCAAATGGTGCCGGGCATGTGATAAATTCTCAGTCAACAGTAGCGCTCCGTATTTTTATTCACTAGTCCTTTGTGGCTCGCTGGATCCTGGGAATGGGGCCCTCGGATACTTTTCCCATTTTACTGGTGGGGAAATGGAGACTTGGGTTTGGGAAGTGATTTGTGCAGGGGAACCCAGCCTGTTAGGGGCTGGATCAGGACCAGGTGGGCTGACTCCTGGCTGGCGGCCTCTACTTACCCCCACACCTGCTCTCTCCATCTAGCAAGAAGACCCCGACCCTGAGATGCCAAAGCCCAGGGTTATCCACCACCCCAACCCAGGATGGTGGGAGACAAAGCTACCCCCTGGCAGCTTAGGAAGTAGTGAACTCTCTGTCCCCAGAGGTATGCCTACAGATGGTACACAGCCCCAGAAGATTCAGAGAGTTTATTCTTCAGAGCAGTTGGTCAAGATGCTCTCTGAGCCCCAACATCCTGAGTCCCAGCCCTGCCCCAAGTTTGCTGTGTGACCTGGGAAAGCCCTCTGGACTCAGTTTCCTCTGTGTAAATGAGGGAGGGCTCAAATTCTAATGATCAGTGATTTCCTTGCCTGGAGCCCGACCAAGAGGAGGTGCCCCCATTCATATCTGCACTCCAGATTTGACTGGACTGCCAGGGGTTGACCAAGAAAGGGTAGTAAAATGGTGTGATGGGGAAGGTGGTCAGTGACAGAGAAAAAGAGGGTAATCTGGGACTGGGCGACCCACTAGCTTGTGCCGGCAGACGCTCTTCATCAATTGCCAATTGGGGCTGTGCTGGGGAACTGCCAAGGGCTGGCTGCCCATCTTTTCCCTGTAGGACCCACCCCTGCCCGCCTCTGCCCTCCCCTGCCCACCCTTGCTGGACAAGGGCCAGGCACTTTGGGGAGAAGGAAGCCTTCCAAGTGTGCAGACAGGCAGAATCCTTGAGCCCACCCTTCACTGTGCCAAGCACCAGGGGTCAGTATTTGTGGGCAGAAATGTGGGAAGAGAGAGGCCTCGTGCTGGACCCTTGCCACAGACACAAGCTGTACATGTGCTGGGGGCCCACTGGGGAGGGCCCCAGGAGGTCAGAGGTGGGAGCGATTGTCATCCATTGGGCCAGGAGTAATGGCTCCTCAGAAGGGGGATAGGAGCTGGGCTCCTATCCTACTAGGATGGGGAGGGTTTGAAGAGACAAAGGAAGGGTGAGCAAATGGGGCAGAAGGAGGAAGGCACCTGTTCTAGCAGGAAAGGTCCCTTTGAGTGTATCTCTGCCCCTGCTCCAACCACTGCCCCCTTCGGACACCACCGGGACTTCCTTCCCCATCACCCCAAGCTGCAGGGCTCTCAGGACAAGTGCCCTAGGATAGTGGAGTCAGGTTGCGGGAGAGACAGTCGGGAGGCCCCAGTGAGAGCAGTGGACAGAGCTGAGCTATGGAGCTGTCCAGCTCGGGGTTCCAGTCCCAGGCTTGCCACTCATTAGCCGTGAGCCCCAGGATATGTTACTTAACCTTTCTGGACCTGGGTGTCTTTATCTCTGGGGATAAACCCTTCCTCTAAGGCAAACCTCCTTAGAGGAAGGGGAGGATAAGAGTGGCATGTGAAGGTACTGGGTGCGTGGCGGCTACACAGTAAGCACTGAGTAATGGCAGCTGTTACCTGGCCCAGCTGCCTGGCTCCAGACCACAGGAGGCAGAATGTGTCCATTCAGGCTCTACCATATCTTCTGGGTGACCTTGGAGCAGCCACGCTCCAGCTCTGGGCCTCAGTTTCCCCATTTGTCATATGGGGCTTATATTGCCTTTCCTGTTAATACAAGTAGTCAGATAGCAGCAAACCTACCTCCGATGCAGGGATACTGGCTGTAATTACTACAGTAGCATATGGAATCAGAAGCCTCTAGAACTGGACCTATGCGGCCCTGCTGGCCTCTAGCTGGGGCCTCTTATTTCAGGGGGCAGGCCTAGGCCCAGTGGTACTGTCACTATGGAGACCAGGTTCCGGCTCTGAAGGGGCCCAGGCGCTCTCACTCCCAGGACCTCTCTTCCCTCCCATGGGCTCTGGGATAATGAGGGTCTGCAGGGACCAGGCCCTCACTAATCCCCTATTAAAACTTGAAAGGGGCCAGGGAACCTCCAGAATAAACTCATTAACTTTTATGGGATAATAAATGTATCCCATTAAATTCTCATTCTTACACTGGGCCAGCTTAACCTCCAGAACCCAGAAGGGTGGGCTCTCTTCCCACAGTATCCCCAAGCGCCCCCCTATACCCACCTGCTGTCATGCCCCCCCCCACAACCCCAACTGAGAGCTGGTGCTACCATAAGGTAAGGATCAAGGCTGACCTCATCTCAGAACTCTGGGCACCCCTTCCCTGTGCCGGCTGTGGCTTCCTCCTTAGGAGGCCAGCAACTTTGGCCCTCTGCAGGAACTATCAGAGGGACAAGGGGCCCCTTCTGCCCTTGCAGAGGATGGGGTGGGGCCCGCAGATGTGAGCAGAGGCCTGTCTCTAAATGGCCCTCACCAAACCCATATGTCCCCATTCCACAGATGGAGAAACAGAGGCCCAAGTGGGCCAGCCCCTTCCCAGGTCACAGAGCCAGTGAGGCATCGATTTGGGATTGGAACCTGAGGTTTTCTGGCTGGCTGGTGCAGAAAGATTTGCAGAAACAATAGCACCAAGTGGGGCGGCCCAGCTGGCCCTGAGGTGGCATCTGGAGTCTGTTCCCGGTGGTGCCCCCCAGGCAGGGCCACTGCATTGCGACCCCATTCCTTCATCACTGCCTCCACAGACCAATTCCAGCTCCACAGCCCGCCAGCACCATAAATCCTCGGCAGCCTCCTGGGCCTCAGCGAGCCTCAGTTTCCCCATCTATAATACAAGGCTGATAACACCTACCTAGTTGGATGCTATGAAGAAAAGTCCACAGTCGTTCTAGCTTCCCCTAAGCAGAGGCCAGACAACTCCCCACCCCCACCCTATCCAATCCGGGGCTGTCGGGGGTGGAGCACCGGACTCCCATCTCTCCCCCACGAAGCTGGGCCCTGGGGAGGAGGGGGCAGGGCAGGTGGCCTTCCCTGGGAGGCCCAGTCTGGGCCTGGCGGGGAAGGGGCCTCCAATCCCAAGGGGGGCCACGGGGGGGGGGGGGGGGGGGGGGGGGGGGGCGGCGTGGGCTGGGAGGCGGGAGCGGGAGAGAATCCACCGGGGAGGCATCCTGAATGGCTCATTAGTGCCGATGAAAGCCTTTTTTCATTTCGTCTAAATACTTTAAACAGGGCTCCCTCCGATGTCTATTTGCATAGCTTAAGAGCTAATGCGGGGGGAGGGCCCAGGCGGCGGCAGGGCCACGCCGGGCCGGGGGCCGCCGGGGAGCTCCGGGGCTCCTCCGCGGTGGGGATGGCGGTGGCGGGGAGGAGAGGGGTGTTTCCCGGCCCCAGCCCTCTTAAAGGAAGAAGCCCTGGGGCCTGCGTCCCTCCTGGGGGAGAGGAGAGAGGCCAGCCCCGGGAGGGCATTCCTGCCTTCTGGCAGCAGGCGAAGCAGACAGGTAGGGATCGTGGGGGACCTGTCCACCTCCTACACGCAGGCCTTAGAGGTAGCTGCCTTTTGCGGGACGGCGGCAGTAATATCCTCCCTTAACAGATGAGGATGCTGACATGTTGGGGTCACACACACTGCTACCCACCGGGGAACACGATCCCTCAGACAGCAGAGGCCTCCAGGGCGGTCCTCTTCCCACCCCAGGCCTGCCTCAGTGTTGCCCTGACAGGGGTGGGTGGGTTCTGCCAGGCCCCCACCCTGTGGTCTCTCCCTCAGTGCTTCCCTCGAAACTACCATTTAGAGCAAGCAGCAAACGTCTCCTGAAACCCCTCCAAAGTGCCCATTTTACAGCTGAGGACACAAAAGCTCTGAGAGGCAACTTTCCTGGGCTCAAGTGAGTTTCAAATGCAGCGCTGACATCTGAACGCAGGGATGTGGGACACAGTGCCCCTGCCCAGAGAAACCAGTGTTTTTTGTTTCTGCTTTGGGGTCCAGACTCAGATGGGCTTTGGGCACGGGGTGGGTGCTCTCTGGGTCCCAGCCAGAGGCTTCCTGAGAGTCCAGACCAGGTCAGGCTCGACTCAGCTTCCAGATGCTAGAAATTCTGGCCCCAGCTCTACTTCCAAATTGTGTGAGACCTTGGACAAGTCCATTCTCTCTCTGAGCCTTAGTTTCCTCAGGTGGCTAGGGGGTTCTCCGCTGGACAGCTCCGCTCTCCTTCTCCTGTGAGGCAGCCCAGTATCCTGGGAAGACTAAGGCTTTGAAGCCAGATCCGCAGAGGCTCAAACCCCAGCTCCACCACTGTGTGACCGGGCGAGTCCTCACCCCACCTCTCCAGGCTTCAGGTTCTTTGTAATTCCCATCTCGTGGAGTTGCCATATCAATGAAATAATGCAAGATCTGAGAACAGCCTGACTGAGCATGTGGGTCCCTGACACCCCCTTTCACTATGCCCGGCATCACATGCTCCCTTCTCTGTCAGTCTCTGCACCTTTGAACTCAGCCCTGGCGGAGAACCTGAGGAGCCTGGTGGCAGGGAGGGCAGGTCAGAGGGCCTCAGGCTTCCATCAGAGTCACCCAGGATATCTGGAGATGCCCCCTCCCCAGAAATGGCTTGTCTTCCAGAAATTATCTTACCCTCTCTGACAGTGGGTAGCACCCTCCGGGACCAAGTGGCAGCTGATTGCGGAATCAATTTGCTCGTTTGATATGCTATCTCGATCCCATTTAACCAAGTGCTCAGTCCCCCCAGATAACACAATCAGTGCAATCGACAGTGACGGGAGGTGCCCATTAGCTCCGCTCCATTGCCCAGCACCCACCTGGCAGCCAGTGGGAGGAGCTGTGCCCGCTGCGGTCCCTTCCTGAGACAGAGGATCTCTTTGCCCTCCCTCCCCCAGAGAAGAATCCCACAGGTACCTCCCCCAGGAGCCACAGGCGACATCTCTTATGGGGCAATCCTGGAAAGGGACTTGGTCTTTAGTCTATGTGATGAGGAAGGCTTTTCTTCCTTGTGCTATGTTAAAATCAGTCTCGGTTCACCTGGAAAGACCGTGTGACATCTGGGAGGTGGGCAAAGAGAGGAGCCCTGTCTTGGCACGTCATAGGCACTGCCCAGACCCTCGTTGCTGACTCAAATGAAAGACACAGGGCACTGGCAGACCATCTGCTCTGGGAGGTATGGGCCTGGCTGGGCATCTAGTTTGAGCATTGTGTTGTCGATGACTGACACAGAATGCCAAGGCACAGATGGGCTGCTTTGGTGGGCATCTCAGGAGATAAGAGTTGGTCCTGTTTTCTCGGGGCTTTGGGGCACCAGGACCCCTCTGACCCAGAGCAATGGAGAGCCAGCCCTCTGACCTGCACTCACCTCTCCCACCCCATCTCCTCCCTCCTCCCATTTGTCTGACACATCAGAGCTGCTATGGGCTCCTGAACAGAATGTAGGCCATCTGCCACTTCCTCATGCCTGCCAATCCATGGGGTGGGTGTGAGCCTGTGGAATGACAGCCCCACCATCAGACATTCAGAGGAACCAACCTTCTTCTTGCAAACTGTTAACGCCCTGGCTGTGTTTCCCGTCAAGTGCTCATGCAGCCATTTTGAGAGCTGTTAGAATCAGAATATCCTCCCAGCCTTCTCAGAGCTGGCAACATTCTACATGAGCTGAATCTGGAGCCAGCATCCATTGACCTTTTCCTGGCAGTTAAGGATCTAGAGAGCCTAGTGGGCCACAAGCAGAATATGCATCATCTGTCCAGCTATGTGGTTGAAAAAGTCAAAATAATCAATAGCAGAGCAATCTGCACCTCAAACCAGTGGGAGCAACCAAGTTTCATCTTCCATAGCCTGTGTAATTGGCTAGTAGTGGCTGCCTGGATAACTGTGTTGAGAAGGATTCTGAAGTCCCATGTGGCTCAGCAAGAAATACCCAACACTGGTTAACAGTGTCTGCCATGGAGTGGGGCTAACTGTTCTATCCCTGCTTTAGACCCTGCCCTAGATGGACCCTGGCTAGTACCACAAGAAAGATAATGGGGGCAAAAAAAGAAAGAAAGATAATGGGAATTCAGAGAGATGTCTCAAATAAGGAAAAAACGTAGTATCAGTTATCCTCAATTAACCCTAAAAAAGAAACTCCATTTTACAGATGAGTAGACTAAGTTTCAGAGAGTTTAAGTTATTTGCTTGAGGTCACACAGCCCGGAAGTGGAATGGATTTGGGATTCGAAGCCATATATGCTTTACTCTAGAGCTTGGCTCTTCCCCCTCTATTCACATCACTGTTCTAAAAAAGGATTAAAAAAAAAAAAGATAAAAGAAACGATTTTCTGAGAAGTGAGAGAAATAGGACATAATGGAACCCTAACAGAGATGTCATGTACCCATGAGGGAATCTAAAATAAAACCCCAGGGCGCCTGGGTGGCTCAGGCAGTTAAGCATCTGCCTTTGGCTCAGGTCATGATCCCACATCTGGACTCTCCCTCAGCCCCTAACCCCACTTATGCTCCCACTCTCTCTCAAATAAATAAATAAAATTAAGGAAAAAAAATGAAAAAATAAAACAAAACCCCCAATATATGAAGCATTTCCTGAGACTAATGACCAGCAGAATGACCTATAATCTCAGGCAGAAAAGTCGCTGGGGGATGGCCTTCTTGCTAAGGGTTTTACCTCAGGTCTTCAACTCACTGATTAAAGCCACTTCCTTTCTTTGGCCTGTTTCCTCATCTATCAAATAAGGCCCTGATTGGGAATGGCAAATATTTATCTCTTATTTCGGTCTGAGGTATCAAACATGGCTGCCTGGAGTGTTGTGTTGTGAACGATTCTGAGGTCGAATGTGAGAAGAGCAGGAAATCGTGGAAAGGTAAATTAGTAGTGTCCACCCCTGTTGTTGGAGGAGAGAGGATATCTCATGTGACATCCTGGAAATAGGTGATATCATCTCATTTCCAGCTCTCGAATTCTACAGCTCCTGATTCTCAACAGTGAGCACGTTCCCCAAGCCTCTCTGTCAACAGAGAGGTGGATCTTCTCCTTACGATCTGGACGGGGCGTGATGCTGTTCACTGTGGGGCAGTGAGAGAACCTCTGATCAGTCGTTATTATTTCAGGACTCTCCTCAGAGGCCCCACCCACGAGGGAAGGGCAGGCCCCGGGCATCGAGGAGATGGATGGGGAGCTGACAGTGGCCCCCACACCAGAGCAGCCAGAACGGGGCGTCCACTTCGTCACCACAGCCCCTACCCTGAAGCTGCTCAACCACCACCCACTACTCGAGGAATTCTTACAAGAAGGGCTGGAGGGCGGCGAGGAGGGGATGAGGCCAGCCCTGCCCTTCCAGCCTGACCCACCAACACCGTTCACCCCGAGTCCCCTTCCCCGCCTGGCCAACCAGGACAGCCGTCCTGTCTTCACCAGCCCCACTCCAGCCATGGCTGCAGCACCCACTCAGCCCCAGGCCAGAGAAAGACCTTGGAGCCTGGAGTCAGAGCCCCCTGTGCTTCGCATCACAGCCCCCCTACCTCCTGTGCCCAGCCCAGGCCCCGGGGAAAGGCCCAGTACCACACCCCCTAGCAGAGCATGGACTCCGACCCAAGAGGGTCCTGGAGATATGGGCAGGCCATGGGCTCCAGAGGTCAGGTCCCAGACCCTGGGGCTCGGGACGGAGGGAGCCGTCATGACCTCTACAACATCAGGGGACGATGAGGAGACCACCACCACCAACATCACTACCACCATCACCACCGTCCAGCCACCAGGTCAGCTCCCTGCTGGCTTGCAGATCTGGAAATGGGGGATGGGGGACGCGCGGGGCCCTATAGTCCTCTGCCCTGTCACTGTGCCAGCCTGCCTTGCCCTTTGGCACCAAGGGCCAGCCTGCAGGAGGCAGGTGGGTGGGAGCTGGATGGCCTGGGTTCAAATCCCGATTGGAAGCAACGACAACAGACCCTAGGAGTTTCGCTGAACCTCTCCGAGCCTCATCTGTAAAATGGTGGTAAGACCCACCTCATTGAGCCATTGTGACAACTGAGATAAGAATGCACCTAGTAGGTGCTCAGGAAAAGGTGGTCCCCTTCTTTCAACAGGGAAATAGACACCCCAAGAGCTGGGCTTCACCACACACACACACACACACACACACTGGTCAGCCTTAGTTGAACCAACATCACCAGAGCTGGGCTTAGCCTTGTATTTCCTCCTGCCTCCCAGGCCCTTGTAGCTGGAATTTCTCAGGCCCGGAGGGCTCTCTGGACTCCCCCACGGCCCCCAGCTCACCTACAGATGCCGGCCTGGACTGTTTCTACTACATTACCGTCTACCCTGGCTATGGTGTAGAAATCAAGGTAAGAGACCTGGTTCCCATGGGGACAAAGCTGGAGCTAGTGTGTTATTTTTCCAGAAAGTGCTGGCTACTGGGAGAGGTGGGGATGCTCAGGGGCATCAGTTGGCCCAGAGCCAGGGCTGGGCCTAACACTTGGCCAGCTTCTGCCCTACATACCAGGGAGTGAAGAGCTACTGTTCCCAGGGGCTTGATCAGGAGCTCAGGAGAGCTTGAGGAGGGCCCTACTCTTGGATGAGCAGGGGAGTGGGTGAGTGTCTGAATTTACGTGGCTGGGGAGCAAGAATGCAGGACTTCGTGGTTGGGCCTGAAAGAGCCAGGGGCCTCATTGACTGAATTATTCACTCACTCATTCCTTCAGCAAATACTCCCTGAGCAGCTTCTCTGGGCCAGGCCCTGCTGGCTCCTGTGCTGCAGAGTTGAGGAAGACAGACATGGTGCTTCACCAGAGAGAGCCATCTGATGGGCGAGTCAGACCCCCAGCCCCAGCCTCCTGCCCCCTGCCTCCCTGGGCCATCTCATCCCTCCCTTGGGATTAAGACTCTCTCTTAATCCTCAACCCTGAGCCCGCAGGTCCTCATGGATGTCCCACAGCCTCTTCCCCCTCCACGTGCCTCAAAGCCAATTCTTCCCTTTTGCTCCCCCAAACACACTTGCCACACCACTCCTGACCTCAGAGACAGACACCTTAACCCTTCAGAAACAGGGTGCAGGGCCACCACCGTGCTGTGCATGGTGAGGCCAACTTGGCCCTTCTCTCTCTCTCTTCTCTGAGTCTTGCTTGCCCCCACTGTCCTCTGCCTCCACCTTAGTCCCTTTTTTTTATTATTATTTTTATTTTATTTTATTTTATTTTATTTAAGTAAGCTCTTACACCCAACGTGGGACTTGAACTCATGACCCGAGATCAAGAGCCACATGTTCTACAGACTGAGCCAGCCAGGCGCCCCTCCACTGCAGTCATCTTTCCCATATGAAATCAGTCCTCCCCTCCATACCTCCCCAGAGGCCTCTGAACCAAGGCCAGTCCCTCTGGCCTGTGTCTAGCCACTCCCTCCCTCATAATCTGCCCCCCACCCCCTACCCCCCACTTTGCATTGAGCAGCTTGCAGCTAACTGGATGGGCCAAGCCCACTTTCCCCACAAGCCCCAACTCTATGTGCTGGTCCCTCTGCCCAGAAGAGTCATCCCACTATCCCTTCTGTGACTTCTTTCCTGATGCCCCATCCTACGAGTTTGTTAATAGCCAGCCACATCCCCAGCTAGACTGTGAGCTCCTTGAGGGGTACCCTGGAGCACAGGGCCCAGAATGGGGTCTCCGTGGACTGGCTGAATGAATGCACAAATGGATGGAGGAAAGAAGGAAGGAGGTGACGGTAGCCTGAGTCTGGAGACAGAATGGAGGTAGGGGCAGACATTCAGCCTAGCTGAGGCCATCAGGCAGGTGACTGGTAAGCAGAGGGAAGGGGGCAGAGGAGGAGTCTGGGAAACAGGGCAGTGTTGGCTGCTCCCAGCTCTCGGCCTGTTCCCCACCCATCCCAAAGCCCCTGGTTCTGGGCCTGGAGCCAGCTACACCTGTCCCGGGGATGTCAAGGCCAGGTCTCTGAGCCAGGCCCAGAGGAGGGGGGGCCCTCTCCCACCACGGGGGGGGCCGTCCCCTTCCTTCTGTGACTGTTTGCTCCCGTTCTGCCAAGCCTTGGACCCTTGCTCTGGGCTGACGGGGAGGGTAATTAGGAGCAGCCACCCCCCCACCCCGAGCCATTAGCACTCAGTGCTGCTTAATTAAGGTAATTAATGTAAAAGCATCACCTAATGAGAGGTGGTATCGGCTGTGGCTCACCGGGTGGAAGGCACCAGCTGCAGGTGTGGGGAAGGGGGAGGGAAGGGGCAGACGCCAGGCTGGGGGCCCCCCTGCAGGCCTGAGCTGGCTGCACCTGCCCCCCCGCCATTCCCACCGAAGCCCACCGAAGCCCACCAGGCCAGGCTGGGCCCAGTCCTGGTACTCGCCGCAGTGGGGCAAGATGCTGGCTCTGCCTGCTCCAGCCCTGGCCCCGGGCACCAGCCCCACCCTGGATGCCCACCCCCCTCTTACAAGCCCTGTGTCTGTTGTCTGGTGCTGCCACATTTTTTTTTTTTCATCAGAATGCAAAAGCTGTTACCAGGCAACCTTGAGATGAAGACCTGCCACAGCCCTGGACTGCTGTCTGGAAATGTGGCAGGCAGAAGCTAGCACCCCCCTCTACCCCACCACCATGTCCTTGGAGACTCCCGTTGGCCCTGATGGCCTGAATTAGAGTCTGAGGCCACGGCAGGAAGGGCCGGGGGGCGGGCGGGGGGGGACAGCATCAGCCAGGGCTGAAGCAAGGGTTATGGTTCATCTCCTTCTGGGGCCAGATCTGCAACCCCTGCCCCTACTGGGCCTCCTGGCCACACCACCCAGGTCACTTGGGGACCTGAATCACTGATGCTGCGGACCACTACCCACGGAGAGTTGGGAAAACTGAGGCCAGCAAAGAAAGGGAACTGCCCGAGGTCACTCAGTTAACCGTTAACTAGTGCTTTTTGATGAATGAATTTGCTCTGCAAATATAAATGGAGCAATTACCACATGGCAGGCTCTGTGCCAGGAGCTGGACACAGTTCCTGGGGGAGACGGAAGTCCTTAGCACTGACCAGAGAACGCTCAGCGCCGTTGGGATGGAGTGGGAATGCCAGGATGGGGCGCACTTCACCAGCCTGGAGGGTCAGAGGGGGCCTTCCGGAGGCCGTGATACCTGCTCTGGGGCCTAACAAAGGAGAGGTCAGCTGACACGCCTGGACCGGGAAGCGGTGCCTAAGGCGGACTGGCCGTTGACGGTTACCAGGGCAGGATGGGACAGGTGACTTTTGTTGCCCAGGAGCGGGAGGTGAGCTTAGGGGCTTCCGGATTGCACTCCTGCCAGAGGCTGGGCCTGAAAGCAGCGCTTGTCTGCCCTGGGCAGTGGGGGATGGAACGGGTGAGGCGGCTGGAAGGCCGAGAAGGTGCCCGACCTGGCTCTTTCAGACTTGGGGAAAGGCTTGTGGCTTCCCTCCATTGTGGGTGAGCCCCTGCCTCCCCTCTGCGAACTCACAGGGACGGTCCAGGGTAGGTGGAAGGGACGGAATCCGGGGTGGGGGGTGGTGGGAGAAACCATGGGAGGAGAGGAGCATGTGAAGAACCCACAAATCACCTCCCTGACACCATGCTGAGCCTCTGCCATGTGATGTGACCACAGCTCTGGCTAAGGTCTGGGGCCCCTTTTCATGAGGAACAGGTTCAGGGGTTCCAGAACCCCTAACTCCCCAGCTCTCCGTGTCTTGGACTCCAGCCCCTCATAACCTGCTTCTTCTCCTGCCTCCTCCTCCCCCAGGCTGTTGCAGTGATTTGTGCGCTGAGGCCGAGGGTCCGAGCTGCCCACAGGGAGGAAGCCCACTCAGGTCCTCTGTCATCAGAGGAGGTTTGCCTGTCTCAGCTGGGGTCAGGCACTGGGCTAGGCTCTCTTGAGAGGTCTAGAAAAGCCCCTTTAGGATGGGTGGGCACAAGCCCCCTGGCCCATGTGGGTCCCATCCCTGCTTCAGGCAGCCGGTCTCCCCTGAGGGCTCCAGGCCTTTCAAATGGGCCTGGCATGTGCCTTTCGTTGCACTTGGCATCCCAAGAGCCTTTCCACTGCCAGTCTCCATCTTGGCTTGGCTGCTCCCTGTACCATCTGGAGCTCAGGCACAGCTGCCCATAGTCCCTACCCTAGTGCCCCAGGTGTCCCCATTGGAACACAGCTCTCCCACGCCAGAGGCCGGCTGCCAGGTTGATAGCCAGAACACCAGGACCAGGCCTGATGGGGACACCAATAGGGTGGTGGGTCAACAGGGTGAGATTTCTGGGCAACCTCCTCTTTTCTGGCTCCTGGAAGGCTCATCTGAGAGGAATTACAGAGGTGCAGGCAGGTCTGGCCCCACGCATTTAGACCCCTCTCCCTATCCGTAAAGTAGACTCTTTCCCATAAGGGCTTGTGGACAGGCACAGAGGCTGTCCTATGGGACTGGGCTTCCAGCCCTGCCTCTGCAGCCCGTCTCTTGGTGACTGGCAAAGTCCCTGGCCTTCTCTGGAACTCCTTCCTTCTCTGTCAAAGGAGATGAACCAGATGATGCAGAAGGGCACTCCTAGCCAGTCCTTCTGAGCGTGTCTCCTCTCCTGGGTTCAGGAAGCTCCTTCATAGGCCAGACTGGGCCGTGGCCCCTCAAGCTCTTGACCCTGCTTTCTGCTCCTAGCAGCTGTAGAACCTGGCCCAGAGAGAGGGTGGCTCCCAGGGACAGTGCCTCCTAGGCAGAGCCCTGAAAGAGCTGGGGCTAAGGTGGGTCGACAGCCAGCTATCACCATGGCAAAAGCATTAGTCTTACCAAGGTAGAGCCCAGGTCTCCCCAAGAAAGGGGAAGAGGACTGCTCAGCTGTGCTGAGCCCCTTACAGGTGGGATCTAACTTAACCTTACAACCCTAACCAGTGGGTATGACCATCCCATTCCACACATGAAAACTGGGGTTCAGAAG
The DNA here is from genome assembly GCF_011800145.1 of Mirounga leonina. Lineage (NCBI taxonomy): Eukaryota > Metazoa > Chordata > Mammalia > Carnivora > Phocidae > Mirounga > Mirounga leonina. Next base: position 4,584,600 of record NW_023270503.1, read on the forward strand.
GTCATGTGACTTTCCCAAGCCCCTTTCAACTAGTCAGTGATGGAGCTGGAAGTTGATGCCAGGACTCAAGAGCCCCTCTTCTTCCCCTGGCCCAGGAGATTCGCCCAGGTGTGGCGAATCCGAAGAGGCAGTGCATTTGGGGACTGTTGGGGGCTCTACCCCAATCCCTTACCTCAGCTCAGCCCTGCCTGCTCCTGTAAGATGCCCACCTGGAATTCCTCCAGTCTGGGGGCAGGGCCTGGGATGCTATGCATGAAGATAAAGCACTAGGCCAGGAATTGGGGGTCCTGGTCCAGAATCCTGGCTTTGCTTTGGATGCACTATGTGACACAGAGAGGAACTCTCAACTTTTCTGATGGCAATGTTCCCTTATCTATAGAGCCGAAGTAAATACAATCTGCTTTGCCTCCCTTACTGAAGTTCTGTGAGATCTGAAAGGATAATGGGTGTGAAAGAGCTTTGAAAACCATAGTCTCATGGGAAAAGTTGTGATTCTACTGCTGTGGGGAGTGGGGGAAGCACATGGGTGAGGGGGAGCACATGGAGGTGGGGGAGCACATTGGTGTGAGGGAGCACGTGGGGAGTTGGGGAGCACGTGGGTGTGGGGGAGCACGTGGATTTTGTAGAGCATGTGAATGAGGGAGCACGTGTGAGGAGGTGCACGTATGTGGGGGAGAGCGTGGGACTGAGGGCCCACGTGTGCCATGCCATGTGTTTGAGGGAGCTGCTCACAGGCCCTGCTCCCCTGCGCTCTCCTGGTCACCAACACCCATGTGTGTCCTCTGACAGAGGCCCAGTCGCCATCTTCTGGGGGTGAGGCTCACACACTGGAGTCATTCTTTTTTTTTTTTTTTAAGATTTTATTTATTTATTTGACAGAGAAAGACACAGTGAGAGAGGGAACACAAACAGGGGGACTGGGAGAGGGAGAAGCAGGCTTCCCGCAGAGCAGGGAGCCCGATGCAGGGCTCGATCCCAGGACCCTGGGATCATGACCTGAGCCGAAGGCAGACGCTTAACGACTGAGCCACCCAGGTGCCCCCACACTGGAGTCATTCTTGAGCTCTCCTGCCTGTGCAGGATTTTACTCGGGGGATTATGGCACCATCCCACCTATGAGTCACACCATTAGGGCCTGTTCTGGAGACCCGACTGGCGGCTTTGATGGGGACAGACGGGCCAGTCGAGTCTGATGGTCTAGGGGGCTGGCAGAGGGCAACCTAACTCCTCCCCACCTCCCATTCAGGAAGGAGTTGGCCCCCTCAAAGTGGTTATATTTCCTTCCTTGAATTGACCTCATGGTCGGCTGGAAGCTGGGCAGTGCTAGACAGCCCAGGGTCCTGTGGGAATTGTCCTCACCTCCCTCTGCTCTAGCTTCCCCCTACCTGGCCCCCAGCTCCCCCACCCCTAGTCATAGGCTAGGGGTGTGGGAAGACAGCCCTTGTGAGCAGAGCTGACATTTCAGTCTCCCAAGCTCTTCGGATGCCTGCAAATTGCATCAAGACTTCATCACCCTCCTTGTCCAACACTCAGCCCTGTCTGGCCCCTGTCAGGCCTGGCCCTCAAACAAGTGACAAATTACATTGCAGCCACTGCGGCAGGCCGGCAAGTGGGTGCTTGAAACCCAGGGGACTAGAGCTGCACAGACAGCCTCTAGCTGAGAACAGGGTACCTCCTGGATGTGAGTCCCGGGCCACCCAGGCCCACTGCATCCCACGCTCATGGCAGCCCTCACCACCAGGCTGTGCTGGAGGCCAGGCTAGCTGGAGGGGGCCATAAGCCTCAGCTCCCACTTTTCCCAGCCTTAAAGGCCTCTTGGGCGGGGGGGGGAGGGTTGGAATAAATCTCAACCTCTTGGGAAAAGCCCGGTCTGACCGAACCCCCACTGCTAAAGCTGGTGGGCCTGGGGTCTGGGAATAAACATCCAGATGTCTGGATGTCTGTCTGCAGGTGACAGCTGCAGCAGGCTGGGAGGGAAGGAGTTGCCTTTGCCTCCAGCAAGGCAAGATTCTGCTACTTAACACCTTGGTGACCTTTTGCCAGTTCCTTAGCCTCTCTGAGCCTCGGTTTACTCATGGGGATTTTACCACACACCTTACAGAAGTGTGGCGGGGAGGAAGTAATGCCTGTAAACAGAACAGGGCTTGACGGCTGTAGGTGCTCCATGAATGCTGATTGTTATTGCTGTGTTGTCCCTGCAGATGGCAGAGCAGTGGGGTCACAGGCTGGAAGCTATAGGTCAAAGGATACTTACGGCAACTAGGAAAAATGCTAAGTTCATCTCTGCTTCTCTGCTTTTGCCTCCTTAGTCACTTCCCTGTGGGGATGTCCTCCCTCCCTCCTCCTCCTGCTCCCGGTCCAGCCCCCCTAAGGCCCTCTCGGACTCTCCCTGAGCCGCTCCTGCCCCGCCCCAGGATTCCTGCTGCATGCATTCAGTGCCACTTAAGGCAGAATTATATGCTGCCTGGCATCTCTCGATAATTACAGATTCCACGTGTGTGAGTCTTGTTTGCCCAACTCTAGAATCGTAGAATCTCCAAGTTTGAAGGGACCTCATCCAGCCTCTGCCTGCGGCAGGAATTCCCTGAGGAATGTCCCCAGCAGATGGTCCGGCAGCCGCCACCCGAATGTGCCCTATAAGGGAGTCTCCTCACGGAGGGCCAACACTTCTGCCCTAGCACCCTGCCTTGAGCCTTCTCTTGGGCCTCAAAGACGCACTGGGTCTTTTCTCTCGGGCAGAGAAGTCCCTGGGGCACATCTGTTGTCAGCACGCAGGGTCTCAGGGGCCCAGAGCGCGGCTGTCTCCTCTAACCCGCCTGGGCTCAGCATCCATCCTCTGTGCTCCTCAGCTCACAGGAATCTGGTGAAGAATGTACTTCCAGGGGTCCACGCATTCACTCTCTCCACACATCTTTATTGCGGTTGGCCACTGAAGAGGGCGTTGTGACCCCAAATGCCTCCCTGGGCTTTAATGGAGAAGAACAGAGAGGACAGGTGGGGAGGGCTTAAGGCAAAAGAACTGACTGGCCTGGCTTGGGAGGCTAAGGGTGGTGGTCCTGGGATCTGAAAGAATGACCAGCTTCACCAGGAGGGCAGGAGGAGAGGGCTTTTCCTGCATATGCAAATGCCCAGAGGCCTGGAGGTAAAGTGTAGCCTCTGACTGCAGTGTGGGCAAGTGAGGCTGGCTGAGCAGTCTGCAGAGGCCAAGGCGGGCAGGGCCTTGAGGGCCAGAGCAAGGCATTTGGACCAGATAGTGGGGGCTTTGAGGGCTCAGTGGAGCACCACCAAAGGATTTCACTATGTTCGGATGGTCGACCACAGGTCGGGGCTATTAGCTGGGTGCAGTTCAGAAAGTATTTATGAGGAGGGAGGAGTGGGTGAAGCCCTGGAGGTAGGGAGGCCGCCGCACTCCAGGTGAGCAATAGTAGTGAGGAGCTGGGAAGTGGCAGGGGGGATGAAGAGTAGTAAAAAGATCTGGGTCCAGGAGACCGGGCTGAATGACTGATTGGCCGTGGGGTGGAAGGGAAGAGGCAAGATGCCAGTTTCGAACTTGGGCGTGCAGGTGGATGGAGAGGGAAGCTGCTGGTGGAGGGGGGCTGGGAGAGTGGCTCACTATGAGGCGGGCTGGGGGTGGGGTGCCTGTGAGGCATCCAATAGCGGGCGTCCAGGGGAAGCTGGGCACGTGGCTCTGATGCTTAAAAGACCTCACATGGCTGGCCAGGCCCTTGGACACCCTCTAGTTCAACACACCTGCTCCATGCCCACTTTACAGATGAGAAAACTGAGCCCAGAGAAGTGAAGGGACAGGACGCAGCTGGTGTCCTGGTGTCACTGAAAAGCTTTGGAGACAGAAAGACATGCTTGCAAATTTCAGTTCTGCTAATAATCTCTATGTGACCTTGGATATGAACTTCAGATCCCCTCTCGCAGGGTTACTTGGAAGGTGAAATGAGCTCTTCCTGTGCTCAAGTGCCCAGCTCAGGGCCTGGGGGCTCCAGTGGCCAAGCGGCCCTGAGGATGGGCCATGCCTGGGGCCCCAGGGAGTCTGTGGGCGGCAGGGCTCAGTCAGCAGGAGGAAGCCTGACTGCTCCACTTTGCACTGTCTATCCCATGGCAGGTCCAGAACATCAGCCTCCGAGAGGGGGAGACGGTGACTGTGGAGGGCCTGGGGGGGCCTGACCCGCTGCCCCTGGCCAACCAGTCTTTCTTACTAAGGGGCCAAGTCATCCGTAGCCCCACCCACCAAGCGGCACTGAGGTTCCAGAGCCTCCCACCACCTGCTGGGCCTGGCACCTTCCATTTCCACTACCAAGGTAGGCCTGGGCAGCTGGGGGAAGAACCAGCCCAGACTGGGTGCCCTCCTGGGGATCTCTGGTGCTATTATAGGTGTGGGGGTGGGGAGTCAGGGGGGCAGGCACAGGCGCCCAGTGACACTCGGTACAACTAAAGGTGATTATTGCACATCTGACACCTCCAGAACCTTCCCTCCTCCACCTACCACCCTACAGAGAACTGTTTGTGAAGGGGGCCTGACACAGAACCAGCTAGCCCTGAGGTGCCCATTGCCACTTACTCATTCACTCATTCAGTAAACTCTTCCTGGGTATCTGCTCTCTGCTACGCTGTGCTGGGCACTGGCAATATCAGGATGAATCCTCCAAGTCCTTGACCTCAAGGAATTCAGAATCTCTAGGGGTGCAGACACTGAAATGGGCAATAACAATAGAAGCCCTCTCTTCAAAATGGAAGGGGGTCAAGGTGAAAGGGGCTTGATAGCGACCATCTGGAGATCCTTAGCAACCAATCTGGCCTTCCTGAACTGCCTCACCCACCCTAGGCCAGGCTCATGCGCCAGTCAGCTCAGAACACCTCTGGAAATAGGGGAGTGGCAAGATACAATGGGAAAATCACAGGCTCAGGAGATGGGCAGATCTGTGTCTTAATCTCCTTCCCTTTGGCTGTTGACCTTGGACAGGTCATTGGACCTCTCTAACCCTCCTTTTCCTCTGCTGTACCACGTGACCAATATGCCTACTCCATAAAGTCATGAGGAAGATTAAACAAAAGGGTTCATGTGAAGTGCTTAATACAGCACATTCCGTGAACTTAGCGTGTTCCGTGAAGGAACCAGAAACAAGCATTAAAGAGATGGCAGGATGGGAAAGGGAGGAAAGGGGGTTTGCCTCTGCCCCTCTTCCATCAGCATCTCTCCTGGCCCCTTTCCCCCAGGCAAAGTCTTCTTGACAGGGCAACCAGTTCAGACTGGGGAGTGCTAATGGGGAAATAATCAGTGTGAACAATTATGGCATTGCCCTGCATTGTCGGGACCGATCCTGCAGCCCTGCTTGGTCCATAGCCCGGGGAGGAGGACAGGCGCTGGAGATGGGGATGTTTGGAACCCACCTAAGAAGCACTTGCCCATCCCAAGCCTCTCCACCGAAACTGGGAGCGCAGTCTGGCGTGGCAGCAGGGAGCCTGGCGGTGGGCAGGGGCTGGCCAGGGGCTCGGCAGAGGCAGGGGGCCGGCTGAGACAAGGGTGAGCATCTAGGCGGCCCGGCCAGCCTCCCTAATGGCTCATCAAGTCTCCCTAGCAGCGGGCATAATTTCACAGCACGGTAACCTTCTCTCTTGCCGCAGATTCCTTTGCACAAAACCCTGGACCTCACTGAAAGGCAGTGAGCTGGAGGCCCAGCGAGGGGTGCAGACCCCAAGGAGGGGCTGGGAGAGCTGGCCCAGCCCTGCCTTCTGCTCAGCTCCCAGAAGCCCTCCCTCCTCGGCCCAGTTTTTGTCAATGATCAGCTCTTTCCTTAATGAGTGTAATTCCCCTAATTATAGGCTGTAATTAGCCCTGATCCCAGAGATGGGAACAGGAGGAGCATGTGCTCACACGCGTGTCTCCCCGGGCTGGAGAAAAAGGGTGCCAGAAGAGGGGGCGAGGGGACTAGTACCCACATCACTGCCGGAGCTATCCAAGATAATGTTGGAGATCACAAAGATGGGCCCCCACAAGGGCCTCATCTGCAGAACGGGCTCCAACTCCCCTCCCACAGCCTCAGGCAGTGTGAGGAGGCAGAGGGCCCTGCCAGGCATGCCCCTCCTCCCTCCTGAGCATTCCTGGCACTGGACTTGGCCCCAGAAACAGACACTGGGGAGAAAATAGCTCAACAGATTGCAGTCATACATGCTCCCTGGGAACGGTAGTCATGGCAACAGGAGGACGCTCCTCCTGGGAAGTGGCCACTATGGAGTCTGGGGGCTTCCTCATCTGCCCCCAACCTCCTGCTCTCACCTCATCCCAGCCCAGTTTCCTAATCGTGAAATGGGGGACCTTCCTTCCCAGAGTTGTGATAAGAACCACAGGAAAAATATAAGGACATCTGGCTCATGACCTTGACCTGTCTGGGTGTCACCCCCCTCCCTGCACTCTGGTTGGGGTGCCCCCCACACTCTTTTCCCTATCCCGTTCTGGCCGGGGGTCTCTCCCCAGGTCACTGTGAGGGGCCACCCTCACCAACCACCCAGGGCAGCCTTGTCTAGAACTCATGGGTTCCTCTGACTCCTGAACCCTGGTTTCTACTTCACCAGGGGAAGCAGGTGGGAGACAGGAGATGGAAAGCAATGGGCTCTAGAGCCAGGATCTTCAAGCGCCCTCTCTACCACTTACTGGCTGTGGGATCAGGGCAAGTCCCCCAGTCTCTCTGAACCTCAGTTTTCCTTATTGGGAAATGAGTTAATAACCCATACCTTGCCTTCCTTCCTCCCAAGCATGTTGTAGACCTCAAGTAAGAGTGTGAAGGCATTTTAGAAGCTGGAAGGTGCCTGCAGATGTGAGGTGCTTTTATCAATCGAGATTACGAACAATAACAGCAGGCTGGGACATTTGGTACTTGTTCTGTGCCAGGAATTACACATATGTCCTCTCAGTTAACCTCTCATGTAACAACACTGGATGCAGTACTCGAAATGAGTGGGTAAACAAGGAAACAGAGGCACAGAGAAGTTAGGTAACTTGCCCAAGGTGGCACAGCAAGTAGGGGAGCTTGTGTTCTTCAAACCCAGTCAGTCAGACCCCAGAACCTATCCCCTAAGCGCTGCCCTGTTGTGCCTGCCAATCACAAGTAACCACTCACTGGCCATGAGAGAGGGAAGCGTAAGAATCATCCTCTCCCCTTTCACAAGCCCAGTGATGATAGCCAGGATGGGTGAAAATCATGAAACTCATTTCTGGATCCTGTTCTTCCCAGAGGCGGCCTCTTTTTCTATTCACATGAATCACACAGAGGCTAGCCAAGGACCTCTGGACCTGCTTAGACCTCTCTTCCCACCCACCTGGTGCCATCAATAAGGGTGGGCCCCTCCATCCCAAGATCCTCAGTCCAGACAATCCCCATCCCTCTTACGACCCTCACGGGTTTTCAGACTCTGTAGCCCAAGCCTTCACTCTGCCTCTCTCCTTGACCCCTCCGGCCTTCTTTCCCCCTCTGGGACCCAATCCCTGACCCCCATTTTTAGCTATCACCCGGGCTTGGCTCCGGGCTGGGCCTTTCCAGGTTGTTTTGTGGGATTTGCCGCCACCATTCGGTCATACTTGTTATGACAATTCCAAAAGTTATGAAGCTTCCCAAGGCAACTTGTCCTTCCCTCAACTTCCAAAGAAGGCGTGTCCTACCTCCCCACCCTCGCCCCATCCTGTTTTTAAAAGGAGTCCACAGTCCTTGCCAGTGAATACTGGGAAAGCTTTTACTGTCTGACTTCAGTCATTCTGGCTGTAATTCATAGCCATCCCCTATAGGAAAAATAGTATCAATACTTTACATCAGGATAGACTTGTCATTGTTTCAAGTGCTTTCACATCTCTAAGTCATTCAATAAACCTTCCTTAAAGATGTGCTCTCAGCTGCATTCCAGAGATACCAAGCTGAATAAAATACTATCCCCTTTATTCTCTTAATAACCCCATAGGTAGCCTGGCATTTTGAACCTCATTTAACAAATGAGAAACTGGGACACAGAAAGGCTGAAAAACTTGCCAAAAGCGTCAGAAAGCTTGGATCAGAACCCAAGCCTCCTAACTTCCAGCTCTGCGCTTGCTCCACTCACCAGCCCAGGCTGCTGGAAATATTGCTGGCCTCTTCTGGGGAGGGCATCAGAGTCTTTCCTGGAATTCCCGATGCTTCCTCCAGTCCTGAGTGACACCTCCAGGCAGGCTGTGGCAGGACTCAGCCCCCTGGTTATGACTCAGCCCTGGCTATGCCCTGGCTATGACTCAGCCCCCAATACACACACACACACACACACACACATTCTCTCTCTGTAGCCTACCTCCTGAGCTGCCACTTTCCCCGGCGTCCTGCTTTTGGAGCTGTGACTGTCACCAGCCTCCACCCAGGAGGCAGCGCCCACTTCCGCTGTGTCACTGGCTACCAGCTGAAGGGTGCCAGGCTTCTCACCTGTCTCAATGCCACCCAGCCCTTCTGGGATTTCCAGGAGCCTGTCTGTATTGGTAAGTGGTTCCAGGGGACTCAGTGCTAAACAGAGGAGTAAGGGGTGGGGGGCTTATCCTTGCTCTCGGTTGCTGTCTGGAACCTTCATTCGCTCTCCATAAGGAAACCAGAAAATGGTCACATACCTCCGTAGCATTGATCCAGCCCCGCATATTGAGCTTTTCCTGTATCGAGGCACCACGGTATATAGAGCTGAATTAAACAGGGACCGTGCCCTCAAAGAGCCCACAATTCCGGGAAATGGGGGAAGAAGGAAGCACATGGATCACCAATTTCCAGAGCAGGAAGTAAAAAGCACCAATGAAGAGACATAAAGTGACTTAGGCAGGGAGGAAGCAACCATTCTTAGTTGGGTCTTTAGGAGACTTCCTGGGGGAACTGACATTGAAGGTTTGACATTTTAATGGAGGGAAGAGTGCAGGCAGTTAACACAGAGGCAACAAGGTGAGGCTGTGTTTAGGGACTCAGAAAACAGCTGGGGAGGAGCTCAGAACTATTCCTCAGGGGAGCCAGCCAGGTGGTGTCTGGAGGCCAGGAGGCCAGGCAGGCAAGAGACTCTGAACTTGACAGTGACTTTGGGAATAGAGACGAGGGAAGAGGTCCCAGAGACACTGATGAGTGAAGGGGGACAAGTGGAAGGAGACTTCCTCCCAGGTTCTGGGCCTGGACGATCAGGAAGTCTGAGATTGCTACCAGGGGGAAGGGCTTCTTGGCAGAAAGAAGATGAAGTATTTAATCTGCAGTGCGAAAGGCAGCCTGGACATCTTTCTTTTCTTTCTTTCTTTCTTTCTTTTCTTTCTTTCTTTCTTTCTTTCTTTCTTTCTTTCTTTCTTTCTTTCTTTCTTTCTTTCCTTTCTTTCTTTCTTTCTTTCCTTTCTTTCTTTCTTTCTTTCTTTTAATAGCTCGGGCTCTTGAACCTTATGTCGTTTTATAAACTCTTCCTGGGTGCTAGGCACAAGCAGAGGTGAATAAGCCAGATGTGGTCTCTGACCTCTGGGAGCTCTCTGGCAAGTGGGGAAACCAGCGTGCAGCAAGTTCTGTGCAGACCGTGCTGTGAGGGGGTGAATTCAGGGCATGGTCAGGATCCAAGGGAGGGAGAGCTGCCCCAAAAGGAGGACGGAAGCAAAGAAAGCTTCCCAGGGAGAGAGCATGGAAGGACGACAAGAACGTTAGCTCAGGGAAGTGGAGTGGATTCTTGGGACAGCACATGCAAAGGTGTGGAATGCACAAAGCAGGCCGGAGTGAGGCCATGACAAGGCGTGCCTGATGAGCACATGCGGGATGGGGCTGAAGCCGAGTCAGGAGAAAGCCGGCTTCACAAAGGGCTTGAAGGCCACCTTGAGCTTGGATGACCTAGGGGTAACAGGGAACCGCAGACAAATTTAAGTGAAGGGTAGGCATGATCACATTCATGGGGCAGTTCCGTTCTGAGACCAAGCAGAAAGGTGGGTCTTGTCCTCTCTGCAGAGAAGTGGAGAAGAAACTCACCACAAGCCCCTCCCCAGGAGCCTTATTAGGTTAAAATATTCTGCCCTCTTGAACATCTCGAGACAAGGGTGCTGTGTTCTGGCCAGGGCAGCCCAGTCTCTGAAAGCAGGCAGAGTCCAGAACTGTGTGTCCAGGAGAGGAAAGTGCTGCTTGGACTCCTCTTGCCTTTGAAACCCCTTCTCTGGCCCCGCTCAACTGCCAGGACCTGGTGGCCAAGTAACCCAGAAGTCTTCAGCGATGGGGCTGGGTGGGCTACTCAGCCTCCCCTTGGAAAGAGGAAAGTCCCAGGCCAGAGGGGTCAGCCCAGAAACGATGGTGTAAGTAAGCGAGGCCAGGTCCTGGCTAGCAATGTCTGCTGAGGCCATAAGATTTGGAGGTGGATGGTGGGTACGCCAGATGTTTGTCAGGCCAGAGCTAGTCCTGCCCTCTGTTTTCCATCCACTCATTCATTTTATTCAACGAACACTGAATACCAACTCTGTGCCTGGCCTGAAAAGACCTGGCCTCCGCCCCAGGGGGGTCCTAGTGAAGGGACATATCCAAACAATAACTAGTTTTAGGAAAGTGGCAGGAGGTAGAAGCAGCAGATACACCCAGAAGGTTGGAGCCCCTGAGTAAGGGGCTGTAAGGGGCTGCCTGGAGGCAGTCGGGGAAAGCGTCCCAGAGGAGTCAGCCAAGAGGGAAAGTAAGTGACTTACCCAGGGCCACTTGGTCAGATCTACCGCAGTCAAAGGAGTTGCACGTGAATAATCCCAGGGGTGTGAAAGGTTAGGTTTCTGGAAACTGGGCTGTCTGGGGCTGCAGGATCCCAGGGGCCAAGGATTGACCTCCAGGACCATGGAGGCGCAGAGGGCACAAGAGCTGGGGTGGGTGGGCAGGCTTGGTAGGCCGTCCAGCATCCAGTGGATCTAGGGTCCAGAATCCAGCCCACAGTTCTGGCCCTGTCTCACAGCCGCCTGCGGTGGAGTGACCCGCAACGCCACCACGGGCCGCCTCATCTCCCCGGGCTTCCCAGGCAACTACAGCCACAATCTCACCTGCCACTGGCTGCTTGAGGCCCCGGAAGGCCAGCGGCTGCACTTGCACTTCGAGAAGGTTTCCCTGGCGGAGGATGATGACCGGTGAGGGGAGCCCTGGGGGGACGGGAGGGCCCGGCCGGCTAGTGCCCCTGCTGCAGATGGAACCCGAGCCCGGGGGCCGCACCCCAGCCAGGGCAGTGAGACCAGCCGCACCTCTGCTGCTTTCCTGGTCCAGGCTCATCATCCGCAACGGAGACAACGTGGAGGCCCCTCCAGTGTATGACTCCTACGAGGTGGAGTACCTGCCCATCGAGGGGCTGCTCAGCTCCGGCCGACACTTCTTCGTGGAGCTCAGCACGGATAGCAGTGGGGCAGCGGCGGGCATGGCCCTGCGCTATGAGGGTGAGCCTGCTGGCGCCTCGTGGGGGTGGAGGGCTCAAGCCTAGGGCCTCTCCTCTCACCCGCCCACCTCCACTCCTTCATGGCTCCTTCCAACTTAGCCCCTGCTCACCTAACACTTAGGCCCCCTCCCTACCCCTCCCCTTCAGGCCTTGGGGATTCCTACCCCATGTTTGCAGGAGACCCCTGCCTGGACCCAGGCTCTCTAGTCCAAGAAAATGAATCCTCTAGAATTTGAAGAGCAAAACAGGCCCCAACTCTTAGAGAAGGAAAATTGCAGCAAGAAACATTCTAGAACCACTCATGCATGCATTCATTCATTCATTCATTCATTCACTCAAAAAAACCATTTATTGAGTGCCCTGTGTGTATGAAGCACAAAACTAGGTGCTGGGAATACAATGGTGATCAAGCCTGCCTCCCAAGCATGATAGGGTATGGTGCTCTGGGCATCCTATCCCCGCTGCAAGCCTAGGACATGCATTTGTAGTCAGGAAGATACAGGCCTTGGGGCGGGAGGCAGAAGGACGTCTGTCCCGTTTGGCCTGGCTGAGGCTAAGCTGGGCTGGGCCCCCTGGTTTGCAGCCTTCCAGCAGGGCCACTGCTATGAGCCCTTTGTCAAATACGGCAACTTCAGCAGCAGCGCCCCCTCCTACCCCGTGGGCACCACCGTGGAGTTCAGCTGCGACCCTGGCTACACCTTGGAGCAGGGCTCTATCATCATCGAGTGCATTGACCCCCACGACCCCCAGTGGAATGAGACAGAGCCAGCCTGCCGAGGTCAGTAGGTACCTGTGGATGGGCCCCCCCTGGGGAGCAGGGTGCAGGGTGGGGGACCAGAGCCAGCGGCAGAGCCTGGGGCACAGGGGCCATGTGATGTGTGAGATTCAAGCTTCACCCCCTGCCAGAGGAGGTGGGGGCTCCCGGCCATGGGTCAGCATTCCTGTGGGCAGGTGGCAGCCCCAGGACATAGCACTGGGAGGGGGGATGTGGAGGGGACGCACCTCCCGGGCCTCCCCTGCCTTCCAGCTGTGTGCAGTGGGGAGATCACAGACTCCGCTGGTGTGGTGCTCTCCCCCAACTGGCCGGAGCCTTACAGCCGCGGGCAGGACTGCATCTGGGGCGTGCACGTGGAAGAGGACAAGCGCGTCCTGCTGGACGTCCGAGTGTGAGTGCCCGCTGGGCAAGGCCAAGCCGGCTCCTGAGCTCTGGGGCCATGTCTGGCCCAGCCCTGCCTGGAGTCCCCAGGCCCGCCCTCCCTGACAGTCCTCCTCCGCAGGCTGCGCATAGGCCCTGGTGATGTGCTTACCTTCTATGATGGGGATGACCTGACGGCCCGGGTCCTGGGCCAGTACTCGGGGCCCCGTGGCCACTTCAAGCTCTTTACCTCCATGGCCGACGTCACCATACAGTTCCAGTCAGACCCTGGGGCTTCGGTGCTGGGCTACCAACAGGGCTTTGTCATCCACTTCTTTGGTGAGCTTGTTGCCCCTGCCTTGCCCTACTGCTTCGGGGAAGGGGATGCCCGAATACGGATCCCAAAGCATGGCGAGTCAGACAGGCCAGGGCAATGAGCCTGAGTGCTCTGATCCAGCAAGGGAAAGCTGGGAAAGCTCCAGGTATCCTCTCCCCTGAAAGAAGCCAGTTTATTTCTCCATCTTCCCTGAGGGCCCAGTGAAAGGGAGCCTTCCGTTGCAGCAAGAGAGATTTGGGTAGGCAACGGGAAGACCTTCGTCACAAAAATAAGAAACTAAGGAAAGGGGTTTGTTTCTATCTTCTGACCATCTTGAACGAAAGTGACAATTTGCCCACCCTACCCGGCCCTCTCTCTCAGGACTGGGGAACCGGCCAACACGCTTTTGAAAGTAAAGCCAAAGCCGAAATGATAACCCAGGAAACTCAGAGACAGAATGATGTCAGGGACAGGCAAGGAGGGGCCCTTGAGCAGGAAGGAATGCGTTGCTGGGCCTGTCCAGGCTGAGGAAGGCTAGTACAGTCGCTTCAGTGCTGGCTGAGGGCCTCCGTCTTGCTGCCCCTGTGCCCCCCAGAGGTGCCCCGCAATGACACATGTCCGGAGCTGCCTGAGATCCCCAATGGCTGGAAGAGCCCATCTCAGCCTGAGCTGGTACATGGCACGGTCGTCACTTACCAGTGCTATCCTGGCTACCAGGTGGTAGGATCCAGTGTCCTCATGTGCCAGTGGGACCTAACCTGGAGTGAGGACCTGCCTTCCTGCCAGAGAGGTGAGTCTACCTGTTCCCCATGTTCCCCTCCTCAATGCAAGATACGAGCCTCTCTCCTCGATTCTGAACCAGACTTCAGCTGTTACCAGCTAGTGCCCTTGAACTTCCTCTATCTCTCGTAGCCTCGGTTTCCTCACCTATGAGATGGGATGATACCTTTTCAAAGGGTTATCCACCAAGCACTTCAAATATTCCCTCCCTGGGAGATGGCCAGTGTTTGTTGATTCTCATGGATAGGAAGGGGACAAATGAGGGATGCCACCAGCCAAATGGCAAGGACAGATAATAGGCAGCAGAGCCACGTGTCAGGAAGATATTGGCTGGCTTGGAACAAAGCCAGGGTGGACTGGCTTTTGTTGAGTTCTACCTGGGCTACTTTCCCATAGTGACTTCCTGCCATGACCCTGGGGATGTGGAGCACAGCCGACGCCTCATATCTAGCCCCAAATTTCCCGTGGGGGCCACCGTGCAGTATATCTGCGACCAGGGTTTTGTACTGACTGGTAGTGCCATCCTCACCTGCCATGACCGTCAAGCCAGCAGCCCCAAGTGGAGCGACCGGGCCCCCAAGTGTCTCTGTAAGTGCCGGATGGGTAGAAGGGGAAGCCTCTGAGAGGAGACAAAAGATGCCACCTCTGGAGGCTAAGGACCTGGCGCCCTCACTGGGCTCTGCCGACTTTGCAGTGCAACAGCTCAAGCCATGCCACGGCCTCAGCGCCCCAGAGAATGGTGCCCACAGTCCAGAGAAGCGGCTTCACCCAGCAGGGGCTACTGTCCACTTCTCATGTGCCCCAGGCTATGTGCTGAAGGGCCAAGCCAGCATCAAGTGTGTGCCCGGACACCCTTCACATTGGAGTGACCCCCCACCCATCTGTAGGGCTGGTGAGTGTTCTGCTACCCTCAAAACTCCTGTCTGCCCTGGGGCGCCTGGGTGGCACCGTCGGTTGAGTGACTCTTGGTTTTGGCTTGGGTTGTGATCTTAGGGTTGTGGGATCAGGCCCCATGTCGGGCTCTGAGCTCAGCGTGAAGTCTGCTTACAATTCTCTCTCCCTCTCCCTCTGCCCCTCCTGCTATGCTCTTTCTCTCTCAAATAAATAAATCTTAAAAAAATAAAAAATAAAAAGCCAAAACTCCCGCCTGTCCCACAGGGCTGCTCTAGCAGAGCATCTAGCAAAGATGCCAAGTGTTGAACCCCCTGCCCACACCCACTTCATGTTACCCTTAGTCTCTCCAGTCTCTGCCAGATCCTTCTGACCTGGTGACACCAAGACAAAAGCTGGCGGGGGCTCCCCTTGGACAAATCCTTCCCATGATCAGTCTACTCCCTGCCTTAGTGGTTTGGCCCATTGGTCTCACCTCTGCCCTTGGCCCTCCCCTCTTGTTCCAGCCTCTCTGGATGGGTTCTACAGCGGCCGCAGCCTGGATGGTGAGCCCCCCTTTGAGGGCCAGGGAAATAGTCTCCCTGCCCCTGGCTCTCACAGCTCCCAGGCCATGGGTTCCCCAAGAAGGGAGGGCAGAGAAAGAGAGAGGTCCGGGACCAGCAAAGCATAAGTTCCTTTCCCTGCCCCCAGCTAGCTAGAGGGAGCTGGTACCTGGATTCTCCTGGGCAGAGGTGAGGACAGATATGGGCTCTGGGCCACAGGGACTTCTGCCCCAATCCTACCCACTGTGTTTTCAGTTGCCAAGGCACCTGCTGCCTCCAGCACCCTGGATGCCGCCCACATTGCAGCCGCCATTTTCTTGCCACTGGTGGTGATGGCACTCTTGGTGGGAGGTGTGTACCTCTACTTCTCTAGGTGAGTCCGGTTTCCCTTCCTGCCCTGCATACCCGACTCACTCCTGCCCAGCACTTTCAACTCACAGGCTTCTCTGTCCCACAGGCTCCAGGGGAAAAGCCCCCTGCGGCTGCCCCGGACACGACCCCGCCCCTATGACCGCATTACTGTGGAATCAGCATTTGACAATCCAACTTACGAGACTGGAGTAAGTACCCATGCCATTCTTTGCACCCTATCCAGCACCTAATTCTAGGCTCCCTTGAGCAGATACTCCTGAGGGTCCCTCCAAGCCCTCTCACTCTTTCCCTTTTCCTTGGGAAAGTGGATTATGGGCTGGCAAACCTTATACAAGTTTCCAACTCCCAGCAGTCTCTTTACTTTGCAGGAGACGAAAGAATATGAAGTCTCCATCTAGGTGGGGACAGCTTGGAGAAGCCAGCTCAGCCCAGCATCACAGCCCAGCAGCAGAGTTTCCAGTTTCCTGCTGTCCCACACCTCCTGTACATACCATCTGGGAAGGGATGCCACCAATCCCTCAAGAACTTGTGCCCTTCCCCACCTGCAATGCCCACCAGGGCCTATTTTCTCGGTACCACTGCCCACATAGGGCCCTTCCTTGGGTTCAAGTCAGGGGGCATCTTCCTCTGGGCAGAGCACAGCTGGAGCACGTGCATCAAGAACCAGCATTCTCCTGACCTTCCTTCATGCCCTGGACCTCTAGCCTGGAATTCAAAAGCAGAGGAAGAGCACCTCTCTCCAGGCTGACCACCATCCAGCCTGGTATGTGGCACCCTGCAGCAGGGTGAACTTGATGGTGGTGGAAACTGCACCAGGATGCTCCTCACGGGGCCATCACCAGTGGCCAAAACTGCTGTTGACAGTGACCTCTGGGTAGTCCTGGCACGATGACATCAGCCCCTCGGAGAGGTTTCTCGTCCTTCTCTAAGGCCCCAGGAATGGACAGTTCTGCTTCCTGGAGGCAATAATTCTAAGGGACCCTAAGGGGTTTAGGGACGCTATCCCAAGCTCAGGTTGGGCTTCCCTAGGCACTCATGCTCCACACCAAAGCAGGACACCCCACTCTGCCCATGCAGCCCTATATGCCAGGGAGAGGGAGACCTTCCCCTGATGTTGATCCGGCTTTACAAACATCTTCTTTCCCACTAGTCCCTTCCCCAACCCCAGCCACCCAGCAGTCTCCCTTCCTGGCCACTGGGTCTTGGGATAAGGGGAGTGGGCAGGCATATTCTGGAGAGGAGCAGAGGTCCAAGGGCCCAGGAATTTGGCATGGAACAGGGGGTTAGAGACCCAGAGAGAGACCCAGGGGTTGGCTACAGGCCACTTTGTACATGTAATGTATTATATGGGGTCTGGGCTCCAGCCAGAGAACAATCTTCTATTTCTGTTGTTTCCTTATTAAAACAGTGTTTTTGGAGAAAAAAAAAAAACAAGCAATGGTCAGGTAGATGGTGCTTTATTGGAGGGAAGGGAGGTGGGAAATAAATGGGATGTGGACTTCAAGACCAGAAGGCATGCTGGACCCACCGATTGATCACTCCCACATTTCATCCAAAACAAGTTACACGCAGGTGCCTCAGGGACTACTGTCCCAACAAGGTCAGTGCAACAGATGGTAGGTGAAGCAAGAGGCCCCTGTGTCTGGCCCACAGGGGTGTGGAAGCCCAGGAACCCAACTGCTCAGCTACCCCAATGCTTCCTTTCTTTTTTTTTGCTAGGTCCAGTACTACAGGCTGGCACACTCCCAAGCCCCTCCTCAATGCCACTGTATTGTTGACAAGGCCCAGGAAGCCTGATGCCTCTCTCCTTCCCCTTCTTCCCCAGCTGGCAAGGTTTAGGAAACTGGAATAAAAATCAGAGACTGAACCCCTAAATATGAGGCCCTAGTCCATCCTGGCCTCAGGGAATATCCAGACTATCAGGAGGAAGGGCAACACAGCTTAGGGTCGGGACCTGGCTCCTATTTCAGCAAAAGCCCTATCCAGGGGCTCCAGAAGTTGGCTGGAAAGGATCTACTTAAGTTTGCCATGTTTGGTCACTTGCAGCCTCGATGCCCCTTCCCTACGGCTCCCAGGCACCTTCTGAGATGAAAGTGTTAGCTCAGCTTCGGCCCCCAGCATGCACATCTGTGCTTAGAGGTGCGCTCTGCGTGGCTGCTCTCCAGAGTAAGAGCATGAGGCAGGCAATGGAGTTATGGACACTCAGAAGCCAGAAGCCAAAATCCCTGAAGGAAATAATGGCAGCCGCCAGCACGTTCTACTTCCACAGTCTTCCAACAGAGAGCTCCTGATCACTCATGGCTGCCCACCTCCTGGCTCTACCACAGGCCACTTTGAAGGCTGGAAAAGCTCCAGTCCATGTAGAGTGCAGTGCCGATATTAGCCACAAGAGGTCACTTCAGAAGACATCTGTATCCCACCTGCTAGCTCTCCTCAACCCCCTCCTGAATAACCAGGACTGGAGCTCTCCAAGGTGGCTGACCTTCCCCTCCAAGTTCTAAGAGGAAGGTGTGTAGAGTGATTCGTTCCCCTGGCACTTGTCAACAGAGCCAAGTATTATTTCCCTCATTAGCCCACCACCTGTTCCTGTTCTCCACTGCAAATGATGATGTTGATCAAAGCAAAGCCTTCCTCATTGGGCATAGGCCAATGGACTACTTATCTGCCCCATAATGCTTTCAGGCTGACACAGCAGCACAGCTGGGTCCTGAGCAGTAAGAAGTCAGTGAAAGAGGGCACATGTGGTTCCAACTTCTGAGGGCCTGTGGCAGGAAATAAAACCTCAGAAGAGATGAGGTCTGGCCACTTTCGTTCAACTAGCTCAGCCCTACTCTCTCCGAAGGCCACCTCTCTGGTCCATGACCACTAGGATTTCTTGTTTGCTGAGGCTGGTAGAGGGCAGAGAGCGGCCAATCGACATGACACCTACACACACACACACACACACACACCACACGACAGTTAAGGCCCATGACCTTATCATTCTTCCTAGGCACCAAGAGGATCATCAGAAAAGTCAGAAAAACAGAAACCTAAGACCACACTGACATCCCCACCCTATTTAACTCATCCTCCTTACTATCCCAGAAGAAGCAGCAACAACTCCTCATAGACAGTTAACGTGGTGTAGTGGAAAGTGTCCTGGCCTGGGAATCAAATCTGTTTCATCCATAGGTCTGCCATAAATTCACTATGTGAACTAGGCAAGTCACCGCTCCTCTCTATGCATCTGGAAATGACGAGATTAACACAGATGGCCTTTAACCCCTTTGCGGTTTTATCCTTCTGCAAATGCTAACTACAGCTTAACGATCACAGGTGAGCAGGACACAAGTACCTGGCAAGAATGCCAATTAAATGCCTAGTGGCAGGCACAGTGATGTTATTCCCATCTCCACCTCTTCACCTACAGTCAGGCAAGAGATAACTGGCCATCTCTGAAAGCGATAACAAGGGCAGGGGCGGGTGCCGTGGGGGAAGCCCAAAATTCGAGGTGAGGCCTTCAGACTACAAATCCCAGCATACAGCACTGCAGCTATCAAAAGCATCCCTTCCTGGCGGGCAACTCTCTCAACCCCGAGTCCATCCCACCACACAATGCATAGCATGCACACGGAACTACAGCTCCCACAACCCACCAGATCCCTCGCGATTCTTGCTCCCAGGGTACAATGCGCTCTCGTTCGCCCTTTGGACCTCTTGCGCATTGCAAACTGGGAGTTGAAGTCCGCTATAGGCAGGTAGCTGGGCGTTGTCAGCGTTACTAACTCTTCGCTGTTGGCTTCCTCTGGAGCAGTTCTCAGGGACAGTGATCAAGAGAGGGTAGTAATGGGCTAGCGAAACTCTCCATGGTGTCATCATTACGCAAGGCAGGGATGCTGAGGCTAAAATTAACTGTCAGGAGAGGGAGGGTAGTGTGAACAGTAGCCATCCAACCCGATACCAAAAGAATAGTTTTCCGTCGCGATGGCTTTTTTCTCTTTACCAATATGGCGCCTAGTTCAGCCACACCTGACGCTGGGAACCAAACGATCCAGTACAATATCCCTAGGAGTACTGCTGTCACCGACAGCCTACCAGCTCCAGCCAACACCACACCTTGCTCCTTCCTGTTCTTGCCTGAGGATTCCAAGGACGTGGTAGCCTATATCCCATTACCAAAATGGCGAAAGTAGAAGCATTCTTGTTAGGGCCTGCAGGTGACAATACGCTTGCGCGGAAGGCGGCTGTGTTGTGGGGCGGGAGGGGAGCATTCTCAACACGCCTGCGCAGGAACAGAGTATTCTTGGTCTATACACAAACACCAATGGATGAAGAGCCCCCATGTTCCTGCGGCTGCGCTGTGACCCTTAGAAACTCTCCCAGGCGCCTGCGCGAGACCTCAGGTCCCGCCCTCTTATCTTAGTACGCTGGCGCAAGGCAGAAAGGCGGGGCTTCGGCACTCCAGACGAATGCCAGCGCGGCTGCGCGCTGGGGGGTACCCCCTGACTGCGGCTGCGCGGGAGCCTGGCCGCCGGCTGTCACTGCGGTTGCGCGCGACGAGCGGCGATCCCGGGGCGCCTGCGCGGGTGGCTTTGCGGGCGCTCGCGGTAAGTTTGCGCCAAGTGCGCGGCAGCCGGGACGCAGACGGCGGCGGCGGCGAGAGGCGGAGCCCGGGGACCACCCCCCATCACCCTCCCCGCAGTCACCTCACGTACCACAACCTCACCTAACCTCTCACCCCTCCTCCGGTCCCCCCAACCCCGGGATGGCAGCGCCCGCCAGCCTTCCCGGCCGGACCAGCGGTCGCCAGCGCCGGCTTTAGCCTGTGGGACTAGGCCCCGCCGAGGCCTGACCCCCGGAGCCGGGACCCACCGTGCAGCCAGCCGCCGGGCCGGGGCTGAGGGGCCGCTCCCCCCTCACGGCCCGTGGGGAGGACGCTGCCGTCCCGGGGACTGGGGGCCGGGGGGTGGGGGGGAGCCAGGGCGAGGAAGTCGGGACCCGTGTTGGGAAAAAAGAAGGGGGGCCGGGGTCAGGAGCGCCCCCTCCCCCCGCTTCCCCCCTCCCCCCGGGGTTGGGGGGGCCGGAGCAGAGAGCGCCCAGCCCGGGAGGTGGATGAATGTGGGAGAAAATGGAGACCAAGACGATCGTGTACGACTTGGACACGTCGGGGGGGCTGATGGAGGTAAGAGTGGCCCTCCTCATCCCCTTCCCCCAGCGCCGGGAGGGAACCTCCGCCCTCCGTCCTACAAAGCCGGTCCTGAGCTCACAGCGCAAAAGGGCCGGGGGAGGGGGGGCTTCTTCCTCACCCAGACCCTCCCTCCCGTCTTTGCAATTCGAGGGGCTGAGCTCAGCCTCCGAGGACGTTTGCAGCAGTTTCACCTTCCCGCCGCCCTGGATTCGCTCTCCCGAGGCACCAACCCACTCCATGTCGTTGCACCGGCGGGCCTCCCCACCCCCTTCTTGTCGGCCCCTTTGTGCTTCCCCTAGCACGTCCGGGTACCGGGTTTCAGGCCTCTCCAGAGCCTGGCTTTGGAGTCCCCCACTGTCCATACAAGGAAGTGGCGAGAAGGGAACCGCGCACCCTCTCCCCATCCCCCTACCCTGATCCTCCCCATTTGGAAGAAGCCGTTCTCCTTGTTGTGCTGCAGGAACGCTGTTAGGGTGGGCTCCCCCCGGTTCCGGGGGCTGAGAGGTTCTGGGAGCAGCTTGGATGGGAGGAAGAAGGACAAAAGGGGGGAGAGGGGTGGGTGACGGAGAAGCCTTGCAGGGGGGGCGACGGACCGCCCGGGAGCTCCGAGTGTGCACACACGCCGTTTGTATGTGTGTGCAGCAAATCCAAGCTCTGCTGGCTCCCCCCAAGACGGACGAGGCAGAAAAGCGGAGTCGTAAGCCTGAAAAAGAGCCCCGGAGAAGCGGCAGGGCCACCAACCACGACAGCTGCGATAGCTGCAAAGAAGGTGGGGATCTCCTGTGCTGTGACCACTGCCCGGCCGCCTTCCACCTCCAGTGCTGGTAAGGTCTGGGGACCCCTTTGGAGCTCCTTGGCGGACCCTTCTCGGCACATTCCTTCACCCGGCCTACCCCCCTGGCTGCCGAAATAACGGGCGCTTGCAGCCGCTAGCTGACTTTCTGCAGCGGCTGGGGCGAGCGCCTCCCCGCCCCCAGGTGTCTGCCGGGATCTGGCCGTTTGGGGGGGAGGAGCAGCAGTGGGTCCGGACCCCGAGGTGGGGGTTGGGACGAGTGAGGAGAGCCCCATCTGGGATTGGAAGGCTCTGGGTAGCCGGGATAGAGCCGGCAGGGCACGGCCGGCGGTGGCGGGGGAGGAAGGGGAGGAGCTCCGGGCCCTGTGCCGCTCGCCTGCCCGCGCGCCCGCCGCCCTCGGGCTCCTGCCGGGTTGGGCTCTCCTGCGGGCGGGTGCGCGGAGCCCTCGGCCGCCGGAGTTGGCCTGGTCCAGATGCGGGGGGCCGGGCACGCGTGCGCTCGCGGCTGTGGAAGAAATCATGGAGGGTGTCTCCCGAGTCCGCCTCTTCTCTGCTTCTCTGTTTACAATATGGCGACCTGCCTTTAAATTATATTTTTATTCTCAGCGCCATTTTGGCTGCATATATGATTTGCAAACGTCTCCCGGGGAACGGTGGGGGTGGAGGTTCGGAGTCCTTTCTGCAGAAGCTCCTCGGGGACCCGGGCTAGGATCTCGCCGCTTTGGTCCCCTTTCTCTGGCTCCGCTTGCCCCCTGTTGCCTCTCGGAGCTGCCTCCCTCTCTCCCTCCCCTCCCCGCGCTGCCGCCTCTTAGGAAATCGGGCCGGGTTAGACAATTAAAATTGCTCTTGGGCGCCGATTTCACTTCTCCGCTCCGGATCAGCGAGCCCTTCGCGGCAAAATTCTTAGCTGCCGGGGCAGGATTGTGTGCGGTTAGCTCCGCGAGGGCATTTTTAAGGAGCAGAGAGCTGGAAAGCTGTGCGCTTCCCTCCACCGCCCCCCCCCCCCCTTACTGAACGCGAGAGGAGGGGAGAGACCCGAGAGAGAGGGAGGGACCTGGGTTGATCGCCCGCTGCGTGATCCTCCTCAGCAGCTCAGCCCAGAACAATCCGGCCAGGAAGAGTTTAAACTCCAGCTTCTGCCTGGAGAAACCATCTCTGCCCTCCACAAAAATCCCACATCTGCACAGGGAACCCAGATTGTGTCGTGTTCTGACGGGTCTTGTTCTGTTGTTCAGCAACAGTTGACTGAAGCAGGCGTTTGTGAGAGCGGGAAAGAGGGGGCTTCTGTTGTTCCCACCGTTTTTGATGTTGCCTTTTTTTTTAAGTCATCTGTTTAAAAATGAAAAAGTGAGGTTTTCCTTAAGCTCTCTACATTGTTCCGTTCACATTCCGTCTCTCGGTTTGTGGGCTACTGCCTACTGTATATTTGTACTAATTGCAGGTTTTGGAACACTTATTAGACAGATGACTGATACTGGGCAAATTAAGTCTGTGGTCAGAAGTTATGTAGGAAGCTCCCATTACCATTCCCCAGATACTTTTGCCCAGGAGGGCACCCCATCTGGGCTTGTAATGTTGCAGGGACAAAAATGGTTATCCTGGAGGAAGCTTTGTTGCTGGTTTTAAATTTTTTATTAAGAAGTGACTAATACCAGCAGGAAGGGTCTGTGGTTTTTAGCCTTTGCTTCCTGTAAGGTGTAATCCACTTGGAGAAAATATCTCTGGTCAAGTTTCCCCATGCTGTTCTTGAGCAAGGAAGAGATTTGTACCTGGATATGTTATGTTGCCTATCAGTTTTTTCCCTGTTGCTTACATTTTTTATTGTGTTTGTTTGATACATATACTCGGACTGAATTGTAGGCTTGATTTAAAGTGTGGGTGTTTCACCTCTAGGATGAAGCTAGGGTTAGTTAACCAAAAATGGTGACCTCCGTATTGAGAATTTTATAAGCTCATTTATTATCTTTAGCCTCCTGTGTTTAGTAAAGCTGAGATTGTTTATTAGAAACTTCAGGTGTGGAAAAAGTGTGCTGTTTTGCCTGAGTTTGGGCTTCAAACTCTAAAACCTAACCTCTGGATCTTCTAATTAGATGAGTGTGAGTCTTGTCGAGTTGTAACAATTAACAGTTCCAACTTCAGCTAGGAGAGGGGGAGGTACTTGTAGCTGTTGGTGAGACTCAGACTTGCCCAGACTGTGCATTTCATTGAATACTTTTTTTTTTCTTTCTTTTTTTAAGACCATGAATGGGAACTGGTAATCAAGAGATTTGAGAATCCTAGTAAGTGAGGCAGGGCTTGTTTTACATCTCCATTTCCCTCTTTGAAGATGCCAGTACTGAAGGTACCATTGGCTTATCTGAGTTGTTATATAAATTACAAAACATTCTGGATATTGGTACAAAGGCAGGAAGCCTTCTTTCAAGTGTGGCTTATTCCACTTTCCTGCCTCCCATTCCACATTCTTTACATGCAAGTTAAGTACTTCATTACCATCTCTACCAGAGTAGTCAGGTCAAGCAGTTGACAGCCTCAGACAGTTTTGATTCCTGAGTGTGCTGGCTTTAATTCATGCCATTACTGATTACTTGTGCCATGTGGGAGTGCAATTAGGTGTGGCTGTATTTCTCTTGCTTCCCTTTTGAACTGGCTAAGACTGGATTACAGTTGACCCTTGAACAATGCTGGGGGCTTAGGGACACCGACCTCCATGCAGCCAAAAATTACATAACTTCGGATTCTTCAAAAACTTAACTACTAATAGCCTACAATTGACCAGAAGCTTTACCAGTAATATAAACAGTCAATTAACACATATTTTGCATGTTATATGTATTATACACTGTATTATAACAACGTAAGCTAGAGAAAAGAAAATGTTAAGGAAATTACAAAGAGAACAGATACACTTAACAGTACCATACTATAGAAAGTCCGCATAGAAGAGGACCTGCAGTTCAAATGCATGTTTTCCAAGGGTCAGCTGTATTTAGATAAGCATAGAAATGATAATTTTTCTTATGTACAGAATGTACAAGAGTGAAGATGGAGGTTTTGCAAACCTTGTTGATAGTAATTGTAGTGCTGCTGCGGGTCTTCATTCAAAGTTCTCGAAGACAAGTCCTTTTTCAGCCTCTAGTGTTCCTTGCCAGCTTGCCTCACAGTGAACGAGATCTAATAAAATGTTCCAGAAGCGATTCTAGGCAAACTTTATCTCCTGGGCTTAGTGACATAGTCATAACCACAGGGGATTTTTCTAAGATAAACTACCGTAGGAAATAACTGGTCAGATAAACTGTTTAATTGTCTTGTCTTTTCTCAGGGGCCAGTGCTCTGTATGAGGAACCGTTCTCTTTTCCCAATTAGACTGGGAGCCCTATTTCTGGGTTCCCTCTAATGATCCTTTGGGTGAGGGAATGAATTGTCCTGTGCTCAGTGCCAAGACCTCGCTGAAGAATTAAACTTAAGGAGGTGATTTTTTTTTTAAGTAATAGTGTAATCATTTTATCTAATTTTAACTGCTTTATCAGTTATTCAAAGTGGTAGTAGGGGTTACTAACCCTGCCCCAGGAGAACTGGAAAGAGATATGTTTTTAAGTGTTTTCTGGTGAACCTGACACGCACACACGTATCACAATTGTCACGCCATTCATTGAACTTTCTGCAAATACTGGTCTCTGTGGATTGGTCCGTAAAAATTGGTTTAAAAAAATTAGAGTAACTGGTGGAGCTCTGGTTGCCACTGACCCATCTTTCTGTTTGAAATGGTTTGAATTGTTCTCACTGATAAAGTGAACACCATAGGCCATCGCTAATGAGGCCGACTGGAAACTGGATGTTTTTCTTTGATTGCTCTCTCATGGCATTTTGCTCCACACGGACTGAGGGACCAAGACGGTCTGATTGAGAAGTGCATCTACCTCAGCAGACCTCAGCATGGTTGCTTCCCGTCAGACAGATTTCTGTAGCATTTGCCTCCGCATGTTATATTTGGAATTGTTGGCCGGCTTTCCTCTCTTTGGTGTTGGCAGCAAGATCCAAAATGAGGTTTTCGAAGAATGAGAGTAAAAAGGTCTCTGTGCACAGGCAAAACTAAGCTCAGCTTGGAGTTTTGCATATTTAATTTTCAGTGAGTCATAACAAGAAAGGTTTCACACACAGAGTAGAAAACTACGTTGCAGAAGATCTTTGCTATTTGAACTTTTCAGGTGATTTTTTTCTGATTTTGTTGCGTTTAGCTCCTCATTCGAAAAGTATCAGGCTAGTGCTGAATTAAAATACATTTATTTTAACATTATCTTGTGAATCTGTTGTTTCTGACATTTTAAGTGCTTGGAAACCCGGCACTGAAGAACTGGAGGTGTGGCATCTGGACTTCCTCCCGTCACCCTGCCTCCTCAGTAGTAAAAGGATTCAACAATAAGCAAACCTAATTTCGTTTTATGTGTATTCTGTTTATTTATTTTTGCATTTGCTGCATTGTGTTGGAATCTGGGTGTGTATTAATTGTTTTTAAATGTTCGACTCAAACAGGGAGGGTCCAGTAACATTCAGCTTTAGTTCAATTTCACTTGCATGTTTTGTAAGCTTAATGTGGGTCTCGGGCTAATTCTTGTGATAGGAGGGCTTTGGGTGATATAAGGATAATCGCCGTTTAAAAATAATAATAATATTTAGTATGAAATGTTGACTCAAAAATGGGTGTGACCTAGGTGGCTTTGGTTAAGAAAGGGAGCATCAGAAATTTTTTAAAGTGGAAGAGGAGGTAATGCTCCTCAAAGGTAACAGGGTTTGTGTGACCATAGGCAAGTGCTTCATGGTACCATTATAGGAAATTTTTCATTTGGGGCCTGTCCCCAAATTAATTACCGTACTCAAGGTAGAATGCAGTTATAATCTCATCAGTTTCCTGCTGCTCCTTAAGGCTCTCAAAGTGCTTTACAGATGGGCTCCACTAAAATATTAGGACCTCTTTTGGCCTTTGTAAATGACTAGTGTATTTTTTACATGTGAAATCGTGTAAAAGACACATTTAGGTACTGTCTTCATTTATATCTGGAGATGGGATTCATGTTGATCTGTTTTAAATTCTTAAGTATGTCTCCAAGAGAATTTTTTTTAAGCCAAATCGTAAAATAGAGACAAATAAATTGTGTAATTTGAACTGAAAAGGCCAAATAGTCACTGCTCTGTGTTGAATGAGACACCGGTTTTTATTAAGCTCTGAGTGAAAGGACAAGTGATACTCAAAAGGGCTCAGCGAGTTTTCAAGGTTCACTCTTGTAGGATTTATCAGTACTTCATCCATTTTGTGGCTGAATACTATTCCATGGATGGATATACCGCATTTTTGTCTATCCATTTATCAGTTAATGGACATTTGGGGTTTTTTTCTACTTTTTCCTATTGTGAGTAGTGATGCTATACACATTTGTGTGCAGGCTTGTGTGGACGGACATCTGTTTTCATTTCTCTTGGTTGTATACCCAGGAATGGAATTGCTGGGTCACAGCGTAACTCATGTTTGTTTGTTTGTTTGTTTTTTAAGATTTTATTTACTTATTTATTTGAGAGACAGAGATAGCAAGAGAGAGCATGGGCGGGGGGACAGAGGGAGAGGGAGAAGCAGACTTCCTGCTGAGCAGACACCACCCCCCAGGACCTGGGATCATGACTGGAGCTGAAGGCAGATGCTTAACCAACTGAGCCACCCAGGCGCCCCCATGTTTAACCTTTGAAGACTGCCAAACTGTTTTCCAAAGTGGCTGCACCATTCTGCATCCTCACTGATACATGAGGGTTCCAATTTCTCCACATCCTTTCCAGTGCTTGTTATTATCTGTTTTTTTGA
Source organism: Mirounga leonina (assembly GCF_011800145.1). NCBI lineage: Eukaryota > Metazoa > Chordata > Mammalia > Carnivora > Phocidae > Mirounga > Mirounga leonina. The sequence continues at coordinate 4,611,859 of NW_023270503.1, forward strand.
TAAAAGCTATCCTATGGGCAGGAAGTGCTATAGTTTTGATTTGCATTTCCCTAATGGCTAATGATACCAAACATCTTTTCATATGCTTATTAGCCATTCGTATATTTTTTTGGAGAAAAGTCTATTTTGATCCTTTGTCCAATTTTAATTGGGTTATTTGGTTTTTTATTACTGGGTTGTAAGAGTTCCTTATATATTCTAGATACCAAGTGTTTTGTCAGATACACGATTTGCAAGTATTTTCTTCCATTCTGTGGGTTCTTTTCACTCACCCTTTTTATTTTTTAAATTTTTTGAGTCTTATCTGGAAGAAAGGTAGTTGATTTCAGCACACTTTAATGTGCTATTTTTATCAATGTAATGACAGTGACTAAAAGTTTTCTTCTGTGAACTCCAGTCAGGATGTGTATCTCAGTAGAGCGAACCTCAGAGTGTGATTTGGTATATTTGTGTTTCAACTTTTCTGAGTGACCCTTCCTAGTAAAGAAGTCTAAGGCTGGAGGTTAACCCTAGAAAAACTATAAAAAATCCACCACCTGCCTTAAGGCAGGATGCCTACCAGGCACCCCCCAGCCACAATAGAAAATTTCTATGTATAGAAATCTCTCATATTTGTGAGGCTCCTAGTTTAAGGAGGAAGATTTTCATTTTCTCAGTTTGGTAACAGCTTGGGGTGGAAGTAACTCCAGGTTAATTGAGCTATCACTTGAACTCAGTTAATAAGAACAAAAATTGTTCGTACAATTTTGCACTTTGGCTCTCTATATTTTGGTTTCTCATTAAAGTCCCTTTCCTTCCCCCCCCCAAAAAAAAAAATTGTTCGTACATTGTAGTGAACTCACCTGTTTATATGTATCTTTATGTAAGCTCAGATAGCAATAAATAGGGAGACAATGCAGATAATATTTGCCTGAAGGTTTTATGTACCTTATAAAAAGAAACCAGCTGTTTTGAAGTGTGTGTCTCCTCTCCCCCCCCGCCCCAAGAGGATTTTTGCTACCTAGGAATGCAGACATCCTGCTTCTTAACAGGAATGGGTACATCTTTTCTCCTACAAGTGATAGGGCAATAGAAAACAGATGAAGCTGAATGTTTGCTTTTGGTCATGCGGAAGAGTGTTGAAATCTATCTCTGAACCTTGTCGTCTCACCCCCAGCACATGCACAGTTCCTTGGGTGTATAGTTCAGCAGGCTGCCCTAGTAGAAGATCCTGGTTGGGGTTGTGATGGTTATATTATGATGATAATGCAGCAGAGGCTTCTGGAAATGCATTCCTATTTTAAGGTGCCAGAGTTTTAAGTCACCAGAGCAGGGGAGGGGGTTTGTTTTCCCACCTCTGCTGTGCTCGTTCTTTGACTTTAGAGTCCCCAGGGAGTACAGACATGGCCAGCTGCATTGCCATTCAATGAGTAACACTTATAAGAGCACCTCCGCATAATTCTAGCCTCCCAAGAGACTGGACAGGAGTACAGCTGTCCCCCTGCCAGTTTCCTGAAAGAGGAGGACATTGTATTCAGTGCAAGCCCTAGACCAAATTTCAGAAAGGCACTTTGGTATTGCGGATTTGTCACCATGCCCAGGACACACGCACAGGTCACTAGCTGACTGCTTTTCCCATGACTTGAGAGCAGTTAAGAAGAATAAGAAGGTGACTCCTTTTTTTGCCTGCCATTTATAGATGTCAAAGTCTTCATCCTTTAAGTCTAACATGATCTCGGAATCTAGGTTTCAGCAAATAAGAATAAAGATGAAGTTTTAGCACATTTGCATGGGAGGCAGAAGACACTGAAGGGTACGGTAGACACTTATAAAAGGAGAAATCATTGCTTTTGACCTATCAGCAAAAAAAAAAGAACTTGTCTACCATGTAGAGCTGTTGTTGAATTCACAGTAAGCAAATTCCAGGTACACCTTACAGGTTGATGACATTTCAGGTAATATAAAACTTGACTCACTCATTCAAAAAACTACTTTGCCTTTTGCAACCATGTACTAAATGCTCACTAAACTACTTGAAAGCCACAGGCTGGCCCATTTCCTCTGCTCACTGCTGCGCAATACCTAGCGGTATTACAAATGAGAGACATGCAAAGATAAGCACTAGTTGGGGAACAGAACTGACGTCTGCTTTTACCAAGTGGGTGGTACCTTTGTTAACACAAACACACGGTCACTATTCCTTTCCCCTAATTACAAATTTGTTTCCTGTATGTTAATAGTGTTGGTATGTAGTCTTTGCCCTTCCCCTGTTTTCTGACAGACTACAGGATATATCTGCCATAAAATGTTTCTCAGTCTTGAAAGGACAAAAGACAGAGAGTGTAACAGCAGGGCGGGGACTCCATGCCTGAACCTAGCGTCCGTCTTTCCCACTGATTTGGGCACTGCGTGAGGCTCTTTTTGAAATAAGCTTGAGTGAGCAAGAGAGGACTCTCCACAGGGTTTGAATTTAACCATAGCCCAAAGACATCACTTTACCACTAGGCCAGGCAAGGGTGAGGTAACCTCTCAGAATTACTAGCAAGCTTGAGTTTCAGGGTGGAACCCTGTTTATAGCAGCACAAATGGATTTGCCTACTTCTATCCAGCTGTGATCCTCAGACGGATGTTGAGTATTATTTTTCTCCTGTCTGCATTTGTGCAGAGAACAGAGGAGAGAAGCTAATGAAATGCATAGAACTCTTCAGTGATTGTAGATAAGTCTCCTCATTACAAAACTGGGCAATGAGGAGCTACTCTTGTTCTTTACACCAGCCCTGGGCTCCTGTGATGAGCCAGGAGCTTTTTAATTCCCACGGTCACTGAACCATCAGATAGAGTTCTACTGATTCTTGGTTCTAGTGAAGCTCTGGAAACATTAGAGGGAAACTCTACAGGGAACTTTTTCAGTTGACAATGATCAATTATTGGTCAAAATGCATCATGAAAATTATACTCTGTTAATCTCATTAAATGTCTAAACCTATGCCTTTTCCTAGTTCTTTCTATACATAGATTGGCTATATTCAACTTTCCTTGATCTTGCTTGCCATTTTTTGAAAGAGCATCTAAAATGTAGGGAGAATTCTGTCACTGATTTTGGCCTCTTGTTAGATGTTGTTCCGCTTTATCTTTTTTTTTTTTTTTTTAATAAATTTTTATTTTTTTATTTTTATTTATTTATTTTTTTATTTTTTTGCGAGAGAGAGCATGAGAGGGGGGAGGGTCAGAGGGAGAAGCAGACTCCCTGCTGAGCAGGGAGCCCGATGCGGGACTCGATCCCGATCCCGGGACTCCAGGATCATGACCTGAGCCGAAGGCAGTCGCTTAACCAACTGAGCCACCCAGGCGCCCCTGCTTTATCTTTTTTGTTTTTGTTTTTTTATCCTTCCTTTATAGTCCTCATGGTTTTGCCTGGCTTAGACAACACTTAGCCATTCTAGCTTAACTTAATTCTTATAACCCCTAATTCATCAGACATCTTTGACTGCAGGCTTCAGTTGGTTGGTGTTGAAGTAAGCGGGATGGTAAGAAAAGTATCTGCAGTTTATTTAAGTTATGGGAAAGAGCTTATGTCCAAGACTTGAATGCTTGCTGCATATAAGCTTTCCTCAAATCTTACCACTTGGGTGCACCCATTCAGGCCTTTAGGGTGATCGTTCTTTGGTTAGGAATCATCTGAGAGAAAAGTGGACCAAAGGGAAAAAATTATGGTGCTCTGTCTCTGAGAAGTATGTTCACCTCCTAAATAGGTTACCGGGGTTATAAATGGAAGGCTTCAGAAGCCCAAGTCAGGGCCCTGGGTGGCTCAGTCGTTAAGCGTCTGCCTTCGGCTCAAGTCATGATCCCAGGGTCCTGGGATCGAGCTCCGCATCGGGCTCCCTGCTCGGCGGGAAGCCTGCTTCTCCCTCTCCCACTCTCCCAGCTTGTGTTCCCTCTCTTGCTGTGTCTCTCTCTGTCAAATAAATAAATAAAATTTAAAAAAAAAAAAAAAAAGCCCAAGTCAGCACTTAGCTGTGGCATCAAACCACGACAGCATAGTTTGACAGCATGCCAGGAGATTACTTCCGTCATGGAGGGTAGGGGACTTGGAGGTTTATGAGTAAAATGGGGTTTATGAGTAAAAAAGGAGGGAATAGGCCCTATGCTGTTTGGTGCAAATAATAGCATTATTCTGTATCTTTCCTTTTTTTAAGAAGACCCCGTCAGAGGAGGGTAAATGAAGCAGAAATCCTCCATAGGGAAAAGCAGCTGGGTCTTAAGGAGAAACCTGCTCTCTCTCTGTTTAGTTGGATTTGAAATAAAGACGTTAGTGTTTTGTTTTGTTTTGTTTAAAATTTTATTCATTTATTTGGGGTGCCTGGGTGGCTCAGTCCTTAAGCATCTGCCTTCAGCTCAGGTCGTGATCCCAGGGTCCTGGGATGGAGCCCCGCATCAGGCTCCCTGCTCAGCGGGAAGCCTGCTTCTCCCTCTCCCACTCCCCCTGCTTGTGTTCCCTCTCTCACTGTCTCTCTCTGTCAAATAAATAAATAAAATCTTAAAAAAATATATCTTACTCATTTATTTGAGAAAGAGCACGAGAGGGGGGAGGGTCAGAGGAAGAAGCAGACTCCCAGGACTCCAGGATCATGACCTGAGCTGAAGGCAGCTGCTTAACCGACTAAGCTACCAGGCACCCCAAGACATTGTTAGTGTTTTTAGTTTTCCCAGCCTTTATAGAATTTTAGGTCCAGTATCTATAAGATATAAACTGATCCAGATTTCCTAAGCTGCGTATGCAAAAAAAAATATGTCCTGGCTATTTGCTTGATTTGGCCATGGAACAGTACTCAATTTTCCATACCTCTGAGACTCCTCTGGAATACACAGTTACAGTTGTTGATTCTTCTTTACAAAGAAGAACATTGCCTAGGAACATCAGAAAGTGTCTGTTGAGGCCAGAATGTTGACTCTTCCAAAACAGGTGGGCTCCAACATCTATCATGAGGTGAATGAATGAAGCCCATTTTAAAAATGTTTGCAGCCAGCTCATTTGCCATCGTGGAGAAGCCAAGATTGTCAGAATAGCCAAACTGATGATAGCTAAGGCCCTGTGGCACCGAGTCTCCGCTTGTTAGAGAAGTTAGAGGCAAACACCTGATATAACTGTTGGTGCTCTACCCTCCCACCCTTTTGCTGCACCAACGTATAACCCTGTTCTCCTGTTCTCCAGGTGTCCTTCACTGGGAGGATGCCACAAGCCAGCTCTACATAGAAGGCAATGAAGTTAGGGGGCACAGTCAGCTAGTTTGAAAGGATTGTATGCCTATGGAAGTGACGCAACTAGCTAAGTTTCTCAATGGGGCATTTGTAATGGCCTGGCACTTCATTGGTCTCCTTGTTAACACTGCTCCTGAGGCTTTGCATGAAAAAGCCAGCAGTCCTTGTACTTTTTATGTACTTTGTGGCACTAGCTGTGGTCGAGTCAGTAGCTGGGATGAAGGAGGATAAGGAATTAAGGTTCAGGGACCCCATAAACTTTCTGCTTTCATCTCCAGTATCTTACATTATGGCCATCTTCCCAGCCTTGGAAAGGTAGGCCATCCTTGAAAATAAAAACTGATGCCCATACAAGTGTCTAGAGGAAGCTGGCTATTACGCTGACATTTAAATTTCATTAGATTTTGTTTCTTCAAAACATAAACCATTAAATTGGGGTATATTAATATAGCTTTTAAGCTTTAAAAGATATTTTTTAATTAAATTTTACCCGGCACCTCCTAACTTGTCTAGAACAGAAGCTGGTTTCGGTTAATAAAAGGCTTGTTTTCTGTGCTCATAGGTTCCTTTGTAGATCAAGATGGCTGCCAGGAGGCGGAGATGTGACGGTGGTCCTGTCAGTGATCACCTTCCCTCCCATTTTGGCTATAGTACCAACAGAGTTCCTCAGCTGGCCAAGGTCTGAGGGAGAATAGGCCTGTTCTGAGCATGTATTGTCTTTTGCAGTCTTACACAATGCCGTTAAATATAATTGCAGGATTTTTATCTGGTAGTGGACCTCAGATGGATGGATAAGACCCATGAACTGTGAAATTAAAAATCAAAACTGCTCAGTGCTATTGTTTGCTGGCTGAACACCCCCCACCCACCCAAAAAAGGGAGGAGACATCCAGATGCAGGGAGGGGGCAGTGAAATCTGTCTTAGTCTGATATTTTAACTGAAACTACCATATATGGCTAGAGAGCTTCTGATTCTTGGAGAATGATGGGTTCTGACAGGAGGGACCCTAGCAGTTCACACGACTGACCTCTTTTAGAAGAGAACCCGAGTGGAATGCTGTTGGTATATTGTGTACAGATATGCTGTCGGCATAGTGTTCCTGTTCGGTCTTTGTATTAAATAGAATATTTTGTCAGTCTAGGAAGAGAAAATAAAATGAATTCTTTCTTAAATATTTTCATCCTTTTGTCCTAAGACACACACCAAAGCTTTTAATTTGGTTAAGTGATATTTCCATGTCTCCCCAGCTGCCTTTGGCTCAAGTTTTAAAATGTCAGTGACACTTAGCTGGGTAGACAGTTGCGAGCCATACGTCGGTAATCTAACATATTTTTAAAAAATAAGTCCAGAGCCCAACACCATTTTTTTTCCCAGCACCATTTTTATCTGCATGTTGTAATGCAAAAAAATAGGTCTCTGAAATCAAAGGCAGTCTTTCTGCTTCCCTGTCTCCCTCTCCCTCCACCTCTCCCCTCCTCCCTTTGTTCTCTTGTTCCCCTCCCCCTTCTCCCTTCCAGTTCCATACTGAAAAACTGCTTGCACTGGATGGATAATTAACGCAGAGCTATGGAGCAACAGGTCCCACTGGTGGCGACTAAATCTGAAGTAAATGTTAATGCAGTGCAGGCTCACGTGTATTAATAGGTGAGGGAGATGAGTGAGGTGAGACTCCGATCAGCCACGCTGGTGTATGACTTGAAATAGATCCTCTTAATTAGAGAGCCAAGAACCATGACAGCTAACATCTTCCACCTGCAGTGGTGGGCTGCAGCCTCATTAGTGAATGAAAGAGGCATTCTAAATTAAAACTGGACTTCATCCTTTGGCTGTGAGTTGGGATCATCTGGCTTTGGGCTTTGAATCTTTGACGAGGAGAGGTCTGTCAACGCAGGCATTACAGTTAGCCAAGGGGGGCGGTGTGTGTATAGTTTTCTCTTCCATGACTCCAGAAATAGACCAATCTAGACACCCTTGTCAGCTATAGAGTCCAGTCATTTGGATTTGCTTATGGGAGTCTAGATGCTTAATGCTGCGGCAGAGGTTGGCTTTAGGAGTTTTAATTTTGAAAAATTAATGCCAGGGCACCTGGGTGGCTGAGTCAGTTAAGTCATTCCCCATTCTCCCAAAGAGAATTAAAAAGAAAAAATCGTTGGGATGCCTGGCTGGCTCAATCAATAGAGCATTCAACTCTTGATCTCAGGGTTGTGAGTTCCAGCCCCATGTAGGGTGTAGAGATTACTTAAAAATAAAATCTTTAGGGATGCCTGGGTGGCTCAATCAGTTAAGTGACTGACTTGATTTCAGCTCAGGTTGTGATCTCAGGGTCATGAGATCAAGCCCCACATCGGGCTCCACACTCAGCACAGGGTCTGCTTGAGATTCTCTCTCTCCCTCTGGCTCCTCACTCCCACACACACACTCTCCCTCTCTCTAAAATAAATCAGTCTTGGGGCACCTGGGTGGTTCAGTCGTTAAGCATCTGCCTTCGGCTCAGGTCATGATCCCAGGGTCCTGGGATCAAGCCCTGCATCGGGCTCCCTGCTCAGCAGGAAACCTGCTTCTGCCTCTCTCGCCGTGTCTCTCTTCTGTCAAATAAATAAATAAATCTTTCTTTAAAAAAATTAATGCCTTTGACCAGTTTTCTAATTGATTTGTGTACAGGTGTTACTGTTAATGGTTTATAGGCTCTGTCAGGCTTCACAGAGAGCCACACCGAATTCTGAGGTTCATATCTTTCAGTTGTACAATCTCTGAGGATTTAGAGCGCTATTGTTACGAACTATTTTATAGCTAACAGAATGTCTTTAAGATCAGGTAGTGGTTAAGAAGCAAGTTAGAAAGCCGTGAATAGTCCCTTTCTGGCCAGGAATTGCAGGCCAGGGCTTTTTAACAAATGATCTGAGAGGAAACATCCACAGCAGTGAAGATGGATGGATATTCTGTAGAAACTCTGTCCTCACCGGTACTCTAAAGAGCTACCAGTTTTCCAAGACAAGCCAGTTCACGTACATTCCAGGACTCACCTTCCTTTCTAGGGCTTGGACAGTTCTCAGAAGGAATCTAAAGGTTCATATACTAGTGGGTTCTAGATGGACATAAAACGCCCATTCTCAGGAAAATGTCCCCACTCCCAGAACTTTCCTTCTTTCATGTAGTTTTGTTTTGTTTTGTTTTTTAAGATTTTATTTATTTACTTGACAGAGAGAGACACAGCGAGAGAGGGAAGTGGGAGAGGGAGAAGCAGGCTTCCCGCTGAGCAGGGAGCCCGACGAGGGGCTCGATCCCAGGACCCTGAGATCGTGACCTGAGCCGAAGGCAGATGCTTAATGACTGAGCCACCCAGGCGCCCCTGTAATTTTTCAACATACAGAAATACACCTGCTTTCAAAACTGTAGTTTCTCCGGAACCCCTCAAGATCCTTACCTTCACTGTCTTTAAAGGATCACTAACTGAATTACCATTTGCTGTATAGTTCTGAATTATGGAAAGAGTAGGGAAGAGGCCACTGTCACCTTCAGGTACCAAGTAACCAAGTTTCTAGGGCTCTTCACTGAGCCCAGCATCCATGCACAGTTGAGTCTTATCTAGGTCTTTATGGTCGGTTCAGTTTGTAGTTGATTGTATGTGGTCTCGTTGTCATCTGTCCTTTTCATGTCTTCTAGCCTATGATCCCTGAGAACAAAGACCTTGTCTGAAATCTCACCAGTTAGCACATTGCCTAGCATAAAATAATTGTTCATTAAATGCTTGAGTGGATGAATGACTTTGATCCTCTCTCCCCAAAGGCTGTTTCTTGGTGGGGTAGATCATAACTTGTCTGCTTTGTGTCTTTCCTCCAGTGTGGTACCTCTACTATGGCACTGGTTAGTTAGTAAGCAGTGGGAACTCAATAAATATCGACTGACGTAGAAGAAATGTTCAACCTTGAGGTTCAGGAAGATGCTTCGATGGATGTTCCACTGTGTCCCCCAGAAATAAGAGAACTACCAAAGGTTTTTTACAGACAGCTAGGACTCAAGATTTGAAAGAGCCAGGAAACTGTTTTGGGTTCTAATTCTGCAACTTCACTGGTTCTTTGGCTTTAGATAAGTCCGTGTCCTCACCTGTATGATGGGAGTCAGAATTCTTACAGTGTGCTGGTGGAGATCAAATAAGAGCATCTGTGAAAACACTTGTGAACTGTAATACAGTATGTAGATGTAAGATGAGATCATCGCTCTGCTATTTCTAGGCTTTAGTGATTAGGAAGCATGTTGATGTCTCTGCAAGCAGCACTGGCTCATGGTTTTCACTGCTGAGCCGCAGAAACTCTGATAGAGCATTTCCAGCATTACCTGACTTTTAACTTTTAATGATTTCCTTTTATAGAGAATGGCCCTCAGCACCTTGTCTTCATTGTTATATAAGAGGGAGCTGAGACAAAGCCTTGTTTTTCTTTTTTCTCTTTTAAATATTTTATTTATTTATTTGACAGATAGAGACATAGAGAGGGAACGCAAGCAGAGGGAGTGGGAGAGGGAGAAGCAGGCTTCCCGCGGAGCGGAGAGCCAGACGCGGGGCTCGATCCCAGGACCCCGGGATCATGACCCAAGCTGAAAGCAGACGCTTAAGGGCTGAGCCACCCAGGGACCCCAAAGCCTTGTTTTTCTTGACAGACATAACATGATTTAAAGACTCTGGCATGCATATAATTGTTTCAAAGTTGCACACTAAACTTAAGGGAACACCATTCTTATGGGAGAAAGAGCTTTGAGATGGGAAAGTCTTCGGGATGTGTATGAGTGTCCTGAGGCCGCAGAATCTCCTTTCTCCCTGGAATCCTTTCCCTATTAGCAATATTTCTGATATAGAACAAAACTAGTCTGTTTGTAAAACAGCCTCTTTCTGAATTCATTCCTGAGCCTATTTCTTCAACGACAGTCTATCTTTCTTGACTCCATTTCATGAATCCTTTTGCTCTAGATATTTGAGTTGAAAGAAACTGCCTTCTAAATGTCTTGAAAGGAATTGCTATGGGCAAAGAGGAAACATCGAGAAAGCTTTATGATGGACGGTTCCTGTATTCCTGCTGTACCTGTGCTGATCATTTTCTAGAATCATAGACTTTCCTTCCCTGTCCATCCTATCTTATATATTACTGCCTTCTCAAAATACCACATTTTCAAGTTTATTTCAAGATGCACATTCTGGGGCGCCTGGGTGGCTCAGATGGTTAAGCGTCTGCCTTCGGCTCAGGTCATGATCCCAGGGTCCTGGGATCGAGTCCCACATCGGGCTCCCTGCTCGGCAGGAAGCCTGCTTCCCCCTCTCCCGCTCCGCTCCCCCTGCTTGTGTTCCTGCTCTCGTTATCTCTCTCTCTGTCAAATAAATAAATAAAATCTTTAAAAAAAAAAAAAAAAACACATTCTGTCTCTGAGAGAGCAGCAAAATCTCAACAAGACCTCACTCTTTTAAATGTTCTGTGCTCATCCTGGAGACAATACTCTGACTTTCCTGTGCTATTCCCTAAACTCATAGCCCTCATCACACACTTTAGGGCAAACAAGAAGAGCCTGTGGCCGTAATCTAGAATTCTGAGAAATGAGTGTTCTTAAACTTGGTATTCCTAAAAGTGACCCTTTAGAAACCAACCAGGAGCTACTTTTAAGAACCTCTTAATAAAAATTTTAAGTATTTGACCCATGTGTTCAGAAAAAGAAATGAGAAATCAAATTGTTTAAAGAAGATTTAAATGAGTCAGGTGGGGTGGTTCAATGTGAAGTTCAGGTTTGCAAGTGTGGGCTTTGACTCTGATGTCTTATTGTTTTGTGACTTAGAAAACAAATTATTTCATATGTGATTTAACCACCAAAACAAGTGCCTGCCCAACTGCATTCCTTTGCCTCAAGTCTTTGGAGGGGTACATTCACTTCCTAGAAGCTCATTTAAAAGGTGTCCCTCAGTTCTTTAAAGCTTTATTGAGTACCTAGTATGTGCCAAGCATCTTGCAGGGCGTGGAGATACAAAGATAAGGCATAGAGAAAGGGCTTTGGGTACATAATAATCAGAGTACAGTGTGGCACAGAAGTGCTATAGGGAATCAGGGGCTGCCAGAGAACGCTTCCTGGAGGCAATACCTGGCTTGAGCCCCAAAACATAGAGTCCACCAGGTGAAGGAATGAGGGAAGGACCAGCATTTGCGGTTGTAGGTGGCAGCTCCAGAATGAACAGTGGAGGAAGGGTGTGGACTCTGTGGGGAGCCATCAGGATAATGAGGCTGGAAAAAGATTTAGGATTCTGGCCACAGGGGTCGTAACTTAACAATACTGAGGAGCTTAAACTTTATCCTGTAATAAAGGATAGGGTAGGGGTGATACTGAAGAGCTTTTTAATTATTAGGAGGGTGATATGGTCAGAATTGTGTCTTAAATAACTCATTCTGCCAGCAGGGGTTGGGGCTAGATAGAGGGAAGCGTGAAGGATGGCCAGGAGGCCGTTTACATCTTGGTAAAAGATCCAAGCTCAAACCACCTTGCCTTGCCCTTCTCTGCGTTACATGTTTGGTGGAGAGTATCTTGGTACAAAGCCAAGCGGGCAGATGAAAAGAAATGATGAAAAACAGAATCAGAAGTGACAGCCTTTTCAGGGTTAATTTTAATATGACAGCTGCTGAAGCTAGCAGAGTCTGTAGGCCTTTGCAGATTACATGCATGCATTTCATTAGTTTGGATGTGGCCTATGCAAAAATCCATTGGAGAGAAGTGGGGAAGATTTGACAGGTGACATTCATCTGTGGTCCTCTAGGATTTGAAGACCTGTCACAACAGGCCAATGTGCTCCAGTTTTCTGCTTCCTAGTAAGGATCTCCTAAGATTCCACCAAGGAAACAGGGAGGAAAGGAAGCAAGGACCTGTAAGGGCTTAGTGGACATCCCAACATGTATACTCAGGGCTCCAAGAAAGCATGGCAAAGCAGGAGCTAGGATAATTTGCCAAGCCAGGTGCTCTTTTAGATAGAAATAGTAGACCAATGTAATATTAAGCCCTGGGACTTCAGGAAGAGTCCTTATGTTATTCAGCCCTCAATTATTTTTTTAGTATTTCTCATCTTTTTTTTTTTTTTTAAGATTTTATTTATTTATTAGAGAGCGAGAACACAGGCAGGGGCAGAGGGAAAGAGAGAGAATCTCAAGCCGACTTCCTGCTCAAGGCGGAGCCTGACGTGGGCCCCAGGATCATGACCTGAGCCGAAGGCAGACGTGTAACCGACTGAGCCACCCAGGCGCCCCTTTCTCATCTTTTTTTGATGAAAAAATTCCTCCTTCCCATTACAAATAGGTGACTCCGAGGAACCAAATATAGGAATTTCTTTTGCATTTCTTTCCCCCCCCCCCCAAGATTTTATTTATTTATTTGTCAGAGAGAGACAGAGAGAGCACAAGCAGGGGGAAGGGCAGGCTCCCCACCAAGCAAGGAGCCTGATGTGGGACTCGATCCCAGGACCCTGGGATCATGACCTGAGCCGAAGGCAGATGCCCAACCGACTGAACTACCCAGGCGTCCCTTAGATGATACTGATGTTTGCATCTGATCTGGGTACCACACTTGAGAACCACTACTGTATAGACATTAGAAATGTGACCCTTCCAAGGATTTAATAAAGTCTCATATGGTTCTTGGTATAACCTTAATGGAAATCAGTGGAGGATCAGTAAGGCCTGCCCTACACAGCTCTAATTCTGACTCAGTATTGACTTATTGAGTGACTGCTGTGCACAACGTCTGTGTTATAAACCTACAAAGAGCAAAGAGATCCAATCTTTGTCTCGGGCCCTCTAATGAAAGAAATAAGAGGGGCATCTGGCTGGCTCAGTTGGTAGGTCAAGAGTTCTTGATCTCGGGGTTGTGACTTCAAGCCCCACATTGGGTGTAGAGCTTACAATAAGTAATAAATAAAAAAGAAATAAGAGAACTAGGGTGCCTGGCTGGCTCAGTCAGAAGAGCATACAAGTCTTGATCTTGGGGTCATGAGTTCGAGCCCCACGTTGGGTGTAGAGATTATTTAAAAATAAATAAAACTTAAGAAAAGAAAAAAACCTGTCACACAAGGAAAAACATGAGAAGTACAAAAAGAGAACTAAACCATGTAGCCCAGAGGTCTTGATGTCTGAGTAATGCAGAAGGAGCATATGGAGGAGCTGTACTCAGTCATCTGTTGCTGTGTAACAAACTACCCAAAACTCAGACACTGGTTATTATCTCTCATAAGTCCGCAGGTTGACTGAGCTCAGCTGGGTGGTTTTTCTGTTCAGTGTGGTGTTGTCCGGGACCACAGTCCTTTAGAGGCTGGACTGAGCTGGCATGGTCCAAGAGGACTCAGTTGCATAGCAGTAGTTCATGTTGTCTTTTGGCTTGGAGTCCAGAGGAAGCTGTTAATTGGAGTGCCTTAAGTCTCCACTGGGTGGCCTCTCAGCATGACAGCAGGGCTCTGAGCTAGAACATTCCAAACATGTAAAAATGGAATCTGCAGGTCTCCTAACACCCAGCCTCGGAAGTCACAACATGGTTACCTCTGCTGCATTCTATTCATCAAAACGAGTCACGAGGCAAGCCTTATTCAAGAGGACGGAAATGGCCTACCTCTGGACGGTAGGAGTAGTGAAGAATTTGCAGCCATCTTTCATCTGCAGCTGTCATATTAAAATTGAGCTGCCTGATTGAGGCAAGTTTTACAGGATTAATAGGGTTTTAACAGGCAGAGCTTTCTAGGGGAAAAAGTGATGTAGAGAAAGAAATAGCAAGTCTTCAATTTGACTAGGGGAAAGGGTCCTGGAAAGGGGGGGAATGAATCTGTGCTGCATGGGGCTCTGAACAGCAGATGGAAGAGCTTAGCCTTACACTAACAAACTTTGAGGAGTGTGGAGGACCTATCAATGATTTTATTAGCGTGATACAGTTTGCGAGTGATTCTTAAGGCTCCAAACTAGTTCTTTCGGTGTTTGCCTGTAAGCCCAGTGTTAATGGCTATGGATTTGGCTTCTCTTTCTAAGATGTGAGAGGGGGTCCTCACTCTTCAGGTTGTTACAAACTATGCCAGGCAGCCGTTTTGAAGGAAGAGCGGGAGAACCCTAGCGGTACTTGCAGGACTGGCCAGACTAGGAGTCGAGGGACGTGCGGCTTTGTGCCAGACCTAGCTAGGCTTTTCCTGCTGCATCAGGGGTTAGTACTTAGTCTCGCCCTTGTCTTTTTCCCACAGTAACCCTCCACTGAGCGAAGAGATGCTGCCTCCTGGGGAGTGGATGTGTCACCGGTGCACCGTTCGCCGAAAGGTAATGATGCTGCTTTCTGAAGGCTTTGCTCAGAATGCCAGATCTAGAGCGCTGATATTCGAGAGCTAAGACGGCCTGGCCCTGAAGGCGTTTTCGTCCCTTCTTCTTGTCTTTTCCAGCCCTGGAATCACCCTCACTCTCCCCATGGTGACTGTTTGGAATCCAGTAGGGCCTAAAATCCAAACATGAGCTGCTGAAATGAGCAGAAGAGGTGTGTTAATTTACTGAGCCATGTTCATTCGCTAGTGACAGGAGTAGGCTGATTTAAGTGGCCTGAATGTGGCAGCTATATCCGTGACTGAAAGTGGCTGAAGAAAAACAAAGCTGTTTCTCCAGCTTGGTGGCAAAAGGATTTCCCTCGCCCCAAGGCAAATAAGTCGCTGGTGTCCAGAGGCTTGACTGGGTGTATGAGGGACAGAAGACTTTGAACCCGTTTGTACCCCTAGAATTTCTTTGTGCATATATAAGGTTGCCTAATCCCTCTTTAGCTCCCCCTCCCTTGGCTTTGATAATTCAGTGCTGGCTTTGAGAACATGATTTTCGATTTTGAGACCTTTTATGGGGTGCGAAAGCTAAATTCCTCTTTATCAGAAAAGGAAGTAGGTGTGTTTCCATCCAGATCATGAGAGACCCAGTCCTCAAATTATAGACTGTGGGTTAGAATCTGTCTATGGATTGTAAACCATCTCCTTCCCTCCCCCTACACTAATTACATAGCAAGCAACTTGCCTTCGTTGTGACATCACCTCTGTTGTCCTGGACCCTGAACATGATGTCACAATGAATGATGATTTCCTTGGTTGCAGAAACAGGATGAGATGATTCAGAGATTGTGGTTTATGTGTGTAACAGTCTTCAGCCTTTAAGAAGGTAAATAGGCAGACTTTTATTTTTCAACATGTGCACAAGGGTTCTTCCTAAAAGGCAAGGCAAGGCCAAGTCAACCACTTAGCCCCAGCTGTAGTTTGATACCTTCTAAGTCCACAAGCCAGGCTGTCCTCCAGCCTGTCCACCTCTCAAGATCTCTTCCTGTGCATCCCCAGTTAGGTTAGAGCAGGGCCCGTTAGCAGCATCTCCCAGCCAGGAGGCCTTTCGGAAGCGCGCCACTGAGGAAGCTGGATGTGATAGGGCTGGGAACAGCTGAGGGAGAAGTGAAGTCAGGAAAAGAGGGTGGAGAAGAGGAATTGACGTTATTTTGGTGCCCGTCACGTGCCGGGTGGTTTACACATGTTATCTCATCGAATCCATACGGCTGTCTGTGGGTGCTGAGCGTAGTGTCTCCGTTTTAGAACAAGTAGAAGAACCTTCTCAAGGACTCAGAAGAATCAACAGAGCCCAGATTTGAGCCAAATTGCCTCACTCCAAAGCTCTGTTACCTCTTCATCAGTTTTCTAGAAGCAGAACTGCTTGGTAGGGATTATAGTAGCCTTTTTCCACCATAGCGTGCTCTCCCCGAAGTGCCACTCTGACAGGCTCTCGGGTGGCCCTCTTTGCCTACCATTGCCATGGCTGCCCTTTCCAGCACCACTACCTCTATCCCCCTTTGGCCTCCTGTAGTTATGTTGAAGTAGACTGAAATGATCATCCTTTGGCCTCAGCAACCTCTGATGTTCAGGTCCTGTTCCTAGTGGAGGCTGAATCTTCCCCTGACTCAGAGCCTTCCTCCCTTTCATATATGCGACCCTCTGTCTCCACCATATCTCTGAAAGGAGAAGAAAGGTTTTACTAGTCTTACTTTACAGACAGACAAATTCCTGCACACCAACCTGCATCATCCAGGGTCATAAGGAATCATAGGCAGAACTGGGACAGATCCCAGGTCTCCTGAGTGGAGACCAGTGTTAAACCTTCATTTGACCACTCTTTGGAGTCCTAGAGGAAAATGTAATACCAGCCATCCAGTCCTACTGAGTAAACACCGTCTTTTTCCATTTCCCCACCTTCCCATTTGAAGAAGTGTCCCTTTTGGAGTTCTAGTTAAACTTGAAACACTGAAAGCCACCAGTCTTCGGACACTGTGATCACTGGGTAGCTACCTTCCACACACCAGCCATCCACCTCGTAGTGTAGTTACTTCCCGTGTCAGCACCCAGGCTCCCTGGACAGGGAGCTCTGCTTGCCTGTTTTACCTCTTACCTTTGCATTTGCAGACTTTATTTGGAGCAAAATTCGTAAAACCATTGGGGAGGTCAAGATGCTCCAAAGCAAACTACAGTGATGTTGAGTGCCCTTGTGTTTTCCTCAGTGTTCTCACTTAACCTCACTCCGTTTATTCTCACCGTGGTAGCTTTTTATCCTTTTGCCTGTGTACTTTGTATAGAGATAGTGTGTATCTATATGATAACTTAAAGGATCTATGGGAAGTGTGTATACTTGTTTCTCACTTTCCCTGCTGCTGTACGCAGTTTGCCAGCTTTAGTTTAGTTCAGCTGTAGTTTTGTCAGCTTGAACAGACCAGTGTTCCAAGTCTCCAGGTGGATGAGTCTGTGACAGGTTAGAAAAGTTCATAATTTTGGCCAGTGGTCTAGCAAGGACTTTGTGGTATCCATCTCTTTCTGTTTGGTGGTACTTTATGTGATGGGCCTACCTGTTCATTTGCACAGAAACGAGAGCAAAAAAAGGAGCTGGGCCACGTCAATGGACTGGTGGACAAATCCAGCAAACGGACTACATCCCCCAGCAGTGATACTGACTTGCTGGACAGATCAGCCAGCAAAACTGAACTCAAGGCCATTGCCCACGCGCGGATCCTGGAGAGGAGAGCCAGCCGGCCTGGCACGCCCACATCCAACGCCAGCACAGAGACCCCGCCCTCTGAGCAGAATGACGTCGACGAGGACATCATTGACGTGGACGAGGAGCCCGTAGCAGCGGAGCCGGACTGTGTGCAGCCCCAGCTGCGGAGGCCCTTCGAGCTGCTGATCGCTGCTGCCATGGAGCGGAACCCCACCCAGTTTCAGTTGCCCAATGAACTGACTTGTACCACCGCGCTCCCAGGTTAGCCAAACTCTCGTGCGCCCCCCGCGCCCCCAGAGGGCTCCTGTCCTGCCAGAGAGCGGTGCTGCCTCTGGGGTCACTGTTCGCGGTGCCACTCTCGAGCTCCTGTTCTTTGTTCTCCTGAACATCTTTGAAGGTTTTAGCTTTTACTGTGCTTGTTCGGTTTTCTGTTTTCTGCCCTTCAACATACCACCTTTTTAAAAATATAGGTAATGGGGCGCCTGGGTGGCTCAGTTGGTTGGGCGACTGCCTTCGGCTCAGGTCATGATCCTGGAGTCCCGGGATCGAGTCCCACATCGGGCTCCCTGCTCAGCAGGGGTCTGCTTCTCCCTCTGCCCTCTTCCCTCTCGTGCTTTCTGTCTCTCATTCTCTCTCTCGCAAATAAATAAATAAAATCTTAAAAAATATATATATATATAGGTAATGTATTCTCATGGTTCGAAAGCCAAAAAATATGCAGAGGCTTAAAATGGAAAATTTCCCTTCCACCCCTGTCTGTCATTTGCCTCCTTTCTACTTCCTACCCCTCACAGGTAACCACTGTTTGGTCCTTGTGTATTTCCTCCTAGAATTTCTTTGTGCATATATAAGCAATTATAGATAATATGCTCAGTATTTTCCCTCTAACCAGCTTACTTGGTATGCTACTCTACACCTTGCTTTTTTCACTTCACAATATGCTCTAGAGAGCTTTCCATATTAATGTAGGCATTCCTCAGTTTTTCTTAACGGTTACATAATAGTGTATTATATAGATGTGCCATAACTTATTCAGCTGATTTCCTATTAATGGACGTTCAGGTTGTTCCTAATCTTTTGTTACTATAGATGGTGCTTCAACAAATAATTTTATAAATATATCATTGCGTACATGTGAGAGTATTTGGAGGGTCAATTCTTAGTGTTAGAATTATTGCTGGGTTATAACTATGCATTTATAGGGTTTTTTTGTTTGTTTGTTTTTATTTTTAAAGATTTTATTTATTTATTTGGCAGAGAGACATACAGCGAGAGAGGGAATACAAGCAGGGGGAGTGGGAGAGGGAGAAGCGGGCTTCCCGCCCAGCAGGGAGCCCGATACGGGGCTCAATCCCAGGACCCTGGGATCATGACCTGAGCCGAAGGCAGGTGCTTAAGGACTGAGCCACCCAGGCGCCCCATATGCATTTATAGTTTGATAAGATGTTGCCAAATTGCCCTTCATACCTTTTTTTTTTTTTTAATCAAGTCGTCTTCTACTTGATACCACAAAGCTTCTAGATGTTCTTTTCTTTTTCCCAGAGAAAGTGAAATTGGCAATCTTAAGAATCCTGGTCAGCCAGGAGGATGCATATGGAATCCAAGGTTTTCTGATTTCTGTACAAATGCGGTAAAATTATAGTCTTTTCCTCAGCCAGCTCCACAGAACAGTCTTCGTTGACTGTTTGACTCGGGTCCTTATATTCCTTAGGTTGCCAGTTTCTAACAACCTAAGCTTCTGACCGCTTCATGTTTGCAAAACACAGAGCTGTGTTTCTGCCTCGGAACGAGCGACTTCTGACCGTAGTTCTGATTTCTGTGTTCCTTTTCCTGCCTTCCTGCTCTTTTTCTCATTTGAAGCCAGCCCAGGGGGTCTCCGAGAGAGACCCATGTCTAGGCCATGGCACGTCCTTTTCCTGAGATCTCTTCTTTCACTTACTGTTGTTTCCATATCCCAGATTAGGGACTCTACATCCAAGAAAGCTCAGCACCATCAATTTCTCTTCTAGGTTCTAGCAAGAGGAGAAGAAAGGAGGAAACCACAGGGAAAAACGTTAAAAAGACACAGCACGAGTTAGATCACAATGGTCTTGTTCCCCTACCAGTCAAAGTCTGCTTCACATGCAACAGGTATTTTTCTTCCATCCTGAGGGCTCTTCTCCCATAGTCAGCAAATGATACGTTTTCTCTCTCCCGTCACCTCTTCCAAACCCTCTGTGTTAAATGTGGACAACCCACATTCGGATGGTATGAGTACAGAGACTGCGTGACCAATTGACCAGAGCCTTGACTATCTTAACAAATTCCCTGAAGTACCTGAGAACTGTGTTTATAAAGGCTCGGATGAGAGGAGTTGGACTTAAACAGAAGCAAGAGATAATTTGACTAGCTAGGAGGAGGAGCTCTGGCCAGCAGAGACACAGGTCCCTGGAAAAGGCACATAGCTTTTAAAGATGAGTTTAAAAGTAATACAAGTATCCATGGTAGCTAATATGCCTCAGACTGGATGACTTCCAAATGCCTCTAGGCTGCCCCAGTTGTAGCTTCCCTAAGACACTGGTTTCCTTCAGATAGGAGCTCCTCAGTGACAGGAACCAGCTGCTTCAATTACTGAAGCTGGACTTAGTGGCCTGGGTGTCTTAGAAGGGCAGGATAGCAGGAGAAAATAGCTATCAAAAAGAAACATGCCAAAGAAAAAAAAGAAATGTTCCACAGCAAAAGCTGTAGGGAACTAGATAGTAGAGCAGCAGAACTCTGAGCCAGGCCCAGACTGAGGCTCCGGTGCATCTCAGACACCCAAGGAGTATCCGTGGTTACAAGTCAAAATTGGTGTTTGCTGAAGCCCTTCCCTTGAACTATGCATACACGGATACATTACAGAATCCTTTCCCAGCACAACTTTCTCTCTGCGTGTGTCATTTTTGCTGAGTGCTGCATGCGGAAGAGACGTCTTTTCTTGCTGTAGTGTAAGACTCTAGAAACATGGCTAGAGGTTTTTTGTTTTGTTTTTTTTTTTAATGAGGTAGTTACTTTCTTTTAAGGAGTAGAAAGATCAGAGCAGAGTTGGCTACCTTCCCCTTGTGGGTACTGAGCATTGATCATTCCTGCTCTGACAGCCACTTTAGCTGTACTCCAAATAAACATTCACTTCCCCACAAGACACATTCCTCTTAGAAGAGAGAATAATGGAGAGCCTGGTGGTAGCCCCCAACTTCATCCATCTTCCTAATGGGGAGTGTAACTGATCACTGGGGGAGGAGGCTCTGGGAGAACGTGGTGAGGATTAAGGAGGAGAGGCTGTTCACAATGCAGAGTTGGTTTCAGTTTTCCCATCTTGCCACAGAAATGGCCTACAACTCTCTTTTGCAGGAGCTGCCGCGTGGCCCCTCTCATCCAGTGTGACTATTGCCCCCTCCTGTTCCACATGGACTGCCTCGAGCCACCGCTCACTGCCATGCCCCTGGGCAGATGGATGTGTCCGAATCACATCGAACATGTGGTGGTAAGCGCAGCATCAGCGTCGCCCCTTCACTTCTCTCTGGGCACAGCTGGGGCATGGACTGATTCGGTAGAAAGCAGGGTGGTAGGGTCAGCTTTGTACCAGAGTTCACTATAATCTCTCAGATACTAGATTCTGCAGACCATCCTACTCAGTTCTGATTATTTTGACATGCCTCAGCTGTGCATTTCGCCTTTTCCCGCAATGCCTTGTTTTAGCTGTACAGGCAGACTTGGTTGTTGATGCATAATTTCTTCCACAGTGAATTAAGCAGCTGATGCTACAGTTCTAAAAGGGGAGTATGTTAGATCCAACTTTTGGGAATAAATGCTCTCATGGTAGTTGCTTCCGTATTTTCCTGCCTCTTATTTTTAGAGGAGACAAACTAAGAAACTCTAAAACGTTTATTCTCCTATCTCAGGAATTATCACAGGCAGTCAACTCCCAGTAACTCGGGAGAGTTGAAGAATTGGCGTGGATAACAGTGTTCCAGTCAGCCATTTATTGAACACCGATGTGTCCTAGGCACCACATGAGGCTCTTTCCTGTCTCTCTAGTTTTTAACACCCACCTTGTCATGGTACATAATAGGTATTCAGTAAGTAAGTCATTGAATGAATGAATGGTGTGAGGGTCCTTTTATCTTCTCTCCCGGGAGTCTTGGGTGCATTTTCCAGATGCTTCCTGGGGCTCAAATGGAACTGTCCTTTGCTATCTCCAAAAGAGGCTTAAGCTTAGTCCCTTTCCTGTTAGGCCCTAAGAACAGTCATTTACAAGGTTGAATGGGTGAGGGCTTCAGAAGAGCAGCCCTTCCAGATTAACAAAAAGATTATAGCTTAAGACATTGTCTATCAGATGGTAGTATCTTTTGACCCTCAGCTTGACAGTGTGCTCCTCACGTTGCACTGAGGGACCGCAGTTATGGACTTGCACACATGGGCAAAAAGGTTGCTTTTGGCCTCTTCATTCGGCTAACACTGCTCAGAAGGGCTTAGCTAGGAGGAAGCTTCTCTCTGAGGCGCAGTTATGAGTGTTTCGTTTTGCCTCCTGCTGAACCAGAAAAAAACAACCATGAGCAGTATGCCCAAATATGAATCTTAAACAGCAGCTTTCCAATCGATGAAAAATTAATTAGGTAATTTTTTTATTAGCCACTTAGGGGTTTTTCCTACTTGACTAATTAGGCAGCTTCAGCACAGATCTTTTCTTTTGAATTAAAGTGTGCTGGACCAGATGCAGAAGCGGAAAAGCGGCGCAGGGTTTACGTGCCTTCTGTATATGCCGCTGCGTCCAGTCCGTTCTTCCTGCCCTTCGGCCTCTTGGAGCAGGCCAGGTTTTCCACCTTCTCTAGAGCAGGACTGTGAGATCCAGGTGGACTCGCTAACATTCCCTGGTATGTTGGAAGAGGAATAGGGCAGGGCACATGGGATTCTGGTGCTGATCCCTCCTGTCAGCCAAGCTCCTATATAGGAAACCGTCCTGCTTCCTGTGGGAGAGAGTGCCTTCTAGAAAGGGAGTCTGGGTCTCGAGGGCCAAGGCCTACATCTCCATTGAAACCTGTGCTCTGTTAGGGTACACTAGCAAAAGGTGATGCGAGCTGTCAGAGGCTGAATTTGAAGGGCATTTCTTGGCTAATTTTCTATTTCCTGTCCCCCTCAAGGCTCTCTAGGGAAGAGAACATAACAGTTTTCCCGTGCTAGACCAGGCAGAGCTGAGGGAGAACGTTTTATCCGTGTTCCTTGGCCCCCTGACAGGAGTGTTGACATACCAGCTCCTGACAGAAGGAACCTATTTGCCCAAGGGCTTCTATTTTTCGAACCTAGAGAATAGAGGTCATTGGGAAGGGGATGCCTTTTGAGGTTCGTTACAAGAGTGTGTCTGCTTTGTCCCTAGCTGAACCAGAAGAATATGACGCTGAGCAATCGGTGCCAGGTGTTTGACCGTTTCCAGGACACCATTTCACAGCATGTGGTCAAAGTGGACTTCCTGAACCGAATCCATAAGAAGCACCCTCCTAACCGCCGTCTGCTCCAGTCAGTCAGAAGAAGGAGCTTGAAGGTGAGTCCCCAGCCTGGTGCGGGCAGGGTGGTGGGCTTTGATTGTTTCCAGGGGATAGACAGGATCATGGGCCCGAATTGATAGACAGGGAGGCTGAAGCCCTGACATTTGTCTCTGGTGTCTCAACAAGTGCTGAATGTGACCGTATGTTCTCATACTTGAGGATAGAGGTCAGGATTATGAAGGCCAAGCTCCAAACTCTCCCGAGTTTCCAGTTCTCCTGAGGATCGGTGCTCTTTAGCCCCTTCCGCCAAACAGAGGTGCTCTGCTGTTGCTAACCCCTCTGCGGGCACTCGTGCTCTCTGTTCCTGGGAGACGGCCCCTTTCCCAGAGCTGCCTGGTGGGCTGAAGGTGAGGGGGATGAAGCAGAGGACCATATGGAAAGTGAGGAGCTATCCCAGCTGAGGAACTTAAGAGGAGAACGACTAAAGGAGAGTTAAATCTGTTGTTCCAGGCCGCTGGTAATACATCATGAATACTCCAAGTTGTGGCCTTGGCGGTAATAATACCTAACGTTTGTATCCACTTGACAGTTTGCTGAAGTGTGTCCGCAGAGATCGACAGAAAAAATCCCTTTGTTGAAAAGCATTTGGGGGTGTTGAGGCTGTTTTCATAGACCAGTCAGTTCCCTCATTCATTTAACCTGGAGAGCCCAACACTCTACACCCACACATATGCTTGATCTTTCTCTTCTGAGAAATCCCACAGTGCTCTGTGCCAGTGGGGACCAGCAATTCTCCAGTATGGCCACTTGGCGGCAGTCTCACTTTAACTCACTCACACCACTCCCGTCCCTTCCAGTGGATGTTAGCACCAGCAAGATGCTAACTATTGGAAATTGTATAACAATCTCTTAACTGTGTAAATATTTATACTTCAGTGCAAACATCAGTTTCCAAAATTAAATCAAGGTGTTTTCAGTTGGGGGTATTATAGACGTGGCATGTCTCATACCTTAGAGAAACAGATTTAAAAGTAAACTGTAGATTTGGAAGAGAGCCTGGTGGCTGAAATGAACAGGCCAAGAAGCCTTGATGAAATCCTGTCATTTTACAATGCCGCCTCCCTCTTTCTTTTTTTCTTTCTTAGAAGAGCGGGGGGGGGGGGGGGAGCAGAGAAAGAGAGAGAATCTCCATGCCCAGCACAGAGCCCAGCACGGGGCTCGATCTCACCACCCTGAGATCATGACCTGAGCTGAAATCAAGAATCAGACGCTTAACCAACTGAGCCACCCAGCTCCCCCCTTTTGTAAAGGTTTCCCTGTTCTTGAGAAAAATCCAAGGGCATGAATTGCCTGAAAAGCATTTTGTACTTAGACAATTTGAGAGTGAATTGAGGACAGTGGCGGAGACCTGCTCACCTCTCTCCTGGAACATGTTTATCACTGATGGAGCGCAGTGCAGCAAAATCAGCTTAAGAACTTTGTGTTTTTGTTGGGGTTTCCTCTTCCTGCTACTCCTTCACTCTTGGCCAGGGATTTGCCTACCATTCCATTCCTCCCCCTCCCATTCCTGGGTGACCTCGGACAAGCCCAAGGCACCGGCCATCACTGTTAATGGTGCTGACTCTCGATTCCACCTGCCTTGCCTTTCTCCTCCTATCCAGGTTCATATCTGCCTGCCCATCCCACAGACACTCCAGTCTCAACTTGCCCAAGACCAAAAGTCTTCTGCCTCCAAATCTGCTCTTCCTCTTGTATTTCCTGTTTCAGTAAATTACCACAATCTCCACCCAGCCCCTCAAACCAAAATTCTGGAAAGCATTTTCAGCTCTTCTTCCCTTATCCTCCATAAGGACTTGGTCACCAAATCTGTCCTCCAAATGTTTTCCAAATCCACCAAGTGCTTCCACACCTCTGTGCCTTATATGCTGCTCCCCTACCCTCTTCGTCTGCCTGGAAGTTCTCAACTTCTAAGGCTCATCTGTAATACTGCTTTCCTATAAAATCTTCCCTAATCTCAAATTCCTTTGCCACACCCCCAGACAGAAATGAACACTCTTCCTCTGTGTTTTTTATAGCTCCTGAGCATGCCTCTATCATAGGACCCATTACACTGGGTTGTAATGTTTCTGTTTATCTCTGCAACTAGACTGTGCGCTCCTTGAGGGCAGAGCTTAAGTTTTATTCATCTCTGGATCTCTAGGACTTGGGGCAGTACCCAGACTCAGGAGGTGCTCAATAAATATTAGTTGAGGGTGCCTGGGTGTCTCAACTAATTGGTTGGGTGACTGCCTTCGGCTCAGGTCATGATCCTGGAGTCCCAGGATTGAGTCCCGCATCGGGCTCCTTGCTCAGGAGGGAGTCTGCTTCTCCCTCTGACCCTCCCCCCTCTCATGTGGTCTCTCTCTCTCATTCTCCCTCTCAAATAAATAAATAAAAATCTTTAAAAAAAAAATAAGTATTAGTTGAATGTATGAATGACTCTTTGCTTGTGTGGCTCTTTCATTCTTACATGGTATGATTCAGAATGTGTCTTCTGTCTTTGTACAACAAAGAGGTCTTCAGTTGTTTCATTAGTCATGAATGGATGGATGAAGAAAACTGACCTTGGGCGCCTGGGTGGCTCAGTTGGTTAAGCGACTGCCTTCGGCTCAGGTCATGATCCCGGAGTCCCGGGATCGAGTCCCACATCGGGCTCCCTGCTCGGCGGGGAGTCTGCTTCTCCCTCTAACCCTACCCTCTCTTGCGTGCTCTCTCTCACTCTCTCTCTCAAATAAATAAATAAAATCTTTAAAAAAAAAAAAAAAACCTGACCTTGACTGAGTGCTTGTCACAGGCCAGGCCTCATGCTGAGCATTTCCACTGTGAATATGACCTCCTTTAACTTTTTACCTCTCAGATACTGCTCACTCACCTCCCAAACTTGATGCTGAGCAGCCTAGAGTACCGCTGTGAAGCTGTGTCCAGAGTCAGTCTTACACTTCTTAGGCCAAGGCAGGGGGTGGGCAGGGCACATGCCTGCTGTTTCCAGTTCTTGCCTTCTCAGGCTCATGTGTGTGTGTGTGTGTGTGTGTGTGTGTGTCTGAGGCACCGAGCAGTTGCAGCCCACTGAGCCTCCTTGTCCTACTAGACCCCAGAGTGCATGATGGTCTCTTGGGCATCGGCACCACAAGCAGAAAAATGCGGCCAGGGCTGAATCAACTGGACGTGTCAGCACCATCTCCCTCTCCTTCCTCCTCCTGTCTGTCCTAAACAGGTTCCTGATGCTATCAAATCTCAGTACCAGTTTCCACCCCCTCTCATTGCACCCGCGGCCATTCGGGATGGGGAGCTGATCTGCAATGGGATCCCTGAGGAATCACAGACGCACCTTTTGAACTCTGAGCACTTAGCCACCCAGGCAGAGCAGCAAGAGGTGAGTGAAGGCAGGGTCGGGATTCCAGAGCCAGTCTTTCATCTCACCACAGCGGTGACTGGAGATAGCCTCAGTGCCATTCCCACCCCCATCTTCTGCAACCCCCCCCCCACCCTCATCCCCCAAGAGTTGACTCTTCCAGAGAGAACTCCTGGCCGATATTCTGAGGCAAGTAAAAGAAGTCCAGAGTCAGCCGGTCTGCTTCTCCATTGGCCCCCCAGTGTGCTGTGAGACGGGCACCTCCGTCTCGTAGAAAGAGCTCAGCAGACCCGTAGAGAGGTTAGGCGGTAGCTGAGCACACAGCAGTTGCTGCATGTTGGTTCACAAGGTGAGCCGTAGGGGCGGAGCCCGAACGGGAACCCCGAGCTCTGCTGACCAGGGTGCCGCCTGCTGAGCGTACCAGCAAGTCTTGCTTGGGACTGGAAGTGGAATCCTGGCAGAAGTCAAGCACACCTTTCCTGGGCGTTTGCGATGGGACCTCGGAAACGGTGCTTATCAGCTGTGCTGTAGCCCTGGCCACTGGGGCAGGAAGGACCAGCGCCTCCCAGGCCTCTCACCCTCCTCTCCTCTCCTCTCCTTCCGTTGCAGTGGCTCTGTAGTGTTGTTGCGCTCCAGTGCAGCATATTGAAACATTTATCTGCTAAGCAGATGCCTTCGCAGTGGGACTCTGAACAGACAGAGAAGGCTGATATTAAGCCTGTTATTGTGACTGACAGCTCAATCACCACCTCCCTGCAAACAGCTGACAAGGCACCTACACCTTCCCACTGCCCCTTGTCCTGCCCCTCAGGGATTAGCACCCAGAATTCCCTGAGCTGCTCTCCACCCCACCAGCCCCCAGCCCTAGAGGACATCAGCTGCAGTTCTTGTGCGGAAAAATCCAAGAAAGCCCCCTGCGGGACTGCCAACGGGCCAGTGAGCACAGAGGTGAAAGCCAATGGCCCACACCTCTACAGCAACCCCACTGATTCCACGGACCCCCGGCGACTTCCAGGCGCCAACACCCCCTTACCAGGCCTCTCCCACCGGCAAGGCTGGCCCCGGCCCCTCACGCCACCAGCGGCTGGGGGGCTTCAGAACCACACCGTCGGCATCATTGTGAAGACAGAGAATGCCACTGGCCCCAGCTCTTGCCCCCAGAGGAGTTTGGTTCCTGTCCCAAGCCTGCCCCCTTCCATTCCCAGCTCTTGTGCCAGCATCGAGAACACCAGCACTTTGCAAAGAAAGACTGTCCAATCACAGATAGGACCTCCGTTGACAGAGTCAAGGCCACTGGGCTCACCCCCAAATGCCACCCGGGTGCTTACTCCCCCCCAAGCAGCAGGAGATGGTATCTTGGCCACAGGAGCCAACCAACGATTCTGCTCACCAGCGCCATCATCAGGTGAGTGCTGCTCAGTCTCGGGGTAATTTGGATCCAGTCCTTTCATGTTCTTCCTGGCAGTTAAACTTCAAAAAACACTTATATTCCTGTGAATATTTCAGAGGACTTCGGTCTCTCTCTTATTTGCCCTCCCCACATGTATGTGAGAGAAGAGAAGGCACGCGTTAACTTGTCCCCGTTTCATTGGTGGGATTGCTTAGGCTCTGAAAGTGTAAGTGATTTCCTCTAGGTGACCTACCGAGTCAGTGGCAGGATTGGAACTATGGCTGGGTCTCCCGACTCCCCTCCCCACACCTTTCAGGCCTAGTCTTCCACGTGTTTATGTTCCATCTCCTTAGAGGAAGGCAGCCTGCTCTGTGGAGCCGTTGTGGCCAGCCCGAGGTTCTAGGCGATGGCCTCCGTGTTTCAGGATCCACACCAGAGACCAGATCACACCTAATCTAGATTCGCAGAGCCCACTCATGTGAAGGAGCTTCCAGGTCAGGGAAAGCAGGGATAGAAAGCAACACTGCCTTTCAGAATAGCTGCAGAGCGACATGCCCACAGAGGTTGGCCTGGCCCAAAAGCTCACCCTTGGGCCGCGTGCAGAAAGTGTGGACCTGCTCTCTCAGCTGTCCCCAGTCAGCACTCCAGACCTCGAGATTGCTGACCCCAGCATCTGAACCAGGTTTCAGATGCTGCTGGAACCCCCTGTGGTCTCTCCCGTCTGAACTGAAGCTGGCCTCCTAGTCAGCTGGGAGTCTCGGTAACCAGGTGACTGTGACTTCTCTGCATGGGGGCCCCTGGTCCCAGGATGGCCCCTACCTTCAGGCTCTTTTCCTGTCTCTGTTTACCTCTTAATACGGGCCTGGATAGGTGCTGCACCCTGTGAGTGGAACTTCAGGAGGCAGGAGTTACAGGGGCAGGCATAGAGGCAGCCGGGAGGTAGTGACGGCCCAGAGAACAAAGCCACCCCACCGCGTTCCCCAGAGCAGTAGATTTCACCAGTTCTTGGTGCTCTGGAGACTCCTGCGTGCCCGGGTGCCTTGTCGTTCCATCTGCCCTTCCTCACCACACATTTTTAGCTCTAGGAGTTCCAGAGCCTATGGGGTGAGAGTCAAGAAGGGAACATCACCTTGGGTCCGAAATCCAGACCTGTCTCGGCAGTGGGGGATTGGACCGGTGGGTTTCCCTCAGGCGACGTAAGTAACAGTCTTCCTGCTCCGTCCCCAGATGGCAAGGTCAGCCCCGGCACGCTACCCATAGGAAGCGCTTTAACCGTACCCTCTTTCCCAGCCAACTCTACTGCCATGGCGGACCTCACCAGCTCGCTGCGAGCGCTCACGGACGCTCATGGAGGTGAGTGAGTGAGCTGTGCCCTTCCACCAGCTGCTGCGGGAAGGTGCCGTCCCTGTGCAGCTTTCCAGCCCAGTTGGTTCAGAAAGGAACCGAAGGAATGCCTGAGCTCCCAGGGCTGGGGAGGCGGGTTAAGAAAGCAAGCCCCTCCTACCCCTGCCTTCCACACCTCATAATCAGAGGTGAAGGGAGAGCAGAGCCGGCTGAGCGTGTGAGGCCAGCTAAAACCAGGAGGGCCTTGTTCCCCAAGTCGGAGAGAACGGAGGCACCGCTTGCCCTCTGTGCAGAGAGGGTGGGTAGAAAATCTAAGCCTCGGTGTCGGCCAGCCAGCCCTCCCCACCTCACGCAGGCAGGGGGTTTCTCTTGCTCTGCCTCCCCAGGACCACCGGACCTAAAATCAAGCCTCCCACCTCCAAGAGGCAGCTGCCCAGGTGGCACCGGGGCCCATCTCTCACTGCACATGGCTAGGGAGATGCCCAGCTCTGGATCCTTACGCCACTTCGTCCTCTCTGCTGTTCGAGAACAATCACTTGGCTAGATTTCAGAAATGCTAAACTATTTGCTTTGTGACCCTCACCTAATTCCACATTCCATTTCCTCCTCAGCTGCTTTTTAATCTTTCTCTTTGGTTAATAGAAATCGAGATAAATATGCTGGACGAGAAGCTGATCAAGTTTCTGGCCTTGCAGAGAATACATCAGCTTTTCCCCTCCCGGGTCCAAGCGTCACCAGTCAGTGTCGGGGCGCATCCGCTGGCTGCTGGAGGGCACCACACAGAAGGTGCGCACGCACACACCTGCCCCCACGGTGCACCATCTAGCCTCCCCTGTGTGTGTGAGGGGTCTCGGTTTTCGGTATCTCAGTGCTCCGTGTGTGCCTTTAACGGGCTTAATAAAGCACCAGGGTTTCTTCCCCCAGAAAGCAGGAACAGAAAGGCAACCACAACTTTCACGTCAGACTTGGGGAAGTCTGCTGTGACTTTCTCTCATGCTCATCCACTTCGAGACACACAGAGCAGCCACGAGTGCCTTTGGGTATATGTGGTACGCTTTCCGCTGAACTGCTTTCAAATATTTGGGTTATGAAAGTTTCCCAAAAGGCAATTTTTCAAGTTCAAGGTGAGAAGCAAAATAACAGTAACAGTTGAGCTAGCCTCCTGGAAGTTCTTCCCAAGAGTTTAACTGCTTAGGCTATTCCTTTGAGCATTAACCCTTAATGAGCCTTACTGATTGAAATTGTGGGAAACGCAGAGCTGACCTACAGCATCAGAATCTACATTTTAACAGGATCCCTAGTTGATTCATATGCACACTGAAGTTTGAGAAACGCTGGTCCGTGCGTTCTGTTTTGCATGGCCTCCCTCTGGTATCATCTGGTCTATCCCCTATAAGCCAGTCAGCAGCCCAGGAACTTAAATTACTTTCATCTTTGAATTCTATGACCATCTTCAAAGATGGTCCCTCTTGCCCCGTGTTGGAAATGCTGTGGGTGGGGGGAGAGCATCACCCTGAAGCAGCCCAGTGTCCAAGGTGAGTTTGGCAAGATGACTCATCTAGTGGGATTATTTTCTCTGGGCCACGAGCCGAAGGCCCGGGTTCTTCGGGTTTATGTTTGGGGCCTCAGGTTCTGAGTTTCTGAATGATCCTATCCCTGTGTTTGTCTTGTAGTGCAAAGAAAGGAGGTACAGGCCCGAGCTGTGTTCTACCCTCTCTTAGGGTTGGGAGGAGCTGTGAACATGTGCTATCGAACCCTCTACATCGGGACAGGTGAGCCCAGCTGCGAGAGGTGCCGAATCTCTTCAGCCCTAAATACTATTAGCCTTACCCACAGAGGCCAGAAAGGGGTGAGGGAAAACCCTCTCCAGGGCTGAGTGGTTTAACCCAGCAGCTATCCAGGCAGGAGGAACTAAGAAAGGAGATTATCAGCTGCTTCTCTTCCCTGGCTCGAGCCCTTTTGCTCTGGGCCCAGCATGACCTCAGGAGAGAGGAGTCAGCTCTGATTGCTGCCCAGTGAGCCATTTTAAGCACGCAGGAAATAACCGAGCAGAGGGCACATACTTTGTCCCTGGAGGTCTTTGAAAAAGTGATGGGCCTCACACAACCCTAACCTTTACTTAGTCCTGTATCTTGTACAGAGGGACAGTCTGCTTAGCCCACGGCCCAGAAATCTCCTTTCTTTGCGATGACAGGCTTTATGAGCCCTGTACCCCGTGTCGTGCTGTCACGGTAATAACCAGGAGCTCACTCGTCCCTTCTGGGCAATAGCCGCATGTTCTAGACGAGATCAGCTGGCAGGGACAGCCGTTCTTTCGAAGGGGATTGGAAAAGAAATCCGTTTTTGTTCAAAAGTACAAGGACGGGGCCCCAAGCTAGCGCCCCCTCCCCCAGGCCTTACAGTACCTGCCCCGGCGTTGACTCCCGGCCCCCCGCCCTCCCCGTGCATACGCCTTACAGTCTTGTTCTCTGCCTGCCTTTACCTCTCCTGCTGCCACTTGCAGGAGCTGACATGGACGTGTGCCTTACAAACTACGGTCACTGTAACTACGTGTCCGGGAAACACGCCTGCATATTCTACGATGAGGTGAGGGATGGGGATGGGGTGGGAGGGAGCTCTCCCCACCTGAGGCCTCTCCTAGGCACTGGGGTTTTTTGTTCAGTGTCCTGGGTGAGGGGAAGGGGGGCGGGGAGGTCTTCTCCTCTTCTTCCCTCCCTGTCATTTCTGGAGGAGAAGAGTCTCGGTGTGAAAGGGCGTCTTACCGCGGCTACCGCTCCCTAGGAGCAGGGCTGCCATTTCTCCTGAGGTTGGTCACAGGCTCAGCAGGGGAAGCCCGCCTGAAAGCAGGGCAGGGGACCAGCATAGAAGGAAGCCAAGCTCTCTGTGCCAGTGAATAGCATTTCAACAGGAGCCAGTGCCGAGGAGGCAGAGGAAAGGAGCGGTGGGAGAGCAAGGGTGGGGAGTGGGGGGCACTGGGAAGGAAGGCTTCCCTGAGGAGGTGAGTCTTGAGCCCTGTTCTAAAGAGACAGGGAAGCGGGGCTTGACTGGGGAAGAAAGAGAGCTCCCCAGGTAGAGCAGCACAGCCTTCTCCATGTGTCCTCTCTCCCCTTAGCCCCAGGCCCCACGCAGCAGACCACACATCTTATCTTCCCTCCTCCTCCTCAGAATACCAAACATTATGAGCTGTTAAACTACAGTGAGCACGGGACAACGGTGGACAATGTGCTGTATTCCTGTGACTTCTCTGAGAAGACCCCGCCAACCCCCCCAAGCAGTATTGTTGCCAAAGTGCAGAGTGTCATCAGTAAGTCGGACCCTGTGGCCCCAAAGCCGGCCTTTTTTGGACATTGTGTTAAGACCGCCGTCAGGGTGGCTCTGGCTTGCTGCCGATGACCGGCTCTCTTGCCTTCCCGGTCCCATCGGCCAAGCTCTCCTCGCTTGGGGGCCCAGGGAGAGCCACCGAGAAGCCAGTCCTGTGCGTGCGCCCACCTGCTTGGGGACTTCAGGCTCCCCTGGCCCTTTCCCGGTGTCCCGCAGCCATGGCAGACAGCCCCGGGTGGGTTGGCCGCTTCACTGTTCTCTCCCGGTGACCACGCTCCTTCTTCCCAGGGCGCCGCCGGCACCGGAAGCAGGGTGAAGAGCCAAGTGAGGAGGCAGCCATGATGAGCTCCCAGGCCCAGGGCCCACAGCGGAGACCCTGCAACTGCAAAGCCAGCAGCTCAAGCTTGATCGGGGGCAGTGGGGCCGGCTGGGAGGGCACCGCCTTACTGCACCACGGCAGCTACATCAAGCTGGGCTGCCTGCAGTTTGTCTTCAGCATCACCGAGTTCGCGACCAGACAGCCCCGAGGCGATGCTGGCCTGCTGCAGGACGGGGTCTTGGCCGAGAAGCTGTCTCTCAAGCCCCACCAGGGCCCCGTGCTGCGCTCCAACTCCGTTCCCTAGGACCGGCGGCTGCCCCGTCACGTGACCGCCTGGCCGCCCAACCCAAGACTCCTGCAATGCAAAAATGTACACAAACCAAGCCCGGGTTTTTTTCTATACTCCACCAGAAACCCTTCAACTACAATCTTTGCATGAAATGAAGAAAACCTTTTGACTGTTTTTTAAAAATCCTTTTTCTTTTCTCAAGTTCTAGGGGGCATTTGCACATATATTTGTACTCAACATTTCATGGGAAAGCGGCAGACCCGAGCTGAGGAACAGCGTGGGCAGGGAGGGGAAGGCCGATGGTCTGGACACTTCCTCCAACACAAGACCGTTCCCCACCCACCTCCTGCTCCCTCCCCCTCGCCCGCCGTTGTAAAATAATCAGAAACTTGTTCTATTTTGTGGCAGTGACAATAGTTTTATATTAAAAGAAAAAATACAGTTTTCATACAGCAAAATCTATACAATATCATTGTTTTATTTAATATAAAGATCGCTACCCACCCTACTTCGTGGTCCCCACCCTCCAAGTTACTTTCCCTTTCTGCAGCGGTTGCACGAC
The DNA here is from genome assembly GCF_011800145.1 of Mirounga leonina. Lineage (NCBI taxonomy): Eukaryota > Metazoa > Chordata > Mammalia > Carnivora > Phocidae > Mirounga > Mirounga leonina. Next base: position 4,645,259 of record NW_023270503.1, read on the forward strand.
AGCTAGCTACTGTGTATTCGGGACAAATGAGAAATGAATTCTTCTTCTGGCTGTCCATCTATTTTATTTCAAATAAGGAAAAGTGTATTTGGATTTTGTGTAAATACATCTAGTGATGACATTTTTTCAATGTTTTTAAAACCTGTACAGTACTACATGTGGTAGAGCGTTTTCTTCAAATTGTCTATTGTAGCAAAAACGTTTTTGTCGTAAACCTGTTTCGTCTCCTTTTTTTGTTCTCTTGCCACTCTCTCCTGTTCCTCCCACCCCACCCCAAGTAGTACCAATGTACATAGTAATTGTAATGTTTTAGACTTTACAGAAACTTTCCTGTATTCTGTATATAAAAAAACAAAAATACTTCAAATTATGTTTTCTGCCTGTCTGTCCTACCTGTCATCACCCTTAGAGGGGACCCTCCCCAAGATCCTGGTCGCAGTCTCATTGAACTAGTCTCATTCCCAGACACTCAGTCCCCAAGGGAAGGCAGGAGAGCGGAGGTCTGGGAGAAAAGTGAGCCCAAGGTGGATGTGGGAAAGTGGAGGGCTAGGGGTGCATTGGCGGGGTCGGGCCAGGGGTGGGGTGGGGCTCTTGTCTGGCTTTATGGGTGACTTGAGGGAATCATTTGACATGACCGCATACTGCAAGAATCCGAGAGTGCAGGCCCTCGCTCTTCCCTGCTGACTCCCAAACCAAGATAATAAAACAGGAGCTGTCTTTGAGACCTCTGCATTCTGGCCTAGAAACTTTAACCTCAGGAGTTGGGGCTGCTTTTAGTTGCAGTTGTTTGCTATCATTTGATTCATCAATCCTGGGAGAAGCCAACACCTGGCTCTGTCCTTCTGCTGTCAGCCTGAGCGGGGCAGGCAGCAACTCCTGCAAGTATCACTTGAGTTCCTCCTCTGTGCATGGCCTTTGCTGGGACTTTGGGCTTGGTCTACAGAACTTGCTGTGAGCAATCAGCTAGACAGATACGACTCCTGCCTCTCGGAGCCTAGAATCTAGTGTGGAGCCATCTGTCAGTTCAAGCGTCTCTGGGAGGCACCATGAAGAAAAAGGAGAGATCCGATCTCTAGACCAGTGGAGCCACAGCTTACATGACTAGCAATCCTAACTTCCCTACAATTGCAGCTTCTCATCAGAAGAGGAATCTACTGCATCACCTTAATTCTGAGGCCGAGAAGCCTCTCATCAAACCAAGCTCCCATCCTTTCCACCTCTCAGACCTGACGTGGAAACTTTCTCTGGAAGTTTTTCCTGAAGACAAGTCTTCAACTCCTTAGAGATCACCTGTGTGTCTATCCCAGCAGTGTTCGAGGACGTGGTACCTGTTGGCATGTCGGGAATTTGCCTTGAGGATGGAGAATGCACCCATTTGTTTCATTAATATTCCATTCCCAGCTTCATCCCACAGCGTCTACAACTGAACCCCAAACCCGTGGTGCAGCCAAGTAGGAAACTTCTCTCCTCCCTGAGTCGGGTCTGTCTCTGGCTTCCACCTCCCGCCCGGCTTTATCTCCACCACTCTGCTCCCCCGGCCCTGATGGGCAGAAACGTAACGTTCTGCTCAGTATTCCCACGGCTAACCACACTGCTGGGCACACTGTGTCAGACAGGGGGTGCTCAGTTGTAAAGGTTTTCTCAGGCAAGTCCTTGTCCTGGCAAGTCACCTGGCCAGCAGTCCCCTTACCCGTGCCTCCCTAGCTGTCCCCACCAACCTTGCCATCATAGTCACTTCTTCCATTGAGTCATGGAGCTTCTTTACCTGTTTCTACCACCTGTGAGGACCATCCCAGAGAAATTTCCTCCCGGAAGTCAGACAACAGATTTTGTATTTTATTCTCTTCCTGCTTCCCTTCAGAAATGTAGGGGATGGGGGGGTGGGGGATGAGCAAAGGCAGAGAGATAGAGGCAGCTAATGAATGAGTGAATCCTAACAGCCCTGAACGGATGGTGCCACCCTGACCGCTGCGTCATCTCTGACTTTTATAGGAAGAACAAGGAAGAATTCTAGAAGCTGAGGGCTGGAAGTGAGGATAAGGAATCGAAGGACTTGTTTATGGGGGGCAAGGCATCCAGGACCGGACTCACTCTCTCTCTCAGACATAACAGCCTTCATGTACACGCAGCTCTCCAGAAGGGAAGGGCTCTGCTAAACACCGATGACACCCAGAGGTCTCACACACACCTTGTGAGCCCTTCCTGCGAGGCCTCAGCTACGGGGCATGCGCACAAAGGACAGCGACACAGGGAGACGTTCGTTCGAGCGCACACGTTGACAGAGACCACAGATGCACGCACACACCTGGAGGGGCTCTTGGCGCACATAGGCACAAACCTGTAAAAGGTGGTCACGCAGGCACCCACACCTACAGGGTACTTCCTGGGCCTGCAAGTACACACACACCTCCAAGGTGCTCACACACAGGCTCCAGAGGCACACACACAACCTGAAGGGCAATCCCAGGGCCCATGGGCACATTACACAGAGTCATTCACACACTCAGAGTAGGTGTGAATGCGCACCAACACGCATCTGGAAGGAGTTCACGCAAGCACACACCTAGAGGGCGCTGCCAGGGCCCAAATGCACACGCGCCCCTAGAAGGTATTCCACAAGCACACACCCAGAGGACGAAGACGCATGCCTAGGGGGCGCTCGCAGGGCCCACGCTCACGCGCACGCACACACACCCCTGCCCTGCCTCTCGCCCGCCTCCGCCTCCGCCTCCGCCTCCGCCTTCAGGGAGGCCCGAGCGGGTGCGGGGTGGCTCGGCAGCCGCCGGGCGGGCGGCGATCCAGGGAGGTGCGGGGCCCGTGCGGGGGCCCGGCGGCGCGGCCGCCATGGAGGCGCTGCTGCTGGGCGCGGGGTTGCTGCTGGGCGCCTACGTGCTTGTCTATTACAACCTGGTGAAGGCCCCGCCCTGCGGCGGCATAGCCAGCCTGCGCGGCCGCACGGCCGTGGTCACCGGTGAGTGCCAGAGGCCCGGCGGGCGGCGGGGTGGCGGGGAGGCCGGGCGGCGGGGTCAGCGGCCCACGGGGCTCAGCGCGGCTACCGCCCGCCCACCGCAGGCGCCAACAGCGGCATCGGGAAGATGACGGCGCTGGAGCTGGCGCGCCGGGGAGCGCGCGTGGTGCTGGCCTGTCGGAGCCGGGAGCGCGGTGAGGCGGCCGCCTTCGACCTCCGCCAGGTGAGGTGGGGGGAGGCCGGAGACGGTGAGAGGGTGAGCGGAAAACAGACACACCGGGACACAGAGGGGCGAACAGAGCGGCTTCCTTAACTGGGCGTTAAGCGCAGAGAAGAGGGTCCGCGGGTGCTCTGGCCATACAGGGGAGGGGCCCCAGGCGCAAGCTAGGAAGTGGGCTTTCCAAAAGAAGTGATCGTTGTTTTAAGACGTTTAAGGATCGGTAAAACTTACATTAATGAAAGACGGTAGGGAAGGGAACAGCAGAGGGAACAGCATATGCAAAGGCCCTGAGGCGAGACAGCTGAATCGATTTTTTTAAAAAACTGAAAGCAGGGCGCCTGGGTGGCTCAGTTGGTTAAGCGACTGCCTTCGGCTCAGGTCATGATCCTGGAGTCCCGGGATGGAGTCCCACATCGGGCTCCCTGCTCAGCAGGGGGTCTGCTTCTCCCTCTGCCCTCTTCCCTCTCGTGCTCTCTGTCTCTCATTCTCTCTCTCTCAAATAAATAAATAAAATCTTTAAAAAAAAAAAACTGAAAGCAAAGGTTTATTGAGGCTGGGTGGAGCACAAAATATGGGGTAAAGAGGCAAAATGAAAAGGCTGGAAGCTCTGAACCAGGGCTACATTCTGGAGGCCCTTATAGACCCTATTGAGGAACTCAGATTTTATAGGATGAGCAGTGGAGATCCCATGAAGGGTCCTCAGCAGAGTGTGGACTGTCAGAATAGCCTTCTGGGAGGAACCCCTCAATGGCTGTACATGCCTGGACTGGAGGTGGGGGGTGGGGGTGAGAGTGGGTGAGGGGAGACCAATGAGAAAGAAGTCTGTTGTAGATTTTAGGATAAGCAATAATGGGCAGAGGGAATGATAATCACAATAGCAAGTACTACCTACACAGTGCTGACTGGGTGCCAGGCACTGTTCTATGTATTTTACATATATTACCTCATTGAATCCTCACAACAACTCCATGAGATAGGTATTACATTGTTCCCATTTTACAGGGAGAAAACTGAGCCCCAGAGAGATTAATGTCACAGTTGTCCAACGTCACACTCTAATAAAAGACAAAGTCAAGATTTGCATCCAGAGTCCACATACTTGTCCACTACATTCTAATGCACAGGGGCAGATCTTAGCAAAAGTAGGAGAGGGACTCTCAAAATTTGGTACCTGGGGAGAGGGAAGAGGAGAGAGGTGCCTGGTGACGAGCCCAGCCCTTCCTGCCCCTACAGGAGAGTGGGAACAATGAGGTCATCTTCATGGCCTTGGACTTGGCCAGTCTGGCCTCCGTGCGGGCCTTTGCTACTGCCTTCCTGAGCTCTGAGCCACGGCTGGACATCCTCATCCACAATGCCGGTGAGGGGCAGCAGGCCCTGCGGGGGGTGGCGGGTGGGCCACTGTCCCCTCCAGCCAGGTCTTGCCAAGGGCCAGTGGATGCGTGGGAAGGATGCCCCCTACCACTCTCTCGCAGATGGGGACACCACGGCCTTTGGGGATCCCTGTGGAGCAGTTGCTCATATCGAGCCCCTGCCCCAGGGATCAGTTCCTGTGGCCGGACCCACAAGCCATTTAACCTGCTGCTACGAGTGAACCACATTGGCCCCTTCCTGCTGACACACCTGCTGCTGCCCCGGCTGAAGACCTGCGCCCCTAGCCGCGTGGTGGTGGTATCCTCAGCTGCTCACCGGCGAGGGCGCCTCGACTTCACACGCCTGGACCGCCCAGTGGTGGGCTGGCGGCAGGAGCTACGGGCATATGCCGACAGTAAGCTGGCCAACGTGTTGTTTGCCAGGGAGCTCGCCACTCAGCTCGAGGGTACGGGTATCACCTGCTATGCAGCCCACCCAGGTGAGGCCTGGCTCTCTGCTCTGCTCTGCTTTGAGTCCCCTGCTCCCATCCGCGACCCATCCTGTGCACCCCCAGCCTCTCATTGAGCCCCAGAATCGCAGAACAGGAAGGAAGCACCGTACAAGGAGAGACCTGTTCCTTGCTGATCTTGGAAGGAGGCTCTCCTTGTCTAGGTTCTTCCTCTCACACCACTAGCCTGGATGCTGACTCCTGGATAGGGTATGGTAATGAATAAAGCCCAGGTTCTCCCCCCCAGGGAGCCACCCATATGACTGAACTCACTATAATATGAGGATAATGATGATGATGGCTAATAATTACTTATTCATTTGAAAAGCATTTACTGAGTACCTGTTATGTACCAGGCATTAATCTTGGTGCTGGGAATATAGCAGTGAACAAAACAAAGACCCTTTCCTTGTAGAATTTACATTCTAGTTTAAGGGAAGGGGAGATTGCTAATAAATATATACAGTGACAGGTGGCGATAAAATGCTATGGGAAAGATAAAGCAGAGTGAGGGGGCTTGAAATGACAGGAGGTGCTGTTTTTCTGTGGCAGTCAAGGAAGGTGTATCTGAACAGGTGACATAGGCCTGAAGGAGATGAGAGAATGAGCCATGTGGTTTTCTGGGGAGAAGAGTGTGAAGAACAGAGCAGATAGCAAGTGCAGAGGCCCTGAGGCAGAAGTCCCTGGTGTGCTTGAGAAAGAACAGGGAGCCCCACAAGTCTGGAACAGAGTGAGAGAAGGAGAGTGGCAAGAGATGAGGTACAGAAATGGGCTGGGTCATCTAGGGTCTAGAAGTCCACTGTAAGCATTTTAGCTTTTAGTCTGAGTGAGTTAACTGATGAATAAGGCCCATCTCTGCCTTATGGAACAGATTATAGGATAACAAGATCTGTCCTACCCATATTACCATACTGCATTTTTTTAAGATTTTATTTTTAAGTAATCTCTACACCCAGCGTGGGGCTCAAACTCACAACCTGGAGCTTGAGAGTCGTATACACCAACGACCAAGCCAGACGCCCACCATACTGCACTTTAGATAGTCATTGCCTAAGGCTCACTAATTATAACAGTGACAGTAATAATCACAACTAACATTTATAAGCCTTTATTACGCTCCCCATCTCTAATGTCCAAAACAGTGGCTGGGCTACCATAGACGTTAATACATGTTTGCTGGTTGAACAAAGGAATAGGACTTGAGCTAGAAGAAAAGAGGTCCCCTCAGGCAGGGGATGCAACATGAGGGAAAATCTGGGACACGGGGATGTACAGGAACTCAGATGGAGAGGAGGAAGCTTGCTGTTGAAATGAGTGAGGTCTCCTTGTGGGGACCCTGAATGCCCACTCAATACTATCCTGGTCTCTCTGGAACTGGACTCTGTTCCCCACTCCGTTCTAGCCCTGTGTTGTTGCTCTGCCCCTGGGCCCTCGCCCAGCATCCTCACTCCTTCCTTTCTTCCTGTCCACAGGGCCTGTGAACTCGGAGCTGTTCCTGCGCCACGTTCCTGGATGGCTGTGCCCACTTTTGCGCCCACTAGCTTGGCTTGTGCTGCGGGCCCCAAGAGGGGGTGCCCAGACACCCCTGTACTGCGCTCTACAGGAGGGCATTGAGCCCCTCAGTGGGAGATATTTTGCCAACTGCCACGTGGAGGAGGTGCCCCCAGCTGCCCGAGACGACCGTGCAGCCCACCGGCTGTGGGAGGCCAGCAAAAGGCTGGCAGGGCTTGGGCCTGGTGAGGAGGCCGAACCTGATAAAGATCCCCACCCTGAGGACCCAGGGGCCCCATCTTCCCCGAGCAGCCCCCACCCTGAGGAGCTCACAGTTTCTGAACCCCACCCCAGCCCGCAGAGTTCACCAGACTTGTCCAAGGTCACACGCCGAATTCACGTTAAAGCTGAACCTGAGCCCTAAATCTCTTAATCCTGGGGTGCTTTCCATGGCACTCGGTGGCCCTTGAAAACCTTAACTGCATGCCAGGCCATGCCCTGGGCGCTGAGGGGTTTGCAATTTTTACCTCCATGGTTCCTTTCTGGGGCTTCAAACTGTGTTCTGAACAGCTCTTTTCCTGGTGGGAGGAAATCGTGGGTGATGATTTCTTCCTGAGAATAACAATAATCCCAGATTGAGAGGTGAGGGATAATGTGCCAGACATTACTTAGGAGGAATTTGAATTCTGTACTTCCAGCCCCCACTCTGGGTGATGCTGATCGGCTGGGCTCTGGATGAGGGCCTGGGGCGGGGAGGGGGGGGTGTAATTTGTAATTACGGCGCAACACTGAAAATTACTGAACTGGGCCCTTTGCAACCGTGTAGCCACGTGGTCAAATGACCCCCATCTGCCGAGGCAGGATTAGGTTGCAGAGGTAAGGCACTCACTGGGCCAAGGTCTCACCGCCGGTAAGGGGGTAAGCGCAGGAGCGGTGTGACTCCAGGGCCCACGGCGGTCAGGTGGGTGCGGGGAGGTGCGGCAGGGCCGTGCCGTCGTGGGGCGGGCGCCCCCCCGCCCCGGGGCTGCTGCGGGGCTGGGCCCGGGGGAAGAAAGCGGGTCGACTGCCGCGCCTCGCCTCGCGCTCGCTGCCGCCGCTGCCGCCCGCCGGCCCCGCCCTCCGCCGCCACACTTCCGGCGGGGCTGCGAGCGCGGAGGGGCGCGGGCGGGCGGGCGGGCGGCCGGCCGCTGGGGGTGGCGGGATAGGCTGGGCGCGGCCGCTGGTGCGCGCGGTGCGATCCAGGTCCCTGCGGTGCCCGCGGGCCCTCCGTCCCGCCGGCGCCATGGGCAATTGTCACACGGTGGGGCCCAACGAGGCGCTGGTGGTTTCAGGTGAGAGGGCGGCGAGGGAGGTGGGGCTGGGGCGCCGGGGCTGGGAGGGTGTTGGGGCGCGCGGGCTCTGCCCGCGAAAGGTGGTTGGGGGGGGCTCGGGGTGGGTGCGGGGCTGGGGAGCGAGCGGGGACGGGCTAGGCCGGGGAAGGAGTGTGGAGGGGGAGGGCCGCGGCAGGGGGCGCCGGTGTTGGGCCTGAGAACCTTCCAGGAAGGCCCCCCCATTCTTAGGCTTGCGGTGCTCCGCGCCCTCGGGACTCCCCCTCCCACTGCGTGTTTTCCCGTGTTTATTCTCTCCTTTCTCCGCCCCCCTCCCTGGGCACGGTCTCCTCCCCTCTATTCCACGGTGGCCTAGGGGGTCCCGAACTGAGGCCGTAGGGAGGGGACCCGTGGTTCCCGGAACACAGCGGTTTGGCTGGATTCCAGCGCCCGGGCCTTGGGGCGGGTTTCGCAGCTTTGGAGGGCAGGTGCCTGCCTGGGGAGGGGCCCTGGTACAGGGATCCCTGTGCTCCCGTTAATTCTGAGCAGGTTGGGGCTTGCTGGGGTTTACTGGCACTGCCCGCCCCAGAGGTGCGGGTGCGGCCTCTACAGGTTGAGAAATCGGGCTCTGGGCTGTGTTGCCCCGATTGCAAAAATGCTACAGGCTCCAGAATTTCTGGGAGCTTCGGCGGGGCCGGGCGGGGACTGCTGTGTTGGGGAGGGAAGAGGTACCTTTGCCTTAAGGCTGCTTTATAAATTGTATATTCGGGTATCTTGAGAGGTGGCTGAAGCCTTTGAAGCCCCCAGTTTGTGAAGCCCCTGGCTCGCAGGTGCTGGGGAGGGTGGTGTTTCCCGACAGCTTGGAGGCCTGCAGCTGCGGGAATCCTTCAGGTCTTCCCACCGTCGATGCCAATTTCCAGCCTGTGTGCAGAGTTGTTAGGACTGGCTGTAGAAGGGGGTACTCTAGACCAGGGTTTGTAGCTGCGCCTCGGGGAGGTGTGATCAATCCATTGGAAACTTTTAACCCAGAACATGGCCTGTGGCTGAGTTTGGATCTCAGAATCAGTCTGTCTCCCCAGGACAGGAAATCCCCACTCTCCCTGACCGGGGGAGAGCAGTTAAGACCAGAAGTGGCCTTGGGATTAGGAAGGAGACCCCTCAGAGAGCACTGAGGCCAGACTTGGACCTGTCCCCCAGGCCCTGATCCTAAAGACAACTTTTAGAACCCGAATCTGCACCACACTTTGTCTCTCTTGTGGAGTTTCTTTCTGGAACCCAAGACTCTGGGCTGAAGAGACAAAAGCTCCAATCCAGTCCCTGTGGAGAGCTTTGAGACTGAGGGGTGAGAGGAGCACCTGACCCTTGCTGGAAACCTGGTTTTCTGGCCAGAGGCCAGGGCAGTGCTAGCTTTGAAACTGTTTTAGGGGTGGGGAGAGGAGACTGTGCTGAGAATGGAGGATGCTGGAGTCAAGGAAGGATGGGAGGAAAGTGGGAGGGGTAGTGCCCAGCATCACAGTATCTGGGGATTTGAGGTGGTCCAGCAGAGATGCAGCTCCCTCCAGCATGGAAGTCCCCCCAGAGCGGAGCAACCACTCCCAGCCCTGACCCCACCTGGTTCCTTAAGTGGGCGTCCAAGTCCAGAGGCATCTCGTTCGGCCCAATTTGAGAAGGTGCTGATGCATCTCCTGGTCACCTTCTCCACTTGAAAAGGCTAGAAGTTTTTCTGGTTGTCGTACCTCCTTCTTTTGGTCTGTAATATAACACCTTTTTCTCTATTTCTACTGTCGGGAACTTAAAAGGGGAATCCAAACACCGTACACCTTTCTCTTGTCTCTATAGTAAGTCAGAGGTTCTTAACCTGGGGTTTGTGGGTAGAATTTAGAGGTCTGTGCATTTGGATAGGGAGAGACGTGACTTTTTATTCTCACTAAACTTAATCGGAATTTAGCATTTCTTCACATTATAAATGTCCGCCAAAACCCGTGATAGTATTAGGAGATATTTTCCTACTACACCGCAGTTTTTGTAGGTACCTTCAAAATCATTCGCACTCATTATGACTTTGAAGTTAAGCTAGTTATTAAATCTACCACTAGATTTTATTATTTAATGTTTTACTGTATCACACGTATTACCATGTGTTACATATCACACATTTGGTTATTTTAATATCCTGACAACTTTCAAGATAATTTGTTTCCTATGTATTTTATGCATTTATGAACATTCCAGCATTGCTGGACTACTAAGGGGGGGTTGTGGCTCAAAAAAGGCTAAACACCCCTGTACAGTCTGGTCTTCTGGAGGAGTGGGAAGAAGGGAGAAGAGATGCAGGAAAGGAGGGGAGTATTCCTGAGAAGGCAGAGGTCTGGGCTGGGTCTGGAGGGGCTGAGAGTGGGGCAGAGGTTATCGTGGGATGTTTTGTGATTCTTTTTTTTTTTTTTTAAGATTTTATTTATTTAGGGGTGCCTGGGTGGCTCAGATGGTTAAGCATCTGCCTTCAGCTCAGGTCATGATCCCAGGGTCCTGGGATCAAGCCCCACATCGGGCTCCTGGCTCAGCGGGGAGCCTGCTTCTCCCTCTCTGTCTGCCTCTCCCCCTGCTCGTGCTCTCTCTTCCTGTCTGTATCTCTGTGTCTCAAGTGAGTAAAAAAAAATTAAAAAAAAAAAAAGATTTTATTTATTTATTTGAGAGAGAGAGAGCATGAGGGGAGGGGCAGATGCAGAGGCAAACTCCCCACTAAGCAGGGAGCCCGATGTGGGACTCGATCCCAAGGACCCTGGGATCATGACCTGGGCCAAAGGTAGACGCTTAACCGACTGAGCCACCCAGGCGCCCCTGTTTTGTGATTCTTCAGCTTGGGTGAAGACAGGGCAAAGGAAAGTAAGTTGGGTTAGAAAAAGTGAGATAAAACTATGAGAAACTTCCAGGTCTAAAGAGAGTGAGAGGGGCGCCTGGGTGGCTCAGTCGGTTGGGTGTCTGCCTTCAGCTCAGGTCATGATCCCAGGGTCCCGGGATCGAGTCCCACTTCAGGCTCCCTGCTCAGCGGGGAGCCTGCTTCTCCCTCTCTCTTTGCCTGACGCTCCCCCTGCTTGTGCTCTCTCTCTGTCAAATAAATAAATAAAGTCTTTAAAAATTAAAAAATAGGGCGCCTGGGTGGCTCAGTTGGTTAAGCGACTGCCTTCGGCTCAGGTCATGATCCTGGAGTCCCTGGATCAAGTCCCGCATCGGGCTCCCTGCTCGGCAGGGAGTCTGCTTCTCCCTCTGACCCTCCTCCCTCTCATGTGCTTGCTCTCTCTCATTCTCTCTCTCTCAAATAAATAAATTTAAAAAAAAAAAATCTTAAAAAAAAAAATTTTTTTTTAAATAAATAAATAAATAAATAGAGTGAGCGCAAGGGAGATCAAGGAAGGGGCACCTACGTGGTCTCTTTGGGGAGTGGTGCTCAGACTCAGGGTGACCAGGAATCTGGGAGGAAGATGCCTTCCAGGGGAGGAGGCTGCCGGGGGCGGGGCAGGCTGGAAGGCCCAGCTTCCTGTTGTTGCTACCCCTGGGAACCTGGCCATGTTGCCCTTGGCCAAGGCCCAGCTTAAGTGGTGACAGCCTGCTCCCAAGGACTAAGTTAAGGGTAAAGCGTGGACCGCCCCCTTCCCTACCCTCATCCCTCTCCACCACTACCACCTCCACCCCCAGCACACGGAGAAGCGCCCTGGAGCGGGCCAGAGGCAGCTGGGCCCCAGCCCTCAGTGGGCTGGACTGAAACAGGCTGTGATGAGTGACCCTCTCCATTTCTCTGGACCCCAAGATGGCTTAGGTTTCAGCTTGACTGCTTGCCCTTAGAGGCCTCCTCACCCCACTCCCCAGGGCCGAGAAGCCTGCAATAGCTTCCCTTAAGCAGCAGCCCTGTGGGCTGGTATTTCCACCACAGAGAAATGGACAGAGTTCCTCTTCCCACCCCTGCTCATAGTGCGGGGCTGCTTTTTGCTCCCTGGACTTCTGGCAAGGCTCCTTGCACACCGTGCAGGCCCTGGAGGTGGAGGGGGCTGCCCAGTGAGCCAGCTCAGATGCCAGCTCTCTGTGCCAATAGGCACTCTGCACCCCCTTCACCTCCACCTGTCCAGAACCGAGTTCTCCAGCTCCCTATTCTCTGTTGTCTCTCTTTCCCTTGTTGGCTTCCCCACCCACTCCGACCTGGTCTCCAGAGCTGCACCTATATGGTAGCCACTAGCCCCTTAAATTTAAGTTAATTAAATTAGAAATTTAGTTCTTGGGCGCCTGGGTGGCTCAGTCGGTTGGGCGTCCGCCTGAGGCTCGGGTTGTATCCTGGGGTCCCGGGATGGGCCCCACATCAGACTTCCTACTTGGTGGGAAGCCTGCTTCTCCCTCTCACTCTGCTCCCCCCGCCCCCGCTTGTGCTCTCTCTAATAAAGAAATAAAATCTTCTTTTTTTTTTTTTAAGATTTTATTTATTTGACAGAGAGCGAGCGAGAGAGGGAACACAAGCAGGGGGGAATGGAAGAGGGAGAAGCAGACTTCCCGCTGAGCAGGGAGCCCGATGCGGGGCTCTATCGAAATAAAATCTTAAAAAAAAAAAAAAGAAATTTAGTTTTTCAGTCACACCAGCCACATTCCAGGTGTGTGGTAAGCCCATGTGGCCAGTGGTTGCCATATTACACACTGCAGCTATAGAACGTTTCCACCATCACAGAAAATCCTCTTAGACAAGATTGCTCTGGAAGTTATCCCCTAATATCAGCCACCGTGTCTTGCCTAGGTCACTGCAGAAGGCTTCTACCCAGTCTCCTAGGCCACCCCACCCCTATCTTCCTTGTGCACAGCGGTGTTTCTAAAATGCAAGTGTAATTTTGTTGCTTCCCAGCTTAAATCCTTATATGACCCTCCCATCACTCTCTCTCTGTCTCTCTCTCTCTGTCTCTCTCTCTCTCTCTCTCTCTCACACACACACACACACACACACACACACACACACACAGAGCTTCTTGGCCTGATACCTGAGACACCCTATAATCTGCTCTCTCTGCTGTGGGTCCTCAGAGACACTGTAACCCAGCTACATGAAACTACCCCTGACCCTTGCCCATTGGGGGCACACACCCCAAGGCTTTCCCGAAAATTCAAGTTTGTAAATACAGACATGACGACACCCACTGGCTTTTTCCCAAATCACATTTCCTTTGAATCGTCTATTTCCTGTACATTTGGTTTTTTGTTTGTTTTTTGTTTTCTTGTGGGTTTTTTTGCGCTGCAAGGAAACTGCCCCTCTAGCTTTTACTAAAGTTTCCTTGAACTTGATGACTAATTTTGGCATTCACAGGAGAGTTCACAACAAGAATTTCAGGAATTGGTTTTTCTCACTTCTGCATAGACAGCATGCCGGACATGTCTACAGCTAGATCCGAGTTGGGGCCTGATTCAACATTCTGTTTAGTTGATAGAGTTTTCAGGCACCACTTCCTTTTTAGACCTTTTCCCTTTCCCTCCACTTCTCCCATGGGTGCCACAGGCTGGCCTTTGTTTTGAGGCCTTGCCTTCCCCATTCACTCTACTCCCCAGAGGTACACAGTCACTGTGCAGCCCTGGGAATAGGATACCAGCCTTACTGAGATATGTCTGCTGGGCATGAGCAAGGATCCCATCTTGGCTCCGAGACTCTTCCCTCCCCTCAGCCTCCCAGGGCCCCCCAGGGCCCCCTGCATTCCCTCTTGGCCTGCACACACCCTGATAACAGACAAAATCACACCGTATTAGTACTAGTTATCTCAGGAAAAGTTCCCACTCCTTTAAGATGCGAATTGTATCTTCATCTCTGAATCTCTAGCACAGAAACCTACTCTACTTGTTTGCTGAATGAGTGGTTGAATGGAAGATGGAAGTTTTTCCTGCTCACTCCTGCCCACTGACTTCTGTCCTCTGAACACTTACATTCAGAACCACTCATTGGATATCTTCCTTTTTGTGCAAATTACCTGTCTACTGAACTAGAGTCCCAGGCCCTTACAAGCTCTCTCCAGCGTCTGTGTGACCACAGCACCCAACAGTAGGAGTTGTCAAGTGTCAGGGCAGGGAAAGGGCCAGAGTTGCTGTTGAAGGGACAGGGACCCAAGAACTGACTGACGAGCAGTGGTTTGCTTTGCTCTCCAGGGGGCTGTTGTGGTTCTGACTATAAACAGTACGTGTTTGGCGGCTGGGCCTGGGCCTGGTGGTGTATCTCCGACACTCAGAGGTAAGGGCTCGGGGGGCCCCCAGGGAGCCTGGCATCCAGGTGGGCAAGGGAGAAAAGGATTTCCAGCCTTACCCCCCTACCCCCCACAGTCAGCTAGAGCATCCACCACTTGTCACATTCCATGCTGGGGCGGGGGGCCTCCTAAGACCCAGGTAAGACAGGTGGCACAGGGTGCAGGGGGTCCGTCTGGGCACCTTCTCCTTAGTGGGGGTGCTTTTTTCCACTAGAGACATCAGTTGTGTCCCAGAGAATCCGGGAGTCATGCCCAGGCAGAATCCTCATTCCCTAAGTCTAGCTCAGTTATTCACGAAGCCTTAATTATCCTCCCTGTGGAGAGGAGAGGCTATGCAGGCCCGGACAATGCAGGCCGTGGCCGAAGAGCAGGAAGCCGGTCCGCAGTCTGGAGCGGCCCTGTGGCAGTGGCCGCTTGGGGACAGAGGGAGGAGAGCTAAGGAATTGGTGCTGGGCTGGGCAAAACAGATCTGGACCTCCACGGTCAGTCTGGAAAGACTCACTAGAGGAAGGAAGACGTCATTGGACTCTCTGGAGCTCTCCCAGGACCCCCAGCAGGCCCAGACTTGACCCCCCAGGAGGAGATGAGTCAGGCCAGCCACCTTTCCACCATCACCCCCTTCCTGACTGTGCCCAGATCCTTCCAGGCCAGCACCCAGGCAGCAGGGGCAGCAGAACTGGTGTGGGAGGGGAAGTGGTGGTCACCCCGAAGGGAAGCAGTGGTGGTTCCAGTGGAAAGCCCCATGGCTGCCCTGAGGTTGAGGGTGTCAGCTAGGGCCAGGGGCAGGGGAGGGAGGTCAACTTTTTAACTTCACTGATTTCCCAGTAGCCCCCTCTGCTCTCCCCTCACTTTGCTCCGCCTGAATTGAGGGATCCTGGGGGACTCTTACGGCCAAAGATGTCCGAGAGTAACCGCTGCTGGTCACAGCTTCCTCTCAGGAGTGGGCCAGTTGGCCTGTCAGAAGGCATGGGGTGCCCTCTCCAGAGGCACCGCCACCACCCCCCCACAGGCCATGTGGTCCTGGGATGACAGAGAATCTTGTCCGAACACCTTGACGCGCAGCCAGGCCTGGAGAGTTTGCAGCTCACCCAGACACTCGTCCTGCGCGGGCATCCACTTCTAGGGCCACACCCCTGCAGCCCTTTCTCAATGTTCTCGGCACACACAGCGCCCCCTGCTTCTTGCTTCAGGGAGCAGAGCCCCGAGGCTGGTGCAGGTTGGGGGGGGGCTGGCTTCTCTGACAGTAAGTTTGGAAGTAAGGAGAAGAGGTCTTTGTGCCGTGTCCTAGGAAGCTGACCTGCCACACCCAGGCTTAGCATTCTCCCTGTGGTCCCACTCGCTGGGGAGTCTGAGCCCGCGGCCCCTCCCCTTGTTGGACTCCGTTTCTGAGGGCAGCCCCTTCCCCGACCCCCCGCCCATTTGAAGGGCATCGGTACAAGCTGGGGCCTCTATCTCCCTAGGCCGGCAGGAGCCTCTCAGGTCAGAGTAGAGGCTTCTAACCCAGGCTGGACTCCAAGCCTCCCGTCCCACAGCCACCATCCGCGCCCCGCACCTCCGTTGTCAGCCTTTCATCTCCAGGCTCAGTGAAGTCCCTCCTGCTGCGCTTTGCGGCCCGTCCTGTATGGCGCTGAGGCCCTCGAGCGGCAGCTCCCTCTCCCTTACCTGAGCGAATCCTCCACCTCCGGCGTCTGAGCTGCAGCCTCCTTCCTCCCCTCCTTCCTTCCCTCCTTCCCTCCCTCTCTCCCATCTCCCGCGCTCCTCCTTCCCCAGAAGAGAGCTTGGTGGGTTCCTGTCCGAGCGGGGTCTGGAGTCCTCTCAGGCCCAAGAGTGCTAGTATCAGGGGCTCGAATGAAGACAGCTTTGCACCCCTGCATGGCCGGAGCGCCCAGGGCTGGTACAGTGACAGGTGAGGGCAGGGCTCCATGCGGCCTGCTGCTCCCATCCCCCAGTCCACCCGCTTCCCGGCCTCCGCCGCTGTCCTCCTTCCCTCTGGTTTCAGGAAACCTCCGCGCTGCCCACAGCCCGGCCCGGCCCGGCCCCCTGCACACTCCCAGGCACACACGTGGCGCACTATGGAGGCCCGGCTAGGGCGGGCTGAGCAGCTTCAAGGCACCTCACTCTCGTTGCCATAACTCTCTTCTCTGCCCGTGCCCAGCTTTGGAAATTCCAAAGTGAATTACTCCCATCAGCCCCCTGTTGTCCCGGTGAATACCCTGGCAGGGATGCACTTCCTCCCCCAGCCTTCCTTGACACCTTGCCCCCCCCCTCAAAGCAGAAAATCCCAGGTTGTCTCTGGGCTTTCCTGACCCTAAATTGCCTTCTTAGTGTTAGGTAGCACAAACCTAAGCAGGATTCGGTATTTGCTGTGGCTCACTAATCCCCAGAGTGGCCTCTCCTGCCCAATTTCTGGAAACACGGGTTTGCCTGTGTTTGGAAAGTAGAACTGAGGCTAAGTCTCCCAGACTGTGCCAGGACTGTCCTGGGAAAGTGAGGTGGTGGGCAACCTAGGTGCCCTGCTCACAGGCCTCCCCACCTCAGGTCATAGGCCCAGGGGGTCAGCAGGCTTTACCCCCAGCCCAGCAGCTCCTGCTTAGACGGGTGTGGGGGCTAGGGAAGACATCCAGAGGCCAGCAAGGGGGTTTCGTCTGTCCCCCTACAATCCTAGGCTGAGCTGGCAGGAGAGGGCTCGAGTACTGAGAGCAAACGCCCCCCCCCCCCACCACGCCCCCAGGCATCAGGCATCGTTGCTTGTCTGGTAACCACTGTGTGTGTTTGCTGTCCCCTCCTACCCCTCCTGTCCCTACCTCTCCCTCCCCCTGGCTGCTTCTCAGACTGTCTCTGGAGGTTATGACCATCCTGTGTCGCTGTGAGAATATTGAGACGTCGGAGGGGGTCCCGCTATTCGTAACAGGGGTTGCACAGGTAATAACCCACCTGCTTCCTCCTCTGTGTCTAACCTTCTCTCTTCCTGCCCTGCGGGGCCCGGCAGGCAGGAGCCAGATGGACTCTCCTCCCGAGAGTGTGCCTCCCTCCCCTCTGCTCCCACCTGTACTGCTCTGGGTGCCAGGATGGAGCCCTGTAGATCCCCAGCTCCTCTGCCCTCACCCACTGGGGCTGCTAGTGGGGAAAGAGCAAGGGAATCTGGAAGCTCTGCCCAAGTCAGCCAGGGGGTGTCCTTGAAGGCCAAGGGGTAAGTTGAGGCAGGAGACACAGGCCCCCACATGCCAGAGCGAGGCTGTCTGGGTAGGGAGGGTTCAGTCCAACCACTCCAGGCACTGTGGAGCCCCTTGCTAGCCAGCCCCCACCTGTCCATGCTGACACACGTCAAGTCCTAGCCCTCCTCCCAAAAGATGGGTCCCCTGAAGAGTTCTGTTCTACCAGCTCCTTGGCCTCCTCCGATCTCCTTGACAGGCCTTAGCAAAACGAGTCTTGGCTCTTCCCTGCCCCTAATTTTTGGCAGAAGCCTCTGAGCAAATCCCTTGTGACTCGTGTTAGTTTCCTTACGTGTGAAATAGGGGAATCCTGTACACTCTGTGCTTTGTAGGGATATGGGAAAGGCAAGTAAAGCAATATGAGGGCTCTTTGGGATTTTTGGAAAAGTGCTGGAGAGGGGCACCTGGGTGACTCAGTCGGTTGAGCATCCAACTCTTGATCTCAGCTCAGGTCTTGATTTCAGTGTCCTAAGTTCAAGCCCCGTGTTGGGCTCCGCGCTGGGCATGGAGTCTACTAAAAAAAAAAGAAAGTGCTAGAGAAACCCAGGCTTTATCATGAATCCAGTCTCACTTAGAAAAGCAAGTGACTGGATGTCTCACTCTTCGCTGCCATGCGGCTGTAGCCAGTGAAACCCTCTCCTGAGCCAAGGTGCTTAGTGCCTCCCAGTGCCTCCCAGCGTCTCCCAGTGCCTCCCAGCGCTTTCATTGTGCTGTGCTGGCGCTCACCTTCGCTGCTTCACTCATCAGTTCTCTGTTGAGCTCCTTCCTGGTTCCGGGCACTGTGGATGCTGCAGTGACCATCAGAAAGCCCCTGCCCCCTCAGAGCCTGCATGCTGGGTCCCCAGACTGGAAGAGCCCTCACCATCATCTTAGCCATCTCCTTCCCTTGCGTGAAATCGCCCTTCGGGCTTCTCAGGCAAAACCCTACACTACCTCTCCCTCCCTCTCCTGTCCTGCCGGCTGTCCTGGGGCAGGGGACCGTCCCCACCTCATCCACTCCTTGTAGCCTCCAGCGGGCGGGCTTTAGCACAGAGGCCCAAGAAGCTCAGGGCACCCAGTGTGGAACGGGTAGGGTCCCGGCCTCCCTCGACAGCCCTGGCGAAAGTGTCCCCGCTCCCCTTCCAAACTGCTGCCTACTTAGAACAACTGCAAAGGCCCACATCCCTTTCAGGCTAGGTGATATGGACCCTTGAGGTGGTCTGGGCCAGGGAGTGCTCACGTGGCCTCAGCCCTCGTTCTCCACTTGAGCCACCTGGGCCCAGCCCCGGAGGGTCAGCTTCAAGGCAAGCCTGCCGCCAGGTGAAGGGACAAAGCAGGACTTCCCCGGCAAGGGGCAGACGCAGGATCACCTCCATCGTGGTCCAGCAGTGGGCGGACTCCTAGCATGCCAGGCTAGTAGGCAGAGCTTTCCGGGGAGCCTTCCAGGGCATCTCGGGGTACTGAGCAGACCCGGGGAACAGGTGAGGGCCCCTGAGGGATGTTCCCGTGGCCCCCGTGGACGACCTACACAGCACAGCCTGGGGTACCAGCACTTCCGGGGCGTTCCCAGGCCATACGTACACAGTTCCACCTGCACGCCCCCCGCACCGGCCCAGACCCCCCCAGCCACTTCTCTACTTCCTTTCCTCACGCCACCGCAAGCCAGGCTGCTCTGAGCAGGGGCCGTGTGCTGTGGGTGGCACGTTGCGGCCGCGCTGCTCTGCCTTCCCACCATCTCCTCACAGACTCCTGACCCCAGGCCCTCAGAGCGCCCTCCCCACCCTCTGCAGCAGGATCCCCGGCCCGGCCCAGCTGGAACACAGAGGTGCCGGACTCTCCCCAGACCCCAGGCCCTGGGCCCCCAGACCCATGCCCCTGTTTTGCATTTCTTGGCAGGATTTCCCTAGAGATTATGACGTTGCAGCCCCGCTGCGAGGACGTAGAGACGGCCGAGGGGGTAGCTTTAACTGTGACGGGTGTCGCCCAGGTATAGTAACTCAGCAGCCCCGCGCATGTCCGTTGAGCTGCCTCATCCCTGTGCTGGGGTGTGGGGGGAGGAGGAGAGGGTAGCAGCCAGGGCCAGTCTCGCTCCAGTGCCCCCGCCCCCGCCCCCCTTCCACGAGAGGGTCGTCGCCACCGGAACGTGCTCGCTCGGCCCCTTGGCCACTCAGCAGGACTAACAGACACCCCTTCTCTCCTCAGCGGGCCCGCAAGGGGCAGAACCAGTGCTGAGGGCTCCTGTCTCACTAACCCCACGCGATTCTTTGCAGGTGTTGGAAGTGCCACGCCCCAGAATCCAGGCCTTCCCTGTCCTCTGGGTAGGGGGCTAAAGGGGCGGGGACCAGAGGACAAGACCATGTGAGGCAGAGGAACTCTCTCGGAGGTTGCTTTGTATTCCCAGCTCAGGGCCTGGGCGAGGGGCTTCCTCCTCTCGTCCAGTTCTCAACTTCACAGGGCAGCAAGGTGCAGCCGTGTTAGAGGCCTCTGGTGAGGGGGTGGTTGGCTTAGTACTTAGGGAAGGAAAGGCAGGAAGATAACCACCCTCGGTGGCGTCCCTCTGGACCTGTCTCCTGCCCTGTCCAGGCTCTCTTCCCTAGCCTGTATATCTGTGTCCCTATTGCTCATTCTCCTTTCCACGCTCTCTGCCCCTCAGCCTGCAGGTCTCCCACCTGTGGGGAGCCTGCATGGGAGGAACCGGCCAATGAGGGAACAGTGAGTGGGCCGAGGGGTGGGTAGATGAGCCCCAGATGCCTAGCAGACAGGCCGTGTCAGGGCCTGAGGCTGCCAGTGAACATCAGATTTGTCAGTGTAAGAATTCCTGGTATGCTCTCCCCACCAGAGGCCTCAGCCAGACTCTGCCCGCTCCTGGCCCCTAGGCCTGCAGGTCTGAAAAAAGGAGGGGAGGGGCACAGCCACCATCCTCCACACCTCTGGGTCTGGGGCCTCCGTCTGCCCTCCTCCAGCCTAGTTCAGGCATCTCTGTGACCACTGGCAGGTGAAGATCATGACGGAGAAGGAGCTCCTGGCAGTGGCCTGCGAGCAGTTTCTGGGCAAGAACGTGCAGGACATCAAGAACGTCGTCCTGCAGACCCTGGAGGGGCACCTGCGCTCCATCCTTGGTAAGGCCCCGCCCTACCCAGGGACCCCTCTGCCACCTTCGAGCACCTCACAGGATCTCCTAACCAGGGCCAGGGAGGGGCGCAGGGCAGGGCAGGGAGGTCTGTCAGTCCCACCAAGACTTTCTTTTCAAAACTTCAGGGGACCTGAGGGAAGGGGAGGGCACTGGGGTGGGGAGATTAGGGGCTGCCAGGCCGGTCAGGCACCTGGTGTTGCTTGGGACACTTTTCCCCTTCCAGCCTGGGCTCTGCAGAAGGAGGTTCAGCGTTAAACGCTGTGCACAACCCCCAGAAAGACCCAGCTCACTCTACAACGTGTGCATACACTCAGACCGATGCTTGCATGCCTCCTCCCTTTCCCAGTGGGCTGGGCCCCCGGGGAAGCCAGCCCACGATCCCTCTGTCCCCAGGGACCCTGACCGTGGAGCAGATTTATCAGGACCGAGACCAGTTTGCCAAGCTGGTGCGGGAAGTGGCGGCCCCTGACGTCGGCCGCATGGGCATCGAGATCCTCAGCTTCACCATCAAGGTGACATATGATAGGAAGGCTGCAGCCCCCCACCTCCCTCTGGGTGCTTGGCCCCTCTGTGCGTGTGACTGTTCCCAAGGATGACTCCCCCTTCCCTCCCAGGACGTGTATGACAAAGTGGACTATCTGAGCTCCTTGGGCAAGACGCAGACTGCCGTGGTACAGAGAGATGCGGACATTGGGGTGGCCGAGGCCGAGCGGGATGCAGGCATCCGGGTACACGGGCTTTTCTTCCCACCCTCACGGACAGGGAATCCAGGGGTGGGGGGACCCTGGTGGCTTGGGGGATCCTCAGCACCTGCCCCTCCGGTTGCCAGGAAGCAGAGTGCAAGAAGGAGATGCTGGATGTGAAGTTCATGGCAGACACCAAGATCGCTGACTCCAAGCGAGCCTTCGAGCTGCAAAAGTCAGCTTTCAGTGAGGAGGTCAACATCAAGGTGAGGCGCCGCCGGGCATCCCAGGTTGGGGCTCAGGGCTCAGCACCTGGCATCCAGCGTCTGACACGGCTGCCCATTGTCCCGCCGCAGACCGCCGAGGCCCAGCTGGCCTATGAGCTGCAGGGGGCGCGGGAGCAGCAGAAGATCCGGCAGGAAGAGATTGAGATCGAGGTGGTACAGCGCAAGAAGCAGATTGCTGTGGAGGCGCAGGAGATCCTCCGCACAGACAAGGAGCTCATTGCCACGGTGCGCTGCCCCGCCGAGGCTGAGGCCCACCGCATACAGCAGATCGCCGAGGGTGAAAAGTGAGCACCCTGGCCGTGGCGGGGTGGGGACTAGTCGGGCTTTCCCGGACCCAGCTTGGAAGCCACCTCGCCCTGTGCCTCCTTACTGACTGTGAGGTGGAGGTGACCTGCCTCCCCCATGGGGTTGGCGCTGGGAAGACCGGAGGAGATAAAGGAGGTTTGAGGGCCCGCTATGGGGCTTGGCTCAGCGGGCATCCTGGCTAGTCCCCCCCCCCATTTGCATCTAGCAGCCAGTGGCCTCCCCCTGGCCAGAGCCAGAACCTCCCTTCCTGGGTCCCCTACCCCGACACCCGTCAGAGCAGAGGCCTTGAGGGTTTGCCGGCCCCCGGGCAAGGCTTGAGGGGCCCCTGGCTCTTGCCACTGATCCCGCCCGGCCTGAACTCCTGCAGAGTGAAACAGGTCCTCTTGGCGCAAGCAGAAGCCGAGAAGATCCGCAAACTCGGGGAGGCGGAGGCAGCGGTCATCGAGGCGATGGGCACAGCAGAGGCTGAGCGAATGAAGCTCAAGGCCGAGGCCTACCAGAAATACGGGGATGCAGCCAAGATGGCGCTGGTGCTGGAGGCCCTACCCCAGGTGAGCCCCCACCCCCACCCCCCGCCCTGGGGTGGGTCCAGCAGGGCCTTGGCAGGAGCACAGCCACGGGCTGGCTGGAAGCATTCAACGCGGAAGTACCTCGCAGCGGGGCAGGACCCCTACAACACGCATAGGCTCACCTGGCTCCCTGGGCCTCCCTGACCATGGCTTGCAAATAAGAGAGCCGCCCAATCTGCGCTGGGGTTGGGGGGTGCGAAAGAAGGAGGGAGAGATACCGAGCGGGGCAGGTGGACCGAGTCAGAGCACCAGCCAAGCTCTCCTCCCACCCCCCACCCCCTGCCTCCTAGATTGCTGCCAAAATCGCCGCCCCCCTGACCAAAGTCGATGAGATTGTGGTCCTCAGCGGGGACAACAGCAAGGTGACATCAGAAGTCAACCGACTGCTGGCCGAGCTGCCTGCCTCCGTGCATGCCCTCACAGGCGTGGACCTGGCCAAGGTGAGTGCCTGGCTAGCTGCGGGTGGAGCCATCCCGGGACCTCGGGGCCCCGGCCTCACGACATCTCCCGTCCTGGCAGATACCCCTGATCAAGAAGGCCACCGGCGCGCAGGCGTGAGGCTCCCGAAGGCCTGCACCCCTCAGCAGCCGTTTTCCTACCACAACGACAACAGGAACGCTACTGATTCTGGTGCCTTATTTTGTAGGGACCAGAAGTGCTGCGTGCTCAGGCCTTCTCTGGCTGTCTTCCCGCCCCCCTCCCCCCGCCCCCCCGTCTCTGGCTGTCTCCTTTCTCTTCTCCCCTTCCCACATCTTCATTTTCACGGCCACATCCATCTGGTTTGTCTCTTCCACCCTCGTCTCCCATCTCCCTGTCCATCTCTTCCCTTGTCTGTCTGTCGTTTTCTCTCCCTCTCTCTCTGCTCCCACCCTCTACCCACATCATGTAGTTTAAGCTGAAGACGTTTATTATGACCACTGTCTGTCTGGGGGGGGGTAGTGGCCCTGCTGCTCCTCAGAATCCTGGTGCCTTGAAGTTCTCTGTGCATCTGTCCATCCTCCCTGTGGCCCTTGCCAAGAGCGGCATGGGTGCGGAGGGTCTGGGTAGGATGGCCACCCTCCCCTGGCCTGGCCTGGTCTTCCCAGCCCTGAGTCCTACCCAGAAGTCCCCAGCCTCCCCCACTCCGGACCCCCTAGGCCTCGCTGGCCATTGCCCTCCCCAGCCCCAGGCCTGCTCTCGTACCTTACCTCTCTCTCCTTACCTAGGGGCACAGAGGCAAGGCCTCCTGTCTATAGCAGCTCCCTCAGTTTACTACTGCCTCAGGAGGCCCTTGCTCGTGCTCAGGGAAGTCCCCTTCATGGACATATCCCTACTAGGTAGAGTAGGGCTTGGTCCCAACTCTGTTAAGCCTTTCTGGGATCAGGGTCTAGCCCTGTTGGGGACTAGAAGGTGTGTAGACCCTCTTTCTGCTAGGCCTGTGCTGACCTGGGTATGGGGCCAGGCCCTTGCAGTGGGCATGGCTGCACCAGCCCCGGACAGAACTCAGCGCTGTAGACTGGCCAGGCTCCATACCCCTTGTGCCATTTTTCCTTCTGACCAGAGTGATAGGGTTCCAGCCATGGGGAAGCAGCCGAGCCCTCTGTCTCCTGGCTCTCGTGGAGACAGAAGAACCCAGAGCCCAAGCATCCTGGCAGGGGTGCTGTGGGTGTCCGATGGTCCCAGTCTCCCACTTCTGGCTCTGCCCCAGCCTGTGTAGCTGTTCCTGCATGTGGATGCTGCATGTCTGGTCTGGGGCTTGGATGCTGCACTGCCCCGCTGCCTGTCCCTTCTAGTAAAATAAAGATCTGTTATGCCTACGCCCTGGACTATGTCTTCTGTGAGGGGAGAGACTAGGAAGCACGGACGAGCCAGGTCGCCACCCCTACACCCATTCAGCCTGAAAGCTACACTTTGTCTGTTCTTCCCCATTATAGCCACTGGGGGGCATCAGCACACTGGCCTTGTCCCCAGTAGCATCCTGGGGCTGCATGGCCATTGACCCAGGTGCTGCCACCAGATCCCGAGCCTTGGCAAACCTGGCTCCATTGCAGGCAGGTGGGGGGGGGGGGGGGGGGGCTGCCGGGTTGCTGCACCTCTGTGTCCATCCTGAGCCCCACTCAGTAATGGAGCCCATTTCTCAGGCTTAAGAGCATGAACTCTGAAGTCAGACTGCTTGGGTTTAATTTTTAGCTCTGCTGGTAATCACCTGTGTGATCTTGAGCATGTAACTTCATCTCTCTGGGCTTTAGTATTCTTATTCATTTTATCTTATCTTATCTAATGCTCGCTGTGAGCCAGGCAGGCATCGTCCTACTAGATGGGCAGGAGACCACAGTGAACAATACAAACCGCTAGCTTTCAGAGCTTACATTCAGCTGGAGGTAAAGAATAGGAAGTTGGGAGTGGGGATTTTAGGGTGTCAAAGGAAGGCCTCATTGAGAAGGTAGCGCTGAAGAAAGTAAAGGAATGAGCCATGCCTGAAGAGCTTCCTGTCCAAAGACCCTGAGGTAGAAGTGTATCTGGCAGGATGCCTGGTGGCTCAGGCTCAGGTCATGATCCCAGGGTCCTGGGATGGAGTCCTGAATCAGGCTTCTTGCTCAGCAGGGAGTCTGCTTCTCTTCCCTCTGCCCCTCCCCATGTTCATGCTCTCGCTCGCTCTCTTTCTGTCACTCTCAAATAAAAAAAGATCTTAAAAAATAAAAAAAGAGCCCATTCCAAAATGTTACATACTGGGCGCCTGGGTGGCTCAGTTGGTGGGGGGGCGACTGCCTTCGCCTCAGGTCATGGTCCCAGGGTCCTGGGATTGAGCCCCGCATTGGGCTCCCTGCTCCACAGGAAGCCTGCTTCTCCCTCTCCCACTCCTCCAGCTTGTGTTCCTGCTCTCACTGTGTCTCTCTCTCTCAAATAAATAAAATCTTTAAAAAAAAAAAACAAAATCTTAAAAAACAAAACAAAATGTTACATACTACCTGATTCCATTTATATAACTTTTATTTTTAACTGTGGTAAAATACACCTAACATAAAATTTACCATGTTAACCATTTTAAGCATACAGCTCAGTGGTATTAAGTATATTTACATTTACATTATGCAACCATCAACACCATCTCCAGAATTCTTTTCTTTTTATAAAACTGAAACTCTGGGGGCACCTGAGTGGCTCAGTCAGTTAAGCACCTGACTCTTGATTTCAGCTCAGGTCATGATCTCAGGGTCGTGAAGTCCGGCCCCGAGTTGAGGCTCTGCTTGGGTTTCTCTCTCTCTCTCTCTCTCCCTCTGCCCCTCCCCCCATTCTGTCTCTTTTTCTCTTTCTCTCTAAAATAAATAAATAAATAATCTTAAAAAAAAATAAACCTGAAATCTGTATCCATTAAACAATAACTCCCCATCCCTCCCTGTGCCAGTCACTGGCAACCACAAACTTACCTCCTATCTCTATAAATTTGAGAATTTGACTTCTCTAGGTACCTCATATAAGTGGAATCGTATTGTATTCATCTTTTTCTGTCTGGCTTCTTTCACTCAAAATAATGTCCTCAAGTTTCATCCATGTTGTAGCATATGTCAGACTTTCCTTCCTTTTTAAGGCTGAATAATATTCCATTGTATGTATATACCCCATTTTGTTTACCCAATCATCTGTTGATAGACACTTGGGTTACTTGATTATCTTCATTTTATTTATTTATTGGACAGAGAGAGACACAGCAAGAAAGGAAACACAAGCAGGGGGTGCGGGAGAGGGAGAAGCAGGCTTCCCACAGAGCAAGGAGCCCGACGTGGGGCCAGATGTGGGGTCCGATGTGGTGCTCGATCCCAGGACCCTAGGATCCCGACCTGAGCCCAAGGCAGACCCTTAATGACTGAGCCACCCAGGCGCCCCTCTGTTGTTGTTTTTATAATAGACATCCTAATCAGTGTAAGATGTGTGACAATTTTTTAAAGTTTTATTATATCTTTTTAAAAGGTTTTTTTTTTTAAGATTTTATTCATTGGGGCGCCTGGGTGACTCAGTCGTTAAGGGTCTGCCTTCGGCTCAGGTCGTGATCCCAGGGTCGTGGGATCAAGCCCCACATCGGGCTCCCTGCTCACTGGGAAGCTTGCTTCTCCATCTCCAACTCCCCCTGCTTCTCCCGCTCCCACTCCCCCTGCTTGTGTTCCCTCTCTCCCTGTGTCTCTCTCTGTTGATTTTATTTATTTATTTGAAAGAGAGAGACAGAGCAAGAGAGGAAACACAAGCAGGGGGAGCGGGAGAGGGAGAAGCAGGCTTCCCGCCGAGCAGGGAGCCCGATGTGGGGCCCAATGTGGGGCCCGATGTGAGGCTCTATGTGGGGTTCGATCCCAGGACCCTGGGATCGTGACCTGAATCCAAGGCAGAGGCTTAAAGACTGAGCCACCCAGGCGCCCCTCTGTTGTTGTTGTTGTTTTTTATAATAGACATCCTAATCAGTGTAAGATGTGTGATAATTTTTTTAAGTTTTATTATATTTTTTTTAAAGTTTTTTTTTTTTAAGATTTTATTTATTGGGGCGCCTGGGTGGCTCAGTCGTTAAGGGTCGGCCTTCGGCTCAGATCGTGATCCCAGGGTCCTGGGATCAAACCCCGCATCGGGCTCCCTGCTCAGTGGGAAGCCTGCTTCTCCCACTCCCACTCCCCCTGCTTGTGTTCCCTCTCTTGCTGTGTCTCTCTCTGTCAATTAAATAAATAAAATCTTGATTGACAGAGAGAGACACAGCAAGAAAGGAATCACAAGCAGGGGAAGTGGGAGTGGGAGAAGCAGGCTTCCCGCCGAGCAGGGAAATCTTGATTTTATTCATTTATTTGACAGAGAGAGACACAGCGAGAAAGGAAACACAAGCAGGGCAGTGGGAGAGGGAGAAGCAGGCTTCCCGCCGAGCAGGGAGCCCGATGTGGGGCCCGATGTGGGTCTTGATCCCAGGATCCTGGGATCATGACTTGAGCTGAAGGCAAACGCTTAACGACTGAGCCACCCAGGCACCCCTCCTTATTATTATTTTTTAAAGTTTTTAATTTAAGTAATCTCTACACCCAACATGGGCCTCGAATTTACAATCCTGAGATCGAGAATCCCATGCTCTACCGACTAAGCCAGCCAGGCACCTTTTTTTTAGATATTAATGTTATTTTCCAGCTGATTGCTAAAATTATACGTGTGTGTATACATATATTTTTTTTTTTTTAACTCATTTAATCCCTGAGTCAACCCCCTGAAAAGAGCTACTCCTCTTTTATCAAGTGAGGAAAAGGAGGGGCCTGGAATTACAGGAACTTGCCCAAGGCACACGGTGTCTGAGCTGGAACCAGGACTGCAAGCCAGATTCCCAGAGTCCCTGCTCCTGGTCTTTTCACTCCCTCCCGCTGACCTTCAGGAAAGGGAGGCCCGGGGGGTTGAGTGGGGCCCGACTAGGACTCGATCCTGGTTAGCCTTAGTATCTGGGACAGTGGCTAGCCCAAGGAGATGAGCAGAGTGGCCCGGAAAAAGGCGGCCAGCAAGAACATAGGCAGGAGCCCTGCTGACAGGGGCTTGAAGGATGCTGCAGAGGAGGAAGGAGCCATGATGTGGGGGCAGAAGGAGGGGGTGATGTACCAGCACCTCTGCTGAAGCCAGTGGACCCCGAGAGTGCAGCCAGGCCTCCATCCCCAGAGCCTGGAACCAGCCCTGGGAAGGGGGAGTAGAGAGTATCGGGCCTTTGGTCTAAGCCCTTAAAGGCCTCCCAGGGTTGTCCCTCCTTACCCTAGGCTGCCATGGACCCAGGACGGGCAGGAGAGGGCCCAGTGTGTAGACTGGGCTTCTGGAGGACGCAGGTGATACTGTACCCCACTTCCTTGTGCTCATGACTCCAGTCTTGGGAACTGGATATGGGGCACAAGGCCTACCCCGTTCCCTGCTCTTCCCAGTTCCTGGGGCTGAGGGCCCGGCACAGAGGGGGTTAAGGGCCCTGGAACCTTTGCCTGGCGGAGGGGGGGGGCACGGGGAACTGTCACGAGGAGCCTTGTCTGGCCCGATAATCCAGGCAGCCTATCTCTTCCATAGCAGCTGTGAGGCAGACAGGTTGTCCCGGTAGGGAGGGAGGCAAGCAAGGGCCTGGCTGATGGCGGGAAGGATTTGAGGAGGGAGGGACACCCAGGCTCCTTGGGGATCCTTTCCCACCCCATAGCCACCTTTGGGACTGTGCCTGCAGGCCGGGGGTCAGGGCCCAGGTCTGAACGTGGGGGTTCCCACTGACCCAGAGACTAGGAGGGGGAGCTGATGAACAAACAGACTCAGGGAGGTTTGATGGGGAAGTTTCTATTTCTGCCTCAGTGCGGGCCTGGGCAGGGGTGTGAGGGCTGCACTAGCACGTGGGTCTGCATAGGCGTCGGAGCGAGCACAGGGGCTCCCACGGGCTCCTGCCGCACTGGGGAGGGCCAGCAGGGAAAGCCGCTGCAAAGCCAGAAGGGAAGGAAATCCGACATTTGTGGAGCTCCTACAATATGGGAGCCAGGCTCTACCTAGAACTTTCCCCCTCTACTGTCTCATTTCATCTGCACACCAATCATGGAAAGAAGGCGTTTTAAGCCCACGTATCTGATAAGGAAGCCAAGGCTCCAAGAGTGGACAAGGGCCCGGGCTACCCGGCAGGCAAAAGTGGAGTCCAGGGTCTCACAAATCCGGAGCTGTGCTTTTCCCTTTGGGCTCTGAGTCCCTCCGGGGCAGGTGGTCTGGAAGAAAAGGAAGAACTCTAAGGCACGAGCCCGGAACTATACAGGATAAGGCTCTGGTTCCAGCCAAGGACGGCGTGTGAGGCCAGGGCATGTGCACTCCAGGCAAGGGCCTGGCTCACAAGAAGCAGGAGTCAGAAGAGAGAGAGAGGATTACTGCTGGGTTGGAACAGCTGTGGAAGAGGCTCAAAAAGGGGTTGGACAGGGGCGCCTGGGTGGCTCAGTCATTAGGCATCTGCCTTCAGCTCAGGTCATGATCCCAGGGTCCTGGGATGGAGCCCCGCATCAGGCTCCCTGCTCCATGGGAAGCCTGCTTCTCCCTCTGCCAGTCCCTCTGCTTGTGTTCCCTCTCTCGCTATGTCTCTCTGTCAAATAAATAAGTAAAATCTTTAAAAAAAAAAAAAGGAGGGGGTTGGACAGGTGGGAGAATCCGAGCAAGTGGGAGTGAGGAGGGCATCCTGAGTCACGCGGAGGCTTCACACACATTCTTTCACCAAATTTCCCCAGGGTCTCATGAAGTATTATTGTCATCCCCATTTTAGAGCTGAGGAGACCAAGGCTCAGAGAGATGAGGTGACACGCTCAGAATCATATTACTGGTAAGTGGCCAAAACTCAGGTCTGATTCTCTTGCCTTTGAAACTCAAAAAGTTGGGGCGCCTGGGTAGATCAGTCGGTTAAGCATCTGCCTTCGGCTCAGGTCATGATGCCAGGGTCCTGGGAT